>NW_012102410.1:696437-733575 GCF_000951045.1 Mandrillus leucophaeus
GTCTCTACAAAAAAATTAAAAGATTAACTGGGCTTGTTGACACGCACTCATGGCCCCAGCTACTCAGGAAGCTGAGGTAGGAGGATTGCTTGAGCCCAGGCAGTGAGAGAGGCTCTACCTCTGAAGAGGCTGCTTCCTCACCCAGTGCCCCCTCCCCAGGCACCCACTCCAGCAGCGAGAATTTCACCGCCAGCATGCAACATGGGTCCCTACCTGTCTCAACTCAGACCCTGTCTATGATGTCCTATGGCCTCAGCAGGGACCAAAATCCTCACCATGACCTGTGTGGCTCCACATGGCTCTCAGATTGGGTTGCAGGTCAGTACCCTCCCCTTCAGCTCCTCAGGGGCCTCTGGTATTCCCTGGCCTTGGCTTCTGCTCTGCCCTCCCCTCCATTCCCTTCGCCCTCTTCATTTTCATTCTCTATGCAAATGCTGCCTCCTCTAGGAAGCCTTCCAAGATTGCCCCCAGACTGGGTGGATTAGATGTGATATGGGCTCCCACAGCCCCTTTTGCCTCGGATTACTCACATGGCTGGCTGTATATCTGTGCCCCAGAAAGGTTTCTTTTCCTTTCTTTTCTTTCTTTCTTTTTTTTTTAATGATAGGGTCTCACTTTGCCACCCAGGCTGGAGTGCAGTGGCATGATCATAGCTCATTGCAGTCTCAACCTCCTGGGCTCAAGCAATCCTTCCACCTGAGCGTCCTGAGCAGCTGGGACTACAGGCAGGCGCATGTCACCAGGTACCTGACTACTTTTTCTTATTTTTTTGTAGAGATGGGGTCTTGCTGTGTTGCCCAGGCTGGTCTTAAACTCCTAGCCTCAAGTGATCTCCCACCTCAGCCTCCTGAGTAAATTGGACCCCAGGTGCGAGACACCATGCCCAGCTAATTTAAAAAAATGTTTTTGTAGAGACAGGATCTTGTTATGCTGCCCAGGCTAGTCTTGAACTCCTGGGCCCAAGTGATCCTCCCACCTAGGCCTCCCAAAGCACTGGGATGATAGGTGTTTAAGCTACCTCGCCCGGCCTCTCCTGCTCTATTGGCGCTGTGAGATTCACACCTCACTTGAGTGCTATGAGCTGAACTGTGTCCTCTCCACAAATGTCTATGCTAAAGTCCTGCCCCGCAACTGCCTCAGAAAGTGACTGTACTTGGAGATAGGATCTTTAAAGAAATAATTAAGTAAAAACGAGGTCATATGCGTGGGCCCTAATCCAACATGACCAATTTCCTTGTAAGAAGAGCAGATTCGGACACAGACATGCACGGGGGCGGGGGGAGGAGACTGTGTGAGCACACGGGGAAAAGACAGCTGTCTACAAGGAAAGGAGAGAAACCTCATAAGGAGTCACCCCTGTGGACATCCTCATCTTGGACTTCCAGTCTCTAGAAACATAAGACTATAAATTTGTTTGTTTGTTTTGAGACAGAGTCTTGCTCTGTTGCACAGGCTGGAGTGCGGAGGCACAATCTCGGCTCACTACAACCTCCACCTCCTGAATTCAAGCGATTCTCCTGCCTCAGCCTCCCAAGTAGCTGGGACCACAGGTGTGTGCCACCACACCTGGCTAATTTTTTGTATTTCTAGTAGAGACAAGGTTTCACCATGTTGGCCAGGCTGGTCTCGAACTCCTGACCTCAGGTGATCCACCCACCTCGGCCTTCCAAAGTGCTGGGATTATAGTTTTGTTGTTGAAATGGAGGTCTCGCTCTGTCACCCAAGGCTGGAGTGCACTGGCATGATCTTGGCTCACTGCAACCTCTGCCTCCCAGGCTCAAATGATCCTCCCATCTCAGCCTCCTGAGTAGCTGGGACCACGGTGCACACCACCACACTCAGCTAATTCTATTTTTTTTTGTAGACAGGATCTCACTATGTTGCCCAGGCTAGTCTTGAACTCCTGGCCTCAAGCGATCCACCTGCCGTGGCCTCCCAAAGTGTGACTACGGGCATGAGCCATGGCGCCTGGCAATTTCTGTTAAGTCACCTAGTCTGTGGTACCTTGTTACGACGCCCTAGCAAACAGATACACCCACTGAAGGTCCTGATAAGTCCTGCAGTCAGGAGCCTCTGTGAACCCCATGGGGCTAGGAGGAGAAAGCAGAGTTTGTTGTGTGCCTCACATGAATACATCAGAAGCTGAACAGCTTACAGGACCCCTTGGAACAGTCCTAGGGGGATTGGAGTTCCAGGGTCCATTCTGCTTGTTAATAACAATATGAATGGAGCAGCCAAAATGGTTCCAGTGAAAATGGGGTAGCAGCAGCTGTCACGCTTGCACGCCACCAGCCTTCCTGCGCTATCTCTGTTCTCTCCTCTGCAAAAGCAGCTGCTATTTTGGGCTCCCTGTTTTTAGATTGGGAACCCCGTAAGTTGGCCAGGGCCTCACTGCTGGAAAATCTTAGAGCCGGTATTCAAACGAGAGTTCAATTTTTTTTTTTTTTTGAGACGGAGAGTCTCGCTTTGTCGCCCAGGCTGAAGTGCGGAGGCGCGATCTCAGCTCACTGAGGCCTCCACCTTGTGGGTTCAAGCGATTCTCCTGCCTCAGCCTCCCAAGCAGCTGGGACTACAGGTGCACACCACGACGTCCAGCTAGTTGTTTTGTATTTTTAGTAGAGATGGGTTTTCACCATGTTGGCGAGGCTAGTCTTGAAGTCCTGACCTCAAGTGATCCTCCCACCTTGGCCTCCCAAAGTGCTGGGATTACAGGCGTGAGCCACCGTGCCCTGCCAAAAGTCCAAGTTCTTAACCTCCACAAGGGCTTGAGATGCCCTGGGGGGCAGGGAGAGGCTAATTCTCCTTCTGAGAGGATAATAGGGGTTGGTGGGGCCTGGGGCACAGGCCTGGCTCAGCACAACTCCCAGGGGATCCCTTGGAAAGAAAATGAGGCGGGCGCTGGCTGGCAGAGAGATGGGAATAGTTTATTTCTCTGGAAAGGGAGGGGTAGGGGGCAGGTCCAGGGGTCAGGGCAGGGCAATGTCCTCCAGCTTCTGGTCCAGCGTCTTCAGGTCATCCAGGAAGCGGGTCGGGGTGAGGATGTGTGAAGAGCCTGTGCAGGAGCAGAGGTTTGGAGACGATGTTGGGGGACACTGCCTTTGTCTTTGACAGGCTCCCGCCAGGGTCCCAGCTGGTGTGGAGCTGTCCCTGTCCCTCGGCAAACCAGGTCCCTGACTGGAAGGACTCTGGAGTCTAGGAACCTAGAAGGTCCAAGTCCAGCTCCCGGGAAGCCAAGCCTTGGAGCCCCAGGGTCCCAGTCCTGGTGACTTACCAATGAGCACCTCCCACTTGCCCTCGGTGGCCCTGGTCACCTCGTAGGCGGCCCTCATCTCCGACATGGCCACACCGCCCATGATGTACACGATGAGCCGGGGGCCCGCCCGGGCCTCTACGCCGGCCTTGTTCTTGTGCCAGTGACCGAAGCGGGCACTGCAGGGCAGGGGCAGAAAAGTCCAGGCAGGAGGTCCTCACCGCCGCCAGGCCGCCCACTAACACAGACCCAGGCGTGGGTGGGGGTGACCTCGGGGCCTCACCTGACGGCGGCCTGGGAGCTGGCCGTGGGGGCGGGGTCGGATACGAAGGGCCACACGTTCCTGTCCAGCCGGTCCTCCACGGCGTCCTGGTGGCCGAGACGGGGGTGAGGGGAGGAACCCCAGGCATGGGCCCGGGGTCAGGAGTGCCCCCCACAGGGTATTCAGGGGCCAAGATCCTGGCAGACAGGAACCAACATCTCCACCAGCTGCCTCTGGGGGACCCAGGAGTCTAGGCCTCCAGGCCATTGGGGACCTAGAAAGCTAGACCCATACTCACTGGGAACCCACGAATCTAATTCCGTAACTCCTTGGGGACCCAGAAGTCTAAACCCATAATTCCTTGGGGACCCAGTAGTCTGGGCCTCCAGGCCCTTGGGGACCATCAGTCAATACCCGCAGCCCTTTGGGGAACCCAGAGTCTGGACTCTCAGCCCCTCGGAGCCCCAGAAGTCCGGGTATTCAAGGTCCGTGGGGATGAGGAGGCCCAGGTCTCTGGCCCCCAGGCAGCAGGAGGAGCCGGGGCTCTTAGAGGAACAAGGAGGAAGCAGGAAGCCGCCCGGCCCATTACTATTGGATGGTGCTGCCCCGGGATCCTGGGAAAGGCCAGGGCTGGGGCTCAGGGGGGTCCTGGGGGGCAGGCGAACAGACTACAGAGATATAGAGGAGGCAGCCAGCAGGTAGGGAGGAAGTGAGGCTCCCCAGCACAGGCCCCGATGTCGCCCCAATTCCTCAGCTGCAGGCTTGGCGTGCCCCCCTCGGCAGAGCAGATCGGTGCCAAGGGAGTGCCAGCGATGAGCATTTTCCCCTAAGCCCTGAGGCTTAGCGCCTTGGCAGGAGGGAGGCTGAGCTGCCAGCTGATGCGGAGGGCTGGCCTCCATCCTGACCTGCCCACCCAGTACCTCCATTACGTCCTTGATGACCGGGGTCCAGCGGGACAGCTGATAGGTGGGCTCCATGCGCTCTCTCGGCTCCAGCCGGCTGGAGGTCCCTGAGCCCTACAGGTGGGGCAGGGAGGGCCGCAGGAGGATTAAGGGGAAGGAGGCTGGTCACAGAGGGGTTGGCCCTGGTGTGGCTGGTGGGGTGGGGGACGGCAGGCAAAGATGGGGAAGTGGAACAGAGAGCAAGAGAGTGAGAGAGAGTGAGAGACCGAGACAGCGAGACAGCGAGAGAGAGAAACTGAGCCAGAGAGAGACAGAGCCAAAGGGAGAGCGAGCGAGACAGAGAGACAGAGGCAGAGATAGGCAAAGAGATAAGAGGCAGTGAGACAAAGTATGAAGGCAAGGAGAGAGACAAGAGATGAAGCAGGAAACACAGAGAGAGGAAGACGGGGACAGGAGGGGCACAGAGAGGGGAGGGGAACGAGACAGAGAACAGAGAGAAAGGGGAAGGCAGAGAGAAGGGTAAGAGATGGAGAGATAGACACAGAGAAACGGTGCACAGCGAGATGGATGAGGGATGGGGGAGAGATGGGGACAGGGTGAGGGCACTGTGGAGGGGGACGCACAGGGCCAGAGAGACAGGAGAGGTTCACCCAAGAGTAAAGCACACACATGGCTGTGTGCGGGTGCTAGATGGGTGCGGGGGGCCCTCAGAGACCCCTGGGAGCCCAGATAGTGTGCTGTAGCCCCTACACTAGGGAGTAGACCCTACTCCCTGCCTCTAGCACTCAGACCACCCGTCCCCAACCGCACCACTGCCAGGACCAGCGTGGCAGCGCCCATTCTCTCCCCCTGCCTATTGTGTGAGCTCGGACTGGGGGAGGCCCCAGCATCCTCTGGGCCCCAGACCAGACCTGAAACACTGCTTTTGGCCTCCCAGCAACCACACCATGCCAGGAACCACACCATGCCTGTGCACCACTGGCCCTCTGCCTTGCAGGGCCCCGGCCGTGATCCACGCCCTCTCCCAGAGTCCCCCCACGCCCGCTCCTGGCGTACCCCAGGGTTGGTGACAGTGCCTCCCAGCTGCTCCAGGTTGCGGATGAGGCTGCTGTGCGCCTGTACATTGGCATGCTGGATCAGCTTGGCCAGGTTCTCCTCACTCACACCTAGGGGACGGGGATGGGAGGGGTGGAGGCAGCGGCCAGGTGGGTTCCCAGGTTTAGGGGAATTTGGGGTGGGCTGAGGAGCTCCCAGGACTCTGATGGGAGAATCTTGCAGTGGGGAGGGCCTTAGGACCCTGGGCTAGTGTGAGCAAGAGTGGGGAACCTGGAGGGGGTAGATCAGGGGCTCCTCCAGATGAGCTGAGGGAGCCCCACATCTATAGGAATCATAGATGTGAGGGTTTCCATGTCAGCAGGGAGCCCTCACCTCAATGGAGGAATCCCCAAGCCAATGGAGGAGGGTTCCCGGGTCCAGAGGGGTAGCTGTGGGGGTTGGTGAGCCCGGTGAGTGGAAATGACCCAAGGAGAGCTGTGGGGTTCAGCAGTTCCCAGGATTGTGGGAGACCCTGGCAAATGGGGGCGTTCCAACTCCCCACAGCCCCCACCCACCATTGCGAAGGAGGATGTAGAGCAGCAGGACCCGGATCTTGTCGTAGGCAGGCACCGCCGCGTCCAGCAACACCGGCACGATCAGCTTCATGGAGTCCTTGATCTTTTCCCCCTCCACGTCGGAGCCCATGGCCAGGTCCTGCGGGCACGGGGTCAGCCATCCAGCGGCCGCTATGTGTCAGGGAAGGGGATGGGAGAGGCAGGCCAGGGACGTCCCCAGGGGTAGGCAGGCCAGGGACATGCCCAGGATCCTTGGCAAGAAGACATTTGGGTCCTACCTCATCTCAGCACCAGGTCTCAAGGTCCCACCCCTGTCCAGGGACAGTCTCTCCACAGGCCCTGCTCCTCACCCAGGTCCCACCTTTCCAAGGCCCTGCCCACCTATGCACAGGCCACACCCCTATCCTGAGACCACCTCTCCAAGGCTCCATCCCTCACCCAGGTCCCACCTCTCCAAAGCTCCACCCCTCACCCAGGTCCTATCTCTCCAAGTTTCCACCCCTCATCCAGGTTCCAGCTCTCCAAGGTTCCGCCCCTCACCCAGGTCCCACCTCTCCACGGCTCTACCCCTCTCCCAGGTCCTACCTCTCCAAGGCCCCACCACTGACTCAGGTCCCACCTCTCCAAAGCTCCACCCCTCACCCAGGTCCTATCTCTCCAAGTTTCCACCCCTCATCCAGGTCCCACCTCTCCAAGGCTCCACCCCTCTCCCAGGTCCCACCTCTCTAACACTTCACCCCCTCCCAGGTCCCACCTCTCCAAGGCTCCGCCCCTCACCCAGGTCCCACCTCTCCAAGGCTCTGCCCTTCACTCAGGTCCCACCTCTTCAAGGTTCCGCCCCTCTCCCAGGTCCCACCTCTCCAAGGCTCTGCCCCTCTCCCAGGTCCCACCTCTCCAAGACTCTGCCTACCTCTCCAAGGTCCCACCCACCTATGTACAGGCCACACCCCTGTCCTGGGACCATCTGTCCAAGGCTCTGCCCCTCACCCAGGTCCCACCTCTCCAGGGCCCCATCCACCCAGGCACAGGCCACACCCTCATCCTAGGATCGTTTCTCCACAAGACCCCCTTCCTTTCCCACCAGGTCCCACCTCTCTCCAAGGCCCCTCCACCTCTCCACAAACCCTGCCCCTCCCCTAGACCCCCCCATCTCTACAGTTCAGCCCCTCCCCAACACACTGCCCCGGCAGGACCATCGCCCCCGCCCCCCGCAGGCCCCGCCCCACCTGCTCCACACTACACAGCTTCTCCACCGAGCCCTTGAAGTGCTTCATGCAATCATCTGCTAGATGCAGGTGCGTAGAATACTGCGGGGGGCAGGGTGGGAGTTGGGGGGTAACAAAGGCTGAGTCAAGGCAGAATGCAGACAGAGCATGGGGTTGAGGGGCCAAGGTGCCCCCACTCCCTGCCCACCCAAGCGTACCTTATTCAGCTCCTTCTGGTACTGCGGCATCTTTTTCAGGATCTGGGACAGGTCTTTGATGTTGGCCTGGGGAAGTAGGGGGAAGAGGGTAGGAAGTGGGGGGGCAAGGCCAGGCAATGCCCGCCTGGGCCTCACTCCAGGCTCAAAATCCAGGCTGTGACCCTGCCCCCATGGGGAGGGGCTTCCTTCCACTGGCGCCTTTGGTGACCTGGGTCTGCCCGTACCTTGTCCGTGGTCAGCCTCTTGCTCTCACAGAAGGTCCTCAGGAGCTCCGTGACCTTCCTGGCCATGAGGGTGGGCAGGGGTGAGAATGAGGGGAGAGGAGCCAGAGGTCATGTGTCCCTGCACCCGGCCATGGGTAAGCCCACTCAGGGGGCACAAGGGGAGGTGGGGTGAAACTGGAGGCCAGTCTGGAGTCACACTGAGGGGTGCTCATGAGGGCCAAAGACCTGGGAGCAGCCAGGGATCCCAGGGCCGCTACCAGGCCCACAGTGGGGGAGGGGAAGGGGGGATCCGGCTGCCATGTGCACGCACTTGGACACGTCTGCGATGTGCATGTGGCGAAGCTCCACCCACAAGTCATCGTCTTCGTCCAGCAGGACGGCCTTCTCCCGCGCCTCGCTCAGCCCGGTGGTCTCATATCTGGGGAGGATGGAAGGAGCCTGGGGGTCAGGGGAGCTGAGGACTGGGGAACCAGGTCGGTGGCAAGGATGGGGGCGGCTTCCAAGTCTGCAGACCTGTATGTGTCCTGCTCTATGTCCAGCAGATCATAGGCCATGGCCTGGAACGTGAGCTCATGCAGTAGTGGGGACACGGGGTCAGCCGCCCGGTCCATGATCAGCAGCTGGGAGCGGGTTTTCTCTGGGCCCTGGGGTGGGGTTTAGGGCAGGAATGAGGCACTGACCCTGAGCTGGCTGGGGCTGCCCCTCACCTCCCAAGCACGCCCCCTTACCTCGCCCAGACTGGGAGTGTCTGCCTTGAAGGTGTTCAGCTTGGCCAGGACGGCATGGGCCAACTGGGCTGTGTCCTCTGGGCCCCTGGTGGGGAGGCCAGACATGGGGGACATCATCAGGGGATGGGGTCAAGGATGGGTTTTGAAGGTGGGAGACAGGGACCAGGGTGAGGGCCGGGGCTGGGGTCACAAGAGAGGTTAAAGGTTAGGTGCTGCTCGTGGTTAAGCGGGAGGGGGCGGCATCGGGGTAGGGCTCGGTGGGGTTCCCACTTGCGGTAGCGGATGGCCGGGTACTCCTGCAGTGTGGCGCACAGCGTGGCAATCTGCTGGGCCAGCACCTCGAGCTGTCGCACACGCTCCCCTGCCCGGAAGGGGCAGTAGAGGTTGTAGGTGCTATGGGGGGCATCAAGGGAGAACACCTGGGCAAGGAGGGGGATAGAAGCACCAGGGTTGTCGCTGCAGGTGCACACCTGCCCCGCTTCCCACTGCCGCCACCTGCACCTCCTGGGAGCTGTCCCTGGTCCCTGAAGCCTGCTTTGCCAACTTGGAGGCAGGCCCAGGTCAACCCTAAACCCATGCCTGGAGGAGTCAGTGGATAAATACCCCAGCCCCTGTCCTTTAGGCTGGCTGGACAACCCCACGGTGCGCTCTATGCTGCCCCCTGCAGGGGCCCCGGGGGATAGAAATCAAGGCAAGAGCTCCTTGGACTCTGTGGGTGCCTCCCCTTTTTTAAATTTTACTTTATGTATCTGTTTTTGAGACAGGATCTCGCTCTGTCGCCCAGACTGGAGGCCAGCAGTGCAATCAGAGCTCGTTGCAGCCTCAACCTCCCAGGCTCAAGCGACCCTCCCACCCCAGCCCCCTGAGTAGCTAGGACTACAGGTGCACGCCACCACGCCAGGCTAATTTCTTTTTTTTTTTTTTTTTCTTTTTAAGAGACGGGGTCTTGCCCTGTACCCAGGCTCATCTCCAGCTCCTGGCCCCCAGCGATCCTCCTGCCCTGGCCTCCCACAGTGCTGGGATTACAGGTGTGAGCCACTGCGCCCAGCCTCAGTGTCTGTTTCTGAGAGAACAGGGGACATTTGGTCACAAATCCCCACCCCCTGCCCAGGATGAGCCCGGGCCGTACCTGGGCCTCGTAGGGGAGGAAGGCAAGGTGAATCTCCTTCAATGTCTTCACCACCTTTGCCAGACGAGAGCGGCCCAGCTCACTGAACAGGGGCTCGGGGCAGGCTGGGGTGAGGCAGGAGTGGGGTATCAGGCCAGAGCAGCCCCCACACCTCTTCGCCCCACCCGCCAACACCCTGGGCTCTCCTCACTCACTGTCGGTGAAGAAGATATGGGCCGCTTTGTAGGTGAAGGTCGGGGTCCCCCGGAAGTCTGCGATCAGGGCCTGAACCGACTGGGGAAGGTGGGTCACTCTCTGGGCCTGAGCTTGCACACCCAGGTTCATTGTCTGCCCAGGCCTCCCAGCCACCTCCTATCTGCCACCATATGCAAACATGGATGGACAGGGTCATGCATATGTGCACATGCACACTAGTGTCGCATCCACATGGGCACACATGCACAAACACAAGACACACACACACGCACACACACGCAGACACATGCGCGCACACACATGCACATGCACAGACACACAGACACACATGCACATGCAGACACACAGACACACATGCACACACATACACACATGCATACACGTGCACACGCATACACAGATGCACACACATACACACACGCACTCACACATGCACGCACACATACCCATGCACATGCGCACAGGCACATGTACACACATGCACACGCATACACACGCTCATTCATGTAGGCACCTTCTCCGTTGGGCTCAGCAAATAAATGGCCTCCAGGCTGGGAATGGGTTCTCGCCGTTTGTTGATGTCTTCAACAACTAGTAGGAACAGAGGAAGGGACACAGGTGGGTGGCATCCAGGAAGGGCCACATGGGGAGTCTCAGGTATGGGGAGTTGGAGGCTTGGGGAGGGGGAGTGGATGCTTAGGAGGGACTGCAGGAGAAACATACCTCGGGGTCACCCAGCTAAGAGTCACACGGCAGGGTTCTGCACACTTGGGGGCTGTGCAGCCAACTGGGTTCCAAACCGGGTTCCCCAATTTACAGACAGGGAAACTGAGGTTCTGAGAGGACAGGCTCCCTCAGCACCTGTCCCTCAATGGCAAAGTGACTGGGGCACCTCCTGGGGTCACCCATAGAAGGCTCTGCATTCTTGGGGCCTCACATCCGGAGTCCACCCTGGGAGTCCCACACAGCGCTCCACACAGGGGCTGCACGGTTAGGAAGGGGCTGCAGCCAGGGAGTCCTGCAGGGGAGGTCTGCAATCCATGGGCTCCTGCGGTCAGCTTGCAACATTTAGGAAATTGACTTGGTCACATGATCAAGGCTGTCCCTGCAGGGAGCTGCGTACTTGGGAGTTCTGGACGATTTGAGGGGATCCTACACTCAAGGGCTGAACCCTGGGAGCGGGGCACAGTCAGGGGTTCCCACACTCAGGTCCCATCTCACTGGGACGCATTCACTCACTGGTGATGCCCTCAGCCAGGATGTCTGACATTTTGCAGCAGGAAGACAAGATGCGCATGCTTGGGTGATCCATGATAAGCACCTGTCCAGATGGATGGACAGATGGACGGAGGAGCAGGCGGAAGAGGCCACAGCTGGCCCCAGGAGGGGCCAAGGCAGTGGGAGGGGCAGTTTCAAGGCCTGGCTGGGCGGGAGGACCCAGGACCCATTCACCCAACTCCACCCATGTGGACAGGCAGTTCTCGGGGGTTCCACATTCAGAGTCTTCCCCATGGGCTTGATGAGGGGCTGCCTCTGGGTACCCAGCCATCTTCCTTGCCCCTACCTTCCACTCCCCATCCTTCTTGACACTCCGAATAACTCCGCTCAGAATTTCTGCAGGGAAGGGAGGGGAGGGGTCAGAACGCTGGTTCTCTGATCCCACCACTGCCCCAAGCCTTCTCAGCCTTGCGGCTGAACCCCCATCTTAATTCCCATTTACTCTTTCTAAGAGAGGAGGGTCTCACTCTGTCACCTAGGCTAAAGCGCACTGGTGTGATCGTAACTCACTGCAGCCTCCAACTCCTGGGAGCCAGCGATCCTCTCGCCTCTGCCTTCCAAGTAGCTGGGACTACAGGTGTGTGTACCACCCACAGCTAATTTATTTTTATTTCGGTATAGATGGGGTCTCACTATGTTGCTCAAGCTGGTCTCAAACTTCTGGCCTCAAGCAATCCTCCTGCCTCGGCCTCCCAAAGTGCTGGGATTACAGGCATGAGACACTACACGGGAACCATTTATTTTTACCCCCCAGTTCTGCGAGGTGGCTTCTGGGGACACCCCCAATGTACAGACAGGGAAACAGATTCTTAGGCAACATGCAACTCACCTAAGCATTCTGAGTGTTTAAGTGGCAGAGTGCCGGGTCAAAAGGTGCCACTCGATAAACGTATTTTAGATGAATGAAAAGTGGAGAGCCGGGATCATCCACAGCTCTATCTGCCTCTAGAGCCAGGCTCTCCGATTCCCCACCTGCTGCCTCAAGTATTCCTGCTGTATGGGTTTCAGCCAGTCCCCCAACCCTGGTCTAAAATGTAGGACCCCTGGTTCCCAGCTCTGAGGCATGCCTAGCTGAGGCTAGCCCACCGACCTTCGGCCTCAGTTTCCTCATCTGTAAAATGGAATCACTGTTTTTCCAATCTCCCCCAATTAAAGGGTTTTGAGCTACAGACTGCCCTGCCTAGAGGAGAGAGTGGAGAGAAGTAACGGGGTGGCCCCGCCCAGCCACGTCCACTGTGTCATGTCCACTGTTATCAAGGAGGCCAGGGCGGAAGGAGCAGCTGAGGCCGGAACTCCCCGGGGTGGAGGAAGAGGCGCCTTCCACCCTTCCCCCAAGAACGGGGGCCGGTGAGGCCTGGACGTCTGGGTCCTCCAGCTGCAAGGCGCTCCTGGGAATGAGGCAAGGAGGAAGGCACCCCCTACACCACCCCCGTGGGGCCTGGACATGTCCCCTGAGCGCTCACAGCATCTGGGGTCGCTGATCAGAGCCCCAGGAGGTCCCAAGAGTCCAGCCCCAGAACTTTGCCCAGCTTAAGAGATCCTAGAGTGTGGGCATCCAGCTGTGCCCTCCTCCCCCAGCAGGCACCCTAAGAGGCCCAGGAGTCCGCGCCCCAGCCTACGCCACCCTCTACCCGTCCCCTTTGGGTCTCCGGAGTCCGGCCCCCCAATTTTGTTGTGCTCTAGTACTGGCGAGCAGGGGCGTCCAGCTGGGAACCCGTCCCCGCCCGCCCCCTCGAGGGTCAGGTGCTCGGACGCCCAGCCCGGCTCCCAACTCCTAGCCGCCACGAACCCAGGGTCCCAGAGCCCGTGCGCCCCCGACCCCGATCCCCCACGGGACGCCAGAGCCCGGCCCTGGAGAGGCACTCACTTTCCCCCACCACCGCCTTCAGCCCCGAGGGCGCCATCTTCCCCGAGGGGCGCCGCTGTCGCCGCTTCCGGGTGTGTCCCAAGGTGGGGGCGTGGCCCCGCGCGTCACCCACGTGGACCCCGCCCCGCGGGCCCTGATCCCGCCCCCTGCGCACCTGGCCCCTCCCCGCCGTCGGTTCTCGCCCAGGCCCAGGAAGTTGAGTCCCTGGCGGAGAGGACAGGCAGGTGCGTCCGCGCAGCCGAGCACGAAGTCGCTGGAGGGGCACACCTCGATGACACGCTCACAGACGGGAGTTCAGACACACACTTCCTGGCTTGCGTGCGAAGCGGGATCGCAGGGCAATAATCCCTCCATCTTCCCTGGAAGGTTCGGTGACTGCAAGATACACGCGCCCACTCGATGCCACCAGGCCGCCACCGTCTGGGCCTGGGATCTTGACCCACTTGTCTTCTGTACTTCAGGGTTTAGAGGCAGCAGCAGCAGCCGTCTTGGATAACTTTTGATGGATTCAGGAGGCCTGGAGACCTCTTGTGTGCCGGCACCTGGACATAATTTTCATTCAGCCCTGCCCGATGCCCCGACCTGGACTGCGGTGCCGATAAGGAAACCGAGGCTTAGCGCGATCCCTAATCCAAGGCCACGACGAGTGAGCCTGCTGGGATTCCAGCCAGGAGCCTGTCCCTGGGGAGCACTTGTCACAGCCTTACCCTCTTCCGGGAGGCGCCACACTTACCCTTGTGGACCAACAATCGAATTAACATGCTGATACACACATGGGGTGAGTGAGGCCCTCAAATGCTTGCAAACACATACACACACACACACACACACACACACACACACACACACACACACACACTCAACTTGGAATTTCAGGAGCTGCTTCTGCTGTGTGTCCTGTTACTTGGAAGGCACAGCCCCCGCAGCACCCATACAAAAATGAGGTCTCCAAATTAAGGTGTGAGGTATGTGTGTAAACAGACTCTTATGGGTCTGAGCTGGTTCCTTCGCTCTGCCGTGTTGATGAAGGTACCAAGACCCCTGCCACTTACACGGGACACAGAGAGTGAATCAGACCCGAAGGTCTGGCGGAGAAAGGAAAGGATCCATGCTGCCCTAAAGGAAATAAACTGATGTGACAGCAAGTGCCATGAAAGGTAGGAGTGGGAGGGGACTTTATTGAGGGTGACCCCCAAGGACCTCTCTGAAGAAGCAGCCTTTTGACATTATCCCTGAATGAATTCTAGAAGCATCAACACAGCATGTCCAGGTAGAGAAGGGAGGGGCCCCGAGCTTAAGAAGGCTGGAGGGTGGGGGCAGTAGGGGCCAGAGTTCTGTAGGACAAGGTCAGACTGACCCATCCCAGTGCCAGGATGCAGGACTTTCAGTGCTAAAAATAGGACAGTCACAGGCAAACCAGGACGGCTGGTGACCGTAGGTAGGAGTTTGAGCTATTTCTTCCTTTCCTCTCCTTTTCCCTTCCTTTCTTCCTTCTTCTCCCTCCTCCCCGTTTTTGTTTGTTTTTGTTGTGTAAAGAGACAGGGTCTCGCTCTGTTGCTTCCTGAGCTCAAGGGATTCTTCCACCTCAGCCTCCCAAGTAGCTGGGACCACCTCGCCCAGCTGATTTTGTTGTTGTTGTTGTCGTTGTTAAGAGACAGGGTCTCCCTATGTTGCCCAGGCTGGTATCAAACTCCTGGGCTCAAGGGATCCTCCTGCCTTGGCCTCCCAAAGTGTTAGGATTTTAGGTATGAGCCACCACACCCTGCCCCTTCCTCCTTTTTTAACAGCTTTACTGAGATATAATTCACATACCATACAAGTTGCTGACCTAAAGTGCGTAAGTCAATGGCCTTTAGTATTTTTGGAGTTGGGTGTCCATTACCACAATCCACTTCAGAACATTTCCACGACCCCAAGGGGTTTGGGTTTGGTCTTGAGAAGATAAAACGCAAGGGAAGAGTTCTGAGCAGGGGAAGGCAGGGAACCCTCCAGATCCTGAGGGGAAGGACGGAAGACAGGACCGCCTCCAGCTTCTCAGCTGGACCTCTTGAGGGGAGGGAGAGCTGATACGGCCAATCACTCCACCCCAACCCCCACAAGATATGAAGTTCTAATCCCCAATACCCCACAATAGGACCTTATTTGTAATGGGGTCATTATAGATATTAGCAGTGAGCATGAGGCCACATTGAAGTAGGATGGGCTCCTAATGCAATATCACTGGTGTCCTTGTAAGATAGTTATATGGCTGCCTGATTCTGGGTAGGTGGTTGGGAAGTGGGGGAATGGGTATATGAAGACCAGGACACAGAGGGAGAATGCCATGTGACCACGGAGGCAGGGAGTGAAGAGCTGCAGTGACAAGCCAAGGACACCAAGGACGGCAGGCCGCTGCCAAAAGCCAGGGAGGGACAAAGAGGGCTCCTGAGACCTGGTTTTCAGAGGGAGCACAGCTCTGCCAACACCTTCATTTCAGGCTCTGGGCTCTGGAACGTTGGCTCAATACATTTCTGTTAAAAAAACATTTTAAAGGCTGAGCATGGTGGCTCATGCCTGTAATCCCAGCACTTTGGGAGGCCCAGGCCGGAGGAACACATGAACGCAGGAGTTTGAGACTAGCCTGGGCAATATAGTGAGACCTCATCTCTATATAAAAATACATGATAAAAGTCAACTTACGTTGCTTTAAGCCATCTGGTCTGTGACACTTTGTTCTGGCAGGCCTAGGAAAGGGATACTTGTGCTGAGGAGGGGGACACTTGGTTGGCATAGAGGGAAAGAGCGTGAACTTGGCCCTTTGTGGAACAGGGGAGACTCGGACAGAGGTGGTGATAGGGCAGTCCATTCATTCTGAGATGAAACTTTCACTGGTTTCTGTAAAGGCATCTTGGGGAGTGCAGGGAAGGGGATGGGGACTTCCCAGTGGCATCCCCTTCTCGGGCACCGAGGGAAAGCCACAGTGGCTTGGGGAAGAAGGCAGGGACGTCCTCTCCCCGCCTGCCTGTCCCCAGGGAGTCTCACCTCCTGTTTCCACCTGGGGCTGGGGTGATCGATAGGAGATAGCTCAACCTGGCATTTGGGTGGTGTGGGAACAGGAGACCCCAGACTTTCTTGTTTTGGGCTCTGGGGCAGGCAGCCAGGCTCCAGGGACAGTGAGTCAAGGGAAGGGTGGCTGGGAGACCCCTTGACTTGCTGCCAAGGAGACAGAGCTGGTGCTAGGGTGGCATCTGAGGCAGGTGCAGAGAGAGAGGGAGGGAGGGAGGGAAGGGGCCTTTGACTCCAACCTCTTCTTTCTCTATTGACTGCAGGTGGCAGCTGCCCTTCCAGGAGCCAGTGGGAGGACCTGGGTGGCCGGGTGGGGACACCTGCCAAGTCCTCACCTAAGCCAGCTACCACCCTACTCTGTTGGCTTCCCTTCTCCAACTGTGGGGACGCTGCTCAGGCCTTTCGTGACATCACACCCGGGAGTCCTTGGGGTCCGGTCACTGCTGCTGGGCCCAGCGAGGTTCAAGCTCCGGTCGCCCTGCCCCCTACCCCCCATGCCAGATCAGGCATCGTTGTGGGCAAACAATTATCTGGATGATCTTTATGGGGCTTAAGCTTGGGTGGGAGCAGATGGGGCATGAGCTGGGGATTTGGGGATGGGGGAATCCACACCCCCACGTCCCGGACGTTTAAAAGGCCCTCTCTGGCACTGGGCCGGGGCAGAGGCCAGCAGGAAAGTGACCGGAGTCCAGGGACATGATGGATCAGGAGGAGAAGCCGGAGGAGGGCTCAGACCCCTGTGCCGAGGTGAGAAGGCCCTGCCCCCACCCCAACCCCAGCTCAAGGTCTCAGAGCCCATGATTGACAAGACTAATTAGTTTGTAGGGCACCTAATTAGCGAGTGAGTCTCCTAGGACCCCCTGACCCAGTTGTGGCTGTAGAAAGGGGCTGGTGGGCTTGGGGGTCTGAGTGCCAGGCCCCAGGGCAGAGGGCAGGGCTCTCTGTGTGGACCCCTATTGATGGGAGATGCTGGGACCTGGGGGTAGCTCCTGGGCCATGTTTCCCTGACTCGTGTCCCAGCTCCCAGGCCATGCTCATCAGGCCCCAATCTAGGACGGCAGGACACTGGCATCGGAGCCTGTCCCTTGAGACGGTACCACGTGAAGTGGCACTGCCGGCCGGGGCCCCGGGGGCGGGGGCCGGGATTGGGAAGGAGACTCATGTCTCATCCAGAACAGCTCTGCAGAGTGGATCGGCGGGGACCATGGTGAGAGCTGAGGAAGAGGGGACAGCAGGCCCCGGGGTCGGGTGTGAGCAGGCTGGCTGGGAAGGTTGGGGAGGGGTCCCCAAGCTGAAGGGGCAACCGGACTGAGCGGGTCTGCCCGCAGGCGGGCTCCCCAGACCAGGAGGGCTTCTTCAATCTGCTGAGCCACGTGCAGGGTGACCGGATGGAGGGGCAGCGCTGTTCACTGCAGGCCGGGCCGGGCCAGACCACCAAGAGCCGTGAGCACGGGCCCAGGGGTGCTGTCCATGGGGCGTGAACAGGGTGCGAGTGCAGGGCCAGTAGTCATCTGGAGGGCCTGGGGGCACGGCGTGTGGGAGGCGGTGGTGCACCCTGAAGCATCTGCATGGGGGTGAAGGGGTAGGGTTGGGGGCCCCCAGTCCGGCTGTGTCCTCCCAAGTCTGTGAATGTCCACGCAGAGAGCGACCCCAACCCTGAGATGGACAGCCTCATGGACATGCTGGCCAGCACCCAGGGCCGCCGCATGGATGACCAACGTGTGACAGTCAGCAGCCTGCCCGGCTTCCAGCCCGTGGGGCCCAAGGTAGGTGATGTTCTGGCGATGCCGAGGAGAAACCCACCAGGCAGTGCTCTCCAATCCTGCCCTCCACCCCAGCCGGGAGGGAACAGGGCCTGCCCCACCTCTGTCCATCCGCTGCCCTGACTTCAGATGGGAGGACCAAGGCCCAGGCAGCGGCTAGAGGGGCCCAAGGTTATATAGGGGCCATGCTAGTGTCAGACCCATGGCTGGAACTTGTGGCTCCTGCCCCCAAGTCTAAAGGTTCTGGGGAGGCCAAAGGGAGAAAACAGGACCCCCTCCTAGGAGGATACCTCAGGGAGGAGGGCACGTGAGCTCACGCATAGGAGATATATATATATATATTTATTTATTTATTTACACACACACATCTGCATACTCACATGTGTTGACTTCACACATACACAAAGCTTGGGTTCTGATCAGGACCCCAGTGAGGGTCCCAAGACCTGCCACCTCACGCTCAAATGCCACCCTAAATGGCAGATATTGAAGGTAAACATAGACCAGTGCTCAGGATGAGGTGGGACACGGTGCCCACCCACACCCTCTCTCCAACGTTCGCCACCTCTGGCTGGCACTGCCCTTGAGCCCTCCCCCTGGCTGACCCCTCTTCATCCACAGGACGGAGCGCAGAAACGAGCTGGGACCCTCAGTCCCCAACCCCTGCTCACCCCTCAGGACCCGACCGCTCTTGGCTTCCGTCGGAACAGCAGCCCCCAGCCCCCGACACAAGCCCCCTGAGGGCCTGAGGCATCCTGGGCCTTACTCGGCCCCCAAAAACTGATAAAAGAATAAAACACTTCTATGAGTAACAAGGAACTGAGTATGCGTATATTTCATCAGGGGAGGGGCTAGGACTCCCACTTGGAGGCCTCAGGATTTCTGCTGGGCATCGCGAAGAAGCTTCTCCTCCCGCCGCTTCCGTACCCTCTCTTTGAATTCTTCTATCTCTTGAAGCTATGGGTGGAGAAGTGGGTGGGACAGGAAGGGGGGAGGGGCACACACCTCAGCGCTGAGCCGGGATCCCTCTACCACTCTCCCACCACACTGCCCCAGACCACGGCTTCAGGTTTCAGTGTCTTCATTGGAAGCCCCCTGCCAATGACAAAGGGGTCCAAGGGGGATCCGCTTCACTCTTCCAGGAGAAGGCAATAAGGAAACCATCTCCTCCTCTGCTCTCGGTTCCTTACTCATGGCTGAGAGTAAAATGTTCCTTTTTGAGACGAAGTCTTGCTCTATTGCCCAGGCTGGAGTGCAGTGGCGCGATCTTGGGCTCACTGCAACCTCTGCCTCTGGGGTTCACGTGATTCTCCTCCCTCAGTCTCCCGAGCAACTGGAATTATAGGCACCTGCCATCACACCCGGCTAATTTTTGTATTTTTGTAGACATGGGGTTTCGCCATGTTGGCCAGGCTGGTCTTGAACTCCTGACCTCAAGTGATCCACCCACCTCGGCCTCCCATGCCCTGGGATTACAGCCATGAGCCACTGCACCTGGCCTAAAATTTTCACCTGAAACCCATCCCGGACACAGGCATCCAGCCTCCTCCATCCCTCTGGCAGGAAGAAGATGAGATCACTTACCTTCTCAGGTGTCCACAGCTCCCTCTGTAAGGAAAAGTCACAACTGGGACACAAGCCAAGAGCCTCCAGAGCCCCACACCAGGGTAGGGTCAGCTCATGGGAGGCAGACATTGGTCCCCAGCAGATTGGTGCCCCGCACCCTCTCCCACCCCTGGAGTGAACCCTCGAACGCTCCTCTTATGCCCACCTTGCGCTGTATGACGTAGCCCTCAAACCACTCGGCCTGATTGGAAACCCAGAACATCGCCACAGGGAAAGTGAGGTAGAGTATCATCTGGAATGGCAGAGGGTGGGTGAGGTGACCGCCCCCCTCCCCCCAAGCAATGTGCAGAGGCTCCTCAGAGCCTGGGGGACCCATCCAACCTCAGAGTCCAGAAGCGCCTCGTTAGGGCCGACCCAAGGACCCCAGAACTCCCACCAAGGGTACGGAAACCTCGCATCCTAAAACCTAACTCCTATAATCCAGGAGGCTTCATTCCTGAAAGTCCCCCCGAGCTGGAGTCTTCCTCTCAAAGACAGACAGACATACAGAGGCCCGAGCTACAATCAAAAGCATCTCCTCGAGACCTCATTACTCATCCCCACTTAAGATCCCGGGAGCACCCCCAAACCCAGGAGGCGTCACTCTTCAACTCCACTTCTCGAAGTCTGGGAGTCTCCCTATCATAGACACCCACCCACCACAAGCCCGAGAGCTCCCCCAGGATCTTAAGTCTTCCTTCTTTAGAGCCCCCTTCTCAGCCAACCCCTCTCTGAGGTCTTTCCTCGGACCAGCCCTCTCACAGCCCCCAAACCCAGAAACCCAAATCTGAGAACCTCCCCCCCAACCCAGCGTCCCCTCTCCTGGATTTCCAACCAGAAAGGTCCCTCTCAAATCTTAAGAGCTTTCTCCTTGGAGCACCCTCTTTCTTTTAAGACCCCCATTTCCAGCCTCATCTTCAGATCCAGGAAGATCCCCTGCTCAGCCTCCCAATCCACTCCTGTGTCCACTGACCCGAAATATCTCCAGCTTCACCCCCATCTCGTTTCTCCCGGTCAACAAAGCAACTTCCGCCCAAAGCCGACCCTCCAGCAAGACAGAAGCTCATTGGTGTTTTGCACGCTCCATTGCTGAAGCTGATTGGTCAATGTGTATCCTGATGACGTATATTCGGGCGTCTCTATGTTGCTTCCGGTCGCTGGCGTCTTCGAAACGAAGTCAAGAACGTGAGCCTGTCCGTCAAAAAGGATTTAACCAATAGAAAACGGGTCTGGCCCGGAGGGGCGGGCCGTCAGTGGTAGATGTCATAAGCGCGCGACTCTCGCCTGTACCTGGGCATCCAGGAAAATGGTGGTGATGGCGCGACTCTCGCGGCCCGAGCGGCCGGACCTTGTCTTCGTGAGTCCACAGAGGAGCCAGGGGTGGCCTGCGTTGGGGCATTGGGACCTGGACGCCGCAGGGGATCGGGGCCGGGTCGCTAAGGGGATTTAGGCCAAAATTGCCAGGCCAAGGATTGGGGACCTTAACGGGCCAGAGACCGGATTGTGATGTCCACACCTAACTGGCCAGGAGTAAAAAATACGGTGTTGTGTCTTAGGGTCTGAGTAGAAAACTACTGTCGAAGGAAAGCGTCTAGCCTCCCGAGCCAGGGGCGGAAATGGGGGCTTGCAGGGAATGGGAGAGGAAGGAGACCGCATAATTGAACCTTGAGAAGTGAAGACCGGTGTCTGAAGTAAAGGCGTGATTACGAGGCCAGGGCTTCGGTTTCTAGAATGAAGGCTTGGTTTTCTAGATAGCGGTCTCTAGGTCTGGACTGCGGCATGACAGTTTCTGGGGGTGGTGGCCAGGCTAGAAGAACCCTGGTGTTGTGGAGCTTGTCAGGCAATGGCCAATGAAATGCTTATTGGCTGGAGTAGAGGCGTGACATCTTCACCAGATTCTTGGTGTGCAGAGTTAAAGGCTTGGCTTCTGGTGTATAACTGCTCTTACGAGATAAAGGCTTAGCTTTTAACTTCTGGGGCAGAGTTGAGCTAGATGCTGGCTAGTGGGATCCTGGGGGTGGGGCCAGTGGCTTGAAATCTGGACCTGAGAGCCCTGGTGGCTGGGGTGAAGATCTGGTCGTCTGGGCCTGGAGTGGAAATGGATCAGTTGGTGACAGTGGGAGCCTGAGGGGCCAAAGGCCTGGTGTCTGGGAAGAGGCATGTTTTGAAGAAGTGGGGTCTGGTGTCCAGGACAGAAGCCTGGCATCTGGGCCAGGGCCTTGGTAGCTAAGGAGTCTGACCATTTGGGGCAGAAAGCGAGTGGTGATGTGGACTCATGCCTGGCCCAGAGCCCTAATAACTGAGAAGTCTGATGATTTGGGTTCAATTTTGGGTAGTTGAATTCTGAGGGGTAAAGGTCTGGGCCAGTGTCTTGGTGTCTGGGCATCTGGTTTGGTGCCTGGTTTGGTGTCTGGGCATCTGGTGACCTGACTTCCTTGGTGGGTGGTGGGATCTGGGTAAAAGTCCAGAGTTTGGACCTGAGCCCCAGTAGTGGGGTGGTGCCGCACGCAGGCTCTGAGGGTAGACCTCTCTTCGCCCCATTCCCTGGCCCTGGCAGGAGGAAGAGGACCTCCCCTATGAGGAGGAAATCATGCGGAACCAGTTCTCTGTCAAATGCTGGCTTCGCTACATCGAGTTCAAACAGGGCGCCCCGAAGCCCAGGCTCAATCAGCTATATGAGCGGGCACTCAAGCTGCTACCTTGCAGGTGGGAATGGCTCCAGCTACCCTGCCCACCAGCCCCTGCCCCCCCGGTCCAGTTATAACAAAACTGCCAAGTAGGTCCCAGGTGATTGCTTTGTGTCCCATCACTGACCTGTACATCCCTTGGTGGGTCAGCACACCTCCTCTGATGTCCCAGTCTGTCCCTGTCATTGCTGAGACATGTGACCCCTCCCACACCCACATTTGCCAACAGGGGCAGGGCAGATGGTTCTGGGGGGGTCCATAAAGCTGACCGATCAGCATCTGTCCCCTCCTGTTCCCCAGCTACAAACTCTGGTACCGATACCTGAAGGCACGTCGGGCACAGGTGAAGCATCGCTGTGTGACCGACCCCGCCTACGAAGATGTCAACAACTGTCATGAGAGGGCCTTTGTGTTCATGCACAAGGTTTGGGGCTAGGCGAGGGGATAAATCGGGAGGGGGGGCTCAGTCCATGGTGGTGGGTGGGGTAGGGACGGGGCTGGGCTCAGCATGTTAGGGATGGGGGCCTGGAATCCTGTTGCTTCTGTGCATGGGAAGTTGGGCTGGACTCAGTCCTGGAGCTGGGGGTTTCTGGGTCCTGCTGCATTTATGTGGAGGCCCCAGGTGTGACTCAGCCACAGGACATCAAGTGTCTGTGGCTAGGCCATGGAGTCCGTGGCTTAGCCCCAGCCGCCTCTCCCCACACCCCCAGATGCCCCGTCTGTGGCTAGATTACTGCCAGTTCCTCATGGACCAGGG
Source organism: Mandrillus leucophaeus (assembly GCF_000951045.1). Lineage (NCBI taxonomy): Eukaryota > Metazoa > Chordata > Mammalia > Primates > Cercopithecidae > Mandrillus > Mandrillus leucophaeus. The sequence goes on from NW_012102410.1 coordinate 719,163, forward strand.
GCGCGTCACACATACCCGCCGCACCTTCGACCGTGCCCTCCGGGCACTGCCCATCACGCAGCACTCTCGAATTTGGCCCCTGTATCTGCGCTTCCTGCGCTCACACCCACTGCCCGAGACAGCTGTGCGAGGCTATCGGCGCTTCCTCAAGGTGAGCCCAGCAGGTACGCTGGTTCCCCAGGTTAGTTTCCAGAAACTGCCTCACTGTGACACTAGCTCCGTGTAGGATGTCACCCAGCAGACCGGATGTGGGAAGAGGCACCAGGAGATGCATATGTCTTGTCCGTGATTCATGTCTTTATTTTCCAAATAGTTTGCTCATGCCAGTTTCACATTAGGTATAGAGATGGGTGCTGAGGACAGTGTGGCTAAGACACTCCCTACCTGCACGGAGCTTTTAGTCTAACTAGGAAGACGGATGTATGTGAGCTGATGGCATGAACTAGAGTAAAACCACAGCCATGATGAGGGCCAGGAATAGGAGGTGGGGAGAAGCAGGCAGGGTGGAGAGTGGAAGCATCAGCTGGGCGGGAGTGGGGCGTGGTTTGCTCAAACTCACAGTATCTGTTCTGTGACATTTGGATTCTAAGCTGGACCAGTCAGGACTGAGGCTAGACCTGTGGGGCCCAGGCTGGGCACTATAGTCAAGGCTGGACCCATGGGATCAAGGCTGACCCAAAGGGGCCAAGGCTAGTCAGGACTGAGGCTGGACCAGTGGAGCCAAGGCTGCATCCATTGTGGGTTGGGGGTCAATTCTAACCCAAAAGGATCAAGGCTGGACCTTTGGGGCTGAGACTGGACCACTGCAGTCAAGGTTGTGCCGTTGCAGGTCAAGGCTAATCCAAAAGGTCCGCAGCTGGTCTAGTCAGGACTGAGGCTGGACCAGTGGAGCCCAGGCAGGACCCATAGAGGGTTGAGCCTAACCCAGCGGGGCCAAGGCTAGAGCACTTGGAACCGGGCTGGACCAGTGGGGCTGAGGCTGGTTTGACAGGGCTTGCTTTTGCCCAAGACAGTTGTAAATGGGTGGGGGGCACCCCAAAGCCACTGAATCGGGAGGTGGGCATAGCCCTGCCGCCCCACTGACTGCCTGAGGGGTGGGTCGGTCCCCAGCTGAGTCCCGAGAGTGCAGAGGAGTACATTGAGTACCTCAAGTCAAGTGACCGGCTGGATGAGGCCGCACAGCGCCTGGCCACTGTGGTGAACGACGAGCGTTTCGTGTCTAAGGCCGGCAAGTCCAACTACCAGGTAGGCCTGCTGGGAGCCGAGTGGGTGGGAGGGCCACCCCCCTCCGTGACTGAGCCTGAGACTCTCCCCCCGCTGCCCCATGCCCTGCAGCTGTGGCACGAGCTGTGCGACCTCATCTCCCAGAACCCGGACAAGGTACAGTCCCTCAATGTGGACGCCATCATCCGTGGGGGCCTCACCCGCTTCACCGACCAGCTGGGCAAGCTCTGGTGTTCGCTCGCTGACTACTACATCCGCAGCGGCCACTTCGAGAAGGTGCGTACTGGCACACGGGGCTCTGGGTTCGGGGTGGGGTCTCCCTCCGACACTTGGGGATATATGTTGACACATACACAGGCAGAAAACATGTGCCATTTATGGCTGGGCACGGTGGCTCACACCTGTCATCCCAGCACTTGGGGAGGCCGAGGCAGTAGAATCACTTGAGGTCAGTGCTTCAAGACCAGCCTGGCCAACATGGCAAAACCCCATCTCTACTAAAAATACAAAAATTGGTCAGATATGGTGGCGGGCACCCATAATCCCAGCTATTCGGGAGGCTGAGGCAGGAGAATCACTTGAACTTGGGAGGTGGAGGTTGCAGTGAGCCGAGATCACGCCACTACACTCCAGCCTGGGTGGCAGAGCGAGATTCCATCTCAAAAAAAAAAAAAAAGTGCCATTTGTGACAGACATGCGTGTCCCTGCACACGATAGCCGTCCTGGTGACGGGAGGGAGACACTCCTGCCCGCAAGCCCACCAAGCTTGGAGTCAGCCATACTTGCGTTCAGGGTTCACCCTCTGGCTGTGTGGCCTTGGCCCCACTAAGGCTGGGTGTCCTCATTTGTACAATCAGGGTGACAGTTACTGCCTGTCACCAATCAGCACGGTGACGCAGGCACAGCACTGAGGAGATACGTGGTGTGAGGGCCTCTCCCTCGGGTTAGCTGACTATGGCTATTGGTAGGCGGTGGAGTGGCAAGCTCAGCGGACGGTCTGGGGGCAGGTGGGTGCGGAGGGGGCTGGAGCTGAGAGCAGGGAGGCACAGGAAGCCGGGGAAGATAGGTTGGGAGCCTCGAAAGCCAAATGGGCTGGCCGTGCTGCTGACTAGGGGAGCTGCCAGTGGGGTGTGGATGGTATGTGCTTCCCAGCGCCCCTTCCAGGGGCACATGTAGGCCAAGGCTGCTGGAGGCAGCAGGGCGAGACCCCTCAGGGCTGGGTGGAGAGTGGGCCTGAGCTGGGGTGGGTGAGCCAGGTAGGGGACAGGCAGGCTGGGGAAGAGGGTCAGGCAAGCCAGAGGGGCACTTTGGAGCCAACTCTGAGCCCTCGGAGAATGAGCTGAGGCAAGGGTCCCTGCAGGGTGGACCCATAGGCGCTGGGGGGGTTTTGGCCACCTATTGGGTGCCAAGTGCTTCACACACGTGTCTCAGTTGAGCCTGAGGTCACTGTGCACAAAGAGCAGTCGCCCGGTTTACTAAGGGGGTCCTGAAGCTCCCAAGATCACCCTGGCAGTGCAGGGCAGGGTGGGGGTCAGAAGCCTCTACTGACACTCTGTCCTGGGATCACTGCCTGGAGGTGCTGGATGGGCCCCCGGGAGGCCCCAGGGGTTCCAGATTGGGGCTGGTGCTAAGAGTGCTGCTGCCTGTCCCCTGCGTCACTTTCCTCTCACCTCCCCTTCCCTGGGTCCCCACAGGCTCGGGATGTGTACGAGGAGGCCATCCGGACGGTGATGACCGTGCGGGACTTCACACAGGTGTTTGACAGCTATGCCCAGTTTGAGGAGAGCATGATCGCCGCAAAGATGGAGACCGCCTCAGAGCTGGGGCGCGAGGAGGAGGGTGAGCCTCTGGGGGCCCCGGCTGGTGGGGAGAGAGCTGAGTGGACATCAGCGGGTGGGGGCGGGGCACATCTCAGGTGGGGCAACCCCAGGAGGCTCAGCTGGGGGCCAGCAGGGAAGGAGGCTGGGTGAATGCAGGGGTTGTGGGGGTCTTGGAGGAGCCAGGAATGGGGACATATCTCAGGCCTGGACCAGAGCCTGGCAGGGCAGGAGGGCTAGGGGAACAGTGGGGGTAGGAGGAGTATCCTCAGTGGCTGGGGGTGGGGCTCAGGTGCACACCCGAGCTGAGTGTCTAGGGCCCAGAGCACTTGGCTGGGGGCTGGAGCGGAGTGAGGGCAGGGAGCAGAGGCGGCGGCGTTCGGGGCCCTGCATCCTGGGTCTCAGCCCCTCACGAACTCCCCTTGCGGCTCCCAGACGATGTGGACCTGGAGCTGCGCCTGGCCCGCTTCGAGCAGCTCATCAGCCGACGTCCCCTGCTGCTCAACAGCGTCTTGCTGCGCCAGAACCCACACCACGTGCACGAGTGGCACAAGCGTGTCGCCCTGCACCAGGGCCGCCCCCGGGAGGTGCGTGAAGCCTGCCCCGGTCCTGCCCCTGAGGGCCCATTTCCTGCAGAACTGGGGAGCCACCCACCTTCACCCATAATGTCACCTCCTGGGGCCTGACTGTGCTTAGTAGGTCCCATTCCACCCGTGTTCTCGGGGTTCTCGTCCTGCTGTAGCCCCGCCCCTCAGAGCCACAGCTCCCTCTGGGCCCACCCCTTGGAGGGCCACAACTCCCTCTGGGCCCCACCCTTTGGAGCGCCACAGCTCTCTCCCGGCCCCGCCCATTAGGGCCACAGCTCTCCTGACCCCGCCCCTTGGGGGGCCACAGCTCTCCTGACCCCGCCCCTTGGGGGGCCACAGCTCTCTCTTGGTCCTGACCCTTGGCAGGGGCCACATTTCCCTCCTGGCCTCTCCTGACAGGGACCACAGCACCCTCCAGGCCCCGCCCCTCAGAGCCACAGCTCTGCCCCGACACTCATCTGCAGGGTCCTGAGTCCCATATGACCTCCTCTCTCCTGTCTCCAGATCATCAACACCTACACAGAGGCTGTGCAGACGGTGGACCCCTTCAAGGCCACAGGCAAGCCCCACACTCTGTGGGTGGCGTTTGCCAAGTTTTATGAGGACAACGGGCAGCTGGACGATGTGAGCACCCTGCTGCGTGTGCCTGTGTGTTCATGTGTGTGTGCATGCGTGTGCTCGTATGTGTGTGCATGTATGTGCGTGTGCCTGTGTTCATGTATGTGTGCATGCATGTGTGTGTGCGCCTGTGTGTTCATGTATGTGTGCATGCATGTGTGCTCGTATGTGTATGCATGTGTGTGTGCCGGTGTGTTCATGTGTGCATGCATGTGTGTGCTCGTATGTGTGTGCATGTATGTGCGTGTGCCTGTGTTCATGTATGTGTGCATGCATGTGTGTGTGCCTGTGTTCATGTATGTGTGCATGCATGTGTGTGTGCCTGTGTGTTCATGTATGTGTGCATGCATGTGTGCTCGTATGCGTATACATGTGTGTGCCAGTGTGTTCATGTATGTGTGCATGCGTGTGTTCGTGTGTGTGTGCATATATGTGCGTGTGCCTGTGTGTTCACGTATGTGTGCATGCATGTGTGTGTTCGTATGTGTATGCATGTATGTGCGTGTGCCTTTGTGTTCATGTATGTGTGCATGCATGTGTGTGCATGTATGTGTGCCTGTGTGTTCATGTATGTGTGCATGCATGTGTGCTCGTATGTGTATGTATGTGTGTGCCTGTGTTCATGCATGTGTGCGTGCATGTGTGTGCTCGTATATGTGTGCATGTATGTGTGCCTGTGTGTTCATGTGTGTGCATGCGTGTGTGCCCGTATATGTGTGTGCATGTGTGTTCATGTATGTGCACATGCACGTGTGTGCTTGTATGTGTGCATGTATGTGCGTGTGCCTGTGCGCACGTGTGTGTGCATGGATGTGTGCGTGTGTGCATGTGTGTGCATGTTTGGGTGCATGCATGTGTGTGCACACGTGTGTGCCTGTGTGTATGCACATATGTTTGCCTGTACGTTTGTGAGCACGGTCGCCTTTCTGACCCTTGGTGATGGGGGCTGTCCAGGCGGGCAGGGTCTCAGCCTGGCCTCTGCGTGCCCTTGCAGGCCCGTGTCATCCTGGAGAAGGCCACCAAGGTGAACTTCAAGCAGGTGGATGACCTGGCAAGCGTGTGGTGTCAGTGCGGGGAGTTGGAGCTCCGACACGAGAACTACGATGAGGCCTTGCGGCTGCTGCGAGTGAGAACAGGCCCAGGTTGTGGGGTGGGGGCTGCAGGTTGTACGGCCGGGGCCCAGGACAGCCCCTGAGCGCCTCCCCGGCCACTGTCTGCCCCTGCAGAAGGCCACGGCGCTGCCTGCCCGCCGGGCCGAGTACTTTGATGGCTCAGAGCCCGTGCAGAACCGCGTGTACAAGTCGCTGAAGGTCTGGTCCATGCTCGCCGACCTGGAGGAGAGCCTTGGCACCTTCCAGGTGAGCTGCCTGTGGCTGGGGAGGGACGGGGCCCCAGATTCAGCTGCAGAACCACCTCTGACCTGTCCCCATCCCCGCCCCCATAGTCCACCAAAGCCGTGTATGACCGCATCCTGGACCTGCGCATCGCGACACCCCAGATCGTCATCAACTATGCCATGTTCCTGGAGGAGCACAAGTACTTTGAGGAGAGCTTCAAGGTGAGGGGCTGGGGCAGACCCGGAGGCCCCTGATGGTGGTGTCCCCTCCCCCAGGGAGCCTCGGCACCTTACAAGTCCGCTGGGGCTTGTGTGACACAGTATACAGACTGGGTGATTTAAACAACAGAGATTCAGCTTCTCCCTGTCCTGGAGGCTGAAAGTCCAGGATGGAGGCGTGGGCAGGGCTGGTTCCTCCCGAGGCCTCTCTCCTTAGCTTATAGGCAGCCACCTTCTCCCTGTGTCTTTGTGTAGCCTTCTTTTTGTGTGTGTCACTTTCGAAATTTCCTCTTCTTAAAAGGACATCAGTCATAATGGATTAGGCGGCCCCTAACGACCTCAGTTTAACTTAGTGATCTCATCTTCAAACGAATCTACCTTCTGAGGTACTGGGGGTTAAGATTTCAGCATATGAATGTTGTGGCGGGGCACAGTTCATTCAACAGCAGGCACGGAGTTCTACTTCCGTGTGCACCCGTGACTTGTGGGGAGGGTGTTGGTGCCAGTATGTGCGGGCTGTCCCTGCCCCGCTGCTCAGGAGATGGCTTGTGGGGTCCATGGGGTGGGTTGTGTGTCTCCATGGCAAGGCCCTGTCCCGCGGCCGGAGCAGTCATGTTTGTGTGTGTTTCTATGGATCGTGTGGGCATTTTACAGATACACAAATGGGGAGGTCGTACATGCACATGTGTGCTGCTGCCTGCCCCTCTGCCTGGGGTTATGGCCTTCTCCCTGGGGATGGGCAGCCAGTATCAGCGGAGCTGGGGAGCCACCCACCTTCACCCGTCCCCCATCACGTCACCTCCTATGGGGTCAGACTGCTTAGCAGGTCCCATTGCACCCCTGTTCTTGGGGTTCTCGCAGAGGGAGACAGTGCAGAGGACAGACCCCAACAACTGCCATTAGGGACAGGGAAGGGCCCCGAGGGAGACCCCAGCGGGCTCCCTACAGACGTCACCCAAGGACATCCCGGGTGCCTGGTGGTCTCTACCTACAGACTCTTACGTATGACCGTCCCTCTGGTAACAGGCGTACGAGCGCGGCATCTCGCTGTTTAAGTGGCCCAACGTGTCCGACATCTGGAGCACCTACCTGACCAAATTCATTGCCCGCTATGGGGGCCGCAAGCTGGAGCGGGCGCGGGACCTGTTTGAACAGGCTCTGGATGGCTGTCCCCCAAAATATGCCAAGAGTGAGGCGGGCAGACGGCATGGGAGGGCAGGCGGGCTGGGTTTCTGCCTGGTCCTGGCTGACCGTGCTTCCCTCTTCCCTCTGCCCCGCCCAGCCTTGTACCTGCTGTACGCACAGCTGGAGGAGGAGTGGGGCCTGGCTCGGCATGCCATGGCCGTGTACGAGCGTGCCACCAGGGCTGTGGAGCCCGCCCAGCAGTATGACATGTTCAACATCTACATCAAGCGGGCGGCCGAGATCTATGGGGTCACGCACACTCGCGGCATCTACCAGAAGGCCATTGAGGTACCCACTGCGGGAGTCCAGGCCGGGGCCGGAGGTCCCTGAGCAGATGGAAGGGGTCCAGGCAGGTGGGAGGGGCTGGGGAGGAGCCTTCTGGAAGCACAGGGATGGCCATGGTGTGTTGGGAGCCCCGACCTACCCTGGCCTCATTCCTGGCCTCCCCAACCCTGGTGTCCAGGTGCTGTCGGACGAGCACGCGCGTGAGATGTGCCTGCGGTTTGCAGATATGGAGTGCAAGCTCGGGGAGATCGACCGCGCCCGGGCCATCTACAGCTTCTGCTCCCAGATCTGTGACCCCCGGGTAGGGCTGGGGGTTGGGGAGGGATGGGCATCAGGGTTGGGGGTGTGGCAGAGTCAGCCACCTCACGGGCACACACACCCACCCCTGCCCTGCCCTGCCCCCCACACAGACGACCGGCGCGTTCTGGCAGACGTGGAAGGACTTCGAGGTCCGGCACGGCAACGAGGACACCATCAAGGAGATGCTGCGTATCCGGCGCAGCGTGCAGGCCACGTACAACACACAGGTCAACTTCATGGCCTCGCAGATGCTCAAGGTCTCCGGCAGTGCCACGGGCACCGGTGAGCCGCCCCGGCTGGCTGGGTCCCTGATCCAGGGCATCTCAGCCCGGCCTGACCTGGGCTTTCTGGGTCTGGAGCCTCAGGTCCTGATGGGAACCTCCTTGAGGGCTGAACCATTGCCTGGGGGACTGGGACAGTGTGGCATCTGATGTGTGGTAGGGGCCCCCGTGGTGCTGACCCCCTGCTCCCGCCCCCTAGTGTCTGACCTGGCCCCCGGGCAGAGCGGCATGGACGACATGAAGCTGCTGGAACAGCGGGCAGAGCAGCTGGCGGCTGAGGCGGAGCGCGACCAGCCCTCGCGTGCCCAGAGCAAGATCCTGTTCGTGAGGTGAGGGTGGATCCTGGGATGGGACAGGACTGGGACAGGTCCCGAGGGGGCCTAGGGTGGGGAACTGAGGCAGCTTGGCCTGTCCCCAGGAGTGACGCCTCTCGGGAGGAGCTGGCGGAGCTGGCACAGCAGGTCAACCCCGAGGAGATCCAGCTGGGCGAGGACGAGGACGAGGACGAGATGGACCTGGAGCCCAACGGTGAGGCCTGGCGGGGATGGGGATGGGGGCAGGGCCAGGGCAGGCCTCCGGGGACAGGCCACCGCCAGGAGGGTGACTGGCTCCCGCCTTCCCCACAGAGGTTCGGCTGGAGCAGCAGAGCGTGCCAGCCGCCGTGTTCGGCAGCCTGAAGGAAGACTGACCCGTCCCCCGCTCCCCTCCCCAATACAGCCACGTTTGTACATCAAGGTTTGAGCCTCCTTCCTGCTGCCCAGGTGCCCGAGGGAGGGCAGCTCAGGAGTGCCTGGCCCTGGGCCCGGATTGGCTGCTGTGGGAGGTGGGGCGGCTGGGCCCTAGGCCAGACGCCACCCGGCCTCACCCCGCAGAGCCAGTTCTGGACTCGAGAGGCCAGTCCCTCCGCTGCCTGGGGCCTTGGAGTGGGTCCTGCCCGGAAACTTCCTTGAGCCTCTGCAGCCTGGGAAGGGCAGTCCGGCCCGACTGCCCAGGTCTTGCTAGCCCCTGCCTCTCAGAGGCCTTGTGTGGCACCAGGCAGCTACCCCCTCCCTGGGGTGGCACCCGCTCTCTGCTCCCCACCAGGGACTGGCCCTTGCCCTCGAGTCTTGGAGTCAGGCAGGCTCTGGCCCAGCTCTGGGAACTGATTAGTAAGACGCTTCTGTGCCTGGAGGGGGGCTGGGTGCCAGACCTCGTGCACTGCCCCAGACCAGGGCGTGGTCCTTAGTCCTAAGCCTGGGAAGCCATTAGTGGACTCTAGGCTATTAAGGGGTTTTAAGCATCAAGGGATATAATCAGATTTGTGCTTCGGACGGGTTACACAGGCTGCTGTGTGGGCAGGAGGCAGCTGGGGACATGGGGAGGCCCAGGCCATTGGCTTGGACTTTGCGGGGAGGTGACAGGGCTGGAGAGAAGTGAGTGAGACAGGAGGGGAGGGCCGAGCTTCGTAGAACTGGGCGGCAGCTGGGAAGCCAGTGCCAGCCTGGGTTGCAGGGCAGGCTTTGCATCTGAGACACCCAGGCAATGCCAAGGGGGGCAACCGGATTGTCAGCTCTCAAACCCGGAATCGCTGGCCCAGAGGTAGATGCCAGGCCTGAAAACACCAGGCTGGCCAGGGTAGACAAGATCAAGTTAGAAGTTGGCCCCAGGCCAAACACTGGTTAGGGCCCGTAACAGCCACACAGAAGAGGAGAATCCAGCAAGTGGGGGTGGCCGAGGCTGCAGGGCCAGTCGGAAGCCTGGAGCCGGAGAGATCAGTTAAGAGGCAGCTTCGAAACAGCCCTGGTGGGGGGCTAGGGGTGATGGCAGGAAGGTGGGGCCCTCAGACCCTGGCTGAAGCTGCTTTAGGGGATTATGGGGGTTGAAGACACGAGTGGGTTCGAGAAAGAACAGGAGACTGAAAACATAGCCAGGGAGTGTGGGACCCTGGCCAGCCTCGGAGGGGACAAGGCTCAACTTCTCTTTAAATTATTTTATTCAAGAAGTGGGGGAGGACAGACAAGGAGACTGAGCTGAGCCCTGAGTCCCTGAACCTCCCAGCTCAGCCCCCACAGCAGGACTGGACTCAAAGTCAGAGGGTGGAGACTCCAGCCCCACCCAGACACGGCTGGGGACAGACAGGACCCAGGAATACCGACTGACTGTCCTCCGGGGGGCGGCGGCCACAGCACACAGGGCCCGGCCCGTGGACTGCCCGGGTGGGGCTATTTGGGGGTGCTGCCGCCCTTCTTGGGAGTGGTGGGTTTCTTGCCCTGCCAGAGGTGTCCCTGGATGGTGAAGGCATCGACGCTCATGGACATGGTCTTGGCGGGGATCTGGGTGAAGCGCTTGCGGTCCGAGTTGTACTTGTAGATGCCTTCCACCATGGCGGGCGTGACGGTCCGGGGCCCGTACCCCGCCAGCCGCGACAGCTCCTCCGTCTCCCCCGACAGCGTGTAGAGTGCCCGGAACTGGCAGCTCGAGTCGCGAAAGAGGATCAGGAAGTGGTTGGCCTTGCTTTTCTCGATTTCCTGGGCAGGAGTGCCGGAAATGGTCAGCCGGCCAAGCCAGGCCACCTACCCACCCGCCAGCCCCCAACTCCCACGTGTGGGCGGGCTCACCTCCAGAATGCGGTTCTTCTGCGGTTCGTTCACCTTGCCCGCCAGGCAGCAGTGTGACAGGGCGTTGTGGATGATGAACTTGTTAGACTTGGCGCTGGGCTCCTTGTACAGCCGTGGACCTAGAGAGTGAGGCGGGGGCGGGGCGGGGAGGGGGGCGGCCAGGGACAGCAGGAATGAGCAGGGGCCATGGAGGAGGGCGCCTGTTGCTCCCCACATCACCCAGAGCCCCCGCTCACCTGTGTACTCGGGCACTGACGCTGGGGAGGAGGCATTGCTGCCATTTTCCCAGTCCCGTTCGCGGCTTCCAGGCAGGCGGCTTGGGGACATGAGACCCGACGGGGAGGGAGCCCTGCAGTGGGGGAAGGATGGGATGGAGGTGTGGTCAGAGATGGGAAGCTTCCCGAGGTGAAGAGGGGCCAAGGAAAAGAAGGGCCATGGCTGGGCATCGTGGCTCACGCCTATAATCCCAGCACTTTGGGAGGCCAAGGCGGGCAGATCAGTTGAGGTCAAGAGTTTGAGGCCAGCGTGGCCAACATGATGAGACCTCGTCTCTACAGGCACAGGTAACCCCAGCTACTCGGGAGGCTGAGGCATGAGAATCGCTTGCACCCAGAAGGCAGAGGTTGCAGTGAGCCAAGATTGCACCACTGCACTCCAGCCTGGGCGACAGAGTGAGACTCCCTCTCAAAAAAACAAAAAATGAAAAGGTGAGCCCCACACACTGCAGAGGAGGCAGTATACACTACAAGTCCATGCAGCGCGCCATCCTGTCCTCCTCCCTCAGGAACACCCGGCACTCAGGTGCACCGAGGCACACGCTTGGGTCCTGTCTGCCAGGTACAGACTATCCCCCATGCACACGTGCCCACAGGCGTCCCTCCATCTCTTCATGGCATATCCATACTCTCGAGCCATACCGCCCTGGAGGTTCACCCAGATGTCTGCACACCTCCCAGGCTCTGAGAGGCCACCCAGCACATGACCACCCCCCCCAGCCGTGCAGGCTGAACTCACCGAGACGTGGGCCTCTTCACCCCGAGGTTATTGTGGGCCTCGTTGGCCACAGTGGACAGTGACAGGGTGGACTGGGAATAGATTTTGCTCAGCCGAGAGCCTGGGGACAGAAAGTGCAGGTCAGTGCCCACCAGAAGCCCCCTGTCCTCCACAACACCCGGTCCAGCAGGCTTTGGGGGGAACACAGGAGGAGTCAGCCCTGCCCAAGACCCGTCGGCCCTCTGCAGCCCCCTATGGAGGGCCCCCTATGAGGGAGGATGCTCTGCCCAGCAGGTGGTGGGGAGCAGCACTGGGTCAGCCCCTACTGGCAACACCTCACCCCATATTCCCAAAGGTTATCCATTAAGCCACAGAAGAAAGACCCCTCACCCCACTGTACCCCACATCCCTATGGAAGTTTTTTTTTTTTTTTTGAGACGGAGTCTCGCTCTGTTGCCCAGGCTGGAGTACAGTGGTGCAATCTTGGCTCACCGCAACCTCCACCTCCCAGGCTCAAGCGATTCTCCTGCCTCTGTCTCCCGAGTAGCTGGGACTACAGGCGTGCCACCATGCCCGGCTAATTTTTGTATTTTTAATAGAGATGGGGTTTCACCATGTTGGCCAGGCTGGTCTTGAACTCCTGACTTGTGAGCCATGCGCCTCAGCCTCCCAAAGTGCTGGGATTACAGGCATGAGCCACCGTGCCCAGCCCCCTATGGAAGTCTTTACCCAAGAGACACCCAGAGGCCCCCTGTCACCCCACATACCCGTCCCCTCCCTGCACCCCTGCTTACATCTCCCTCCCCCTCCCCCCTTACTCACGGGGGCCTCACCCAGTGAGCCCCGGAAAGGGCACTGGGCAGGCCCCGTCCCTCAAGGGTCCTCACCCAGCAGGCCGCGGGCTGGGCTTCGTGCCAAGGCCGAGTCGTCACAGCAGCCAGAGCGAGGCCGGGGGGCCCTCCGCCCGCCCCGACCTGGGCCCCCGGACCCCGCAGCCCGGGGCCGCAGCACCTTATCGAGGTCGTCCATGAGCTTCAGCTGGGCCCGGCGCTCGTACTCCTGCCGTGTGAAGTCCCCCTTCCGGGGACCCACCTCCTCCTCAGCTGGAGCCCGGGCAGCAGGGGCTGGGGTCGCCATCGGGGCTACGGGGACTGCGGACACAGGCGGGGCTGGGCTGGGGGCCTCCTCTTGGGCCAGCCTGCAGATCACAGGGAATCGGCATCAGAACCACTCACGGGGTCCGCGGTGGTAGACAGGCCAAGGAGCAGCCGACCTGGGCAGGCCCGGTCTCACCTCGCGGCCTCCTCCCTCCGCTGTTCCTTCTCCGCCTCCTGCCACTGCTTGCGCCGCCGCGCCTCCTCCACTCGCCGCTGCTGCCGCTCCAGCAGGCTGGCCCGCTTTTGGGCCATCTCATCCTCAGGCTTGTCTTCATCCTGGGGACAGATGCCGAGTCTAGCTAGCCACCCCCTCCCCCAGCATGGCTGGAGGCCCATCTTCCATCCACCCAGCCTGCCCGCCACCCACCTATGCTTTCGTTTTCATCACTGTTCTAAATACACTTAGTTGGTGCCTACTGTATGCACAGCCACACTAAGTACTGGGACACATACAGGGATGGGGTACACTGGGTGCTGCTCACATACGCAGTGCTTAACCCAACGGGGAAGACAAAGGCAGCAGACAGCAGTGAGTGCCAGCAAAAGCTCGTGTTGGGCAGACACACTACACTGCGGGAGGACCCTGGCCTGGGCTTTGGACACCCAGGAAGGCTTCCCGGAGGAACTACCCTGTAGAATGATCAGAACTTAACTAGGTAGGCATACAGGGGTATGGAGCAGCGCGTTCCAGGCAGAGGCGACGGCTAGTGCCGAGGCCCTGAGGCTGGAACAAACCTATTGAAGGGCACGGAAGTACAGGGGGGCCAGTGTGGCTGGGACACAGAGCTGAGGACAGTGGCGCAGGACTAAGTCAGGCTCACACCTGTAATCCCAGCACTTTGGGAGGCCAAGGCTGGTGGATCACCTGAAGTCACGAGTTTGAGACCAGCCTGGCCACCATGGCAAAACCCTGTCTCTACTAAAAATACAAAAGTTAGCTGGGTGTGGTGGTGTAGTCTTGTAGTCCCAGCTACTCAGGAGGCTGGGACAGGAGAATCACTTGAACCCAGGAGATGGAGGTTACAGTGAGTCAAGATCACGCCACTGCACTCCAGCCTGGGCCGCAGAGCACGATTCCGTCTCAAAAAATAAAAAATAAAAAAAAATGAGCATAGCCCAAAGCCCTGGGGAGGACTTTCATTCTAAAAGCAAAGGTAAGGGGAGCAGTCCACTGCTCAGTGGAAAATGGCCCGGGATGGAGGCGGGCAGCAGAGGCCAGTCGGAAGGTGATCCTAGGTGTCCAGATGAGACACGGTGGTGGCCCCAGCTGGGAGAGCCATGGGAATGGAGAGACAGTGGACACAGGGAAGGGCCAGGAAAGGAGCGTGCTGGGGGTGAGGGGGTGAAGGAGAGGATGAAAAAGAAGATGCCCTGAAGATCCTGGTCTTGTCCGTCCATCTGTCCATCACCCACCCATGCAACCAGCCACTCATCCATCTGTCTATCCATCACTCCTCCCTGTTTCTCCACTCCTCCCCACATCTATCTATCCCCCTTGTCCGGCCACCCATACCTTGTTTGGGAGGGAGATGACTGGGCCAGCCCCCACTGGAAACCCCTCACCCCCAAACATACCTGAGGGCCTCACTCGTTAAGCCACAGAGGGAGGACCTCTCACCCCACTGCACCCCTACAGCCCCTTGTGGAAGTCCTAACCCAACAGACAACGTCAAATCCCATCTGAGGCTCCTGTTACCCCACATACCTGCCCCACACCATGCAAATGTCCCTGTCCCTATACCCATGGAGGCCTTACCCAGCCACTCACACCTCTTCTGTCCACTCACACCTGGTTCCCCATCCATCCCCCACCC
>NW_012102410.1:735175-736091 GCF_000951045.1 Mandrillus leucophaeus
CGGGGCGCGGGGGGCCCAGGCTGTCCGAGCTCACAGAGCGGAGAAGCACGGGGTCACCCATGACGACATCCACGTCGCTGTCCAGGCCAAAGGGGGTGCTGAATGACACAGCCTGGGAGAGGGGACGGCTGGGCGGCCGGAGGGAGGGGTCAGCCCGTGGGACCAGCCTTGGCCCCACCCCCCGCCCTAACCTGCTCCACCCCCTACCCTGGCCCATGAGGTGCACTCACCTGAGCTGCCGGTTCCAGGCCTTGCCCAGGGCCTCCATATGGGACATGGATGGGGAAGACTTCAGGGAGCCTGGGGTAGGCGATGAGTGGTTACTATGGGGACCCTGGGGACCCTGAGTGGGGTCAGCCAGCATCTGGGGACAACCTCTGCAAGGTCACTGGGTGAGTCACTGATGGCTCATCATGTGGTCTAGTGAGACCAGAGATTTCCAGAAACAGATACCCGGGGCCATTTGCTGTCACTACGGGGTACTGTGGGGCCACTGGGGAGGCCATTCTGGGGGTCACCTTGGGATGCCCAAGGGGGACCTGATGGAGGGGCTACTGGAAGGCTCATGAGGAGACAACATGAGGCCCACTGGAGCAGTCAGTGGATGGGGGGGGTCCCCCAGGACAGAAGCCACCTACCCCCTCCTCACCTGTGGATCCTCGGAGTGGGGACTGGGGGCCACCAGGTGACAGGAGCGGGTGGCGGAAGTTGAAGACAGGAGAACTGTACAGAGACGTATTTCAGCCTCAGGACCCCCACCTCCTCCTCCGCCTCTCCCCAGGGGGTAGACATCAGCATCGCCCAGCTGCGTCCCAGTGCCCAGCAGGGCAGACATGGCGCCGCCCACCCACATGCCAGAGACTCGCCCGGTGTGGGGACCGTACCTACTGCCACTGTTGTTCTGAGATGGGGAGGC
>NW_012102410.1:738651-742001 GCF_000951045.1 Mandrillus leucophaeus
CACTTTGGGAGGCCGAGACGGGTGGATCACGAGGTCAGGAGATCGAGACCATCCTGGCTAACACGGTGAAACCCCGTCTCTACTAAAAAATACAAAAAAAACTAGCCGGGCAAGGTGGTGGCAGGCGCCTGTAGTCCCAGCTACTCCGGAGGCTAAGGCAGGAGAATGGCATGGACCCGGGAGGCGGAGCTTGCAGTGAGCCGAGATCCGGCCACTGCACTCCAGCCTGGGAGACACAGCGAGACTCCGTCTCACAAAAAAAAAAAAAGTACTTCTGGATAAACTTAGTATCTTTCTCTCCCAGCTAGAGCCGTCTGTGAGGTCGGGAGCGTGTCTCTATTCTGGCTGGATCCCCAGTGCCTAAAACAAGGTCTGGCACGCAGTCCACACTCCATACGTTTCATCTGCTGCAGGAATGAATTCGTGGAAGCACAGAGAGGTTTATACACTTGCGTGAGGTCACACAGCTAATTGGGGAAGAGAGAGACACAAACTCAGGCCTGCCAATTCCGGAAGCTGCCCTCATGACCACGGCATCGTTACTGGTCTCGCGGACCTGGGGATAGAGGGCCTGGAGGCTGGGACTTAGGATGTCCAGCTTCCCTGCACAAGATCTGGTCCACGTCCATTTACTCACCCTCAAGTCGAAGCAGCTGGGGACAATAGCAGTGGATGGTGGCGGCCAGTGCGGCCCCACTGGCCAGGTCCTGGAGGCTGGTCACCGTCGGGAAGCAGGGGGCACGTCGCGCCACCACACGGTCCTTGCGGTATCGGATCTGCAGATGGGAGCCAGGTCAGGTGAGTTGCCGGGCTGGCCCCCCGGGTCAGCAGTCATGCAGGCTGGGCGGGGAGGCCTGGGGTTTCCGCCATGAGGGGGCGGGAAGCTGGGGGTCCCAGAGACAGAGTTGGGGGGCCAGCCTGGAGCAGGGGAGGGGCAGCAGCAAGAGGCAGAGGAGATGTCTTCGAGCAGCCAGGCCAGCAGCGGGGGCTGGGGACAGGGACTCCTGGGACCCCGGGGCGGGGGATACATTACCATGGGGGGTTTGCTCCCCGACTCCTTCAAACAGAAGGCAATTGCGTGCTGGGGGGAGAGGAGCAGCCATCAGCAAGGCGGAGGGATGCTGACCTGCTGGGCCCCCAAGCCCACCTTGGGGGGAGGGGGTAGCCCTGACCCTGGTCCTGAGCCCCAGCCATCCAGCTCCCTGACTGCTCTGGCCGGCTTTGCGAACCCCAGCTCCTCCCAGCCCCAAGGGACCCCACAGAGTAGGGACCCCCTCTTATGCGGGGAGTCCTCCTCCCACAAAAGACCCAGGCCCCCAGCTTGGGGAGAGGATGCAGAGGAAGCAGGTAGGCAGGAAGGGAACCTCCCAACCCAGGCCCCAGGGTCGGGGGAAGGAGTGAGCAAAGGTGGGGACGCCAGCCAGCCCAAAACCTCCCCCACTTCCTCCTTGTTTATCTACTATGGGAGTAATTTATATGAAGCACAGAGAGGTTTAGATACTTCTGCAAGGTCACACAGCTCATTCAGGGAAGAGAGAAATTTCAACCTCTAGCTTCAGGGATGGGCCTCCTCCTCCCTCTCAAAGCTGGGATTTTTCTCTAGGGAAGCTGGGGGTCTCAGGAAGGTTATTCTATCTTCTGCACTGGACGGTCTTCCTCTTGGCTAGAGGGTGCCCTGCCTGCTAGGGTCAGGATCCACGTTTGTGATGGGCTGCAGGTCCCCCCTTCAGAAATTTATGCGGTCTCCCCACCTCGGTTAAGAGGGACAGGTTCAGGGGGTCCCACCCTCTTCATTAATGGGAACGGGGAGTGTTTGCCCTTCTGAATAATGGGAGGGGAAGTTCGTCCCCACCCATCAGTTTGCTGGGGAGGGGCCGCCTTCTCATAATGGCCCAGATTCTACCCTTCTCGGTGTACACAGGATTTCTCTCTGTCTCCCAGGACTGGGGTCCAACTTCCTTTGCTCACAGCTTGGGGAGGTATGAGAGGGCGTGCAGACAGGCAGGCAGAAACAGACATACAGACAGACAGAGCTACAAGCAGGGCAGGCAGACGGGGCGGACAGACAGCCCCACTTACAGGAACCAGCTTCCAGTACCAGCGCGTAGGGCACTGAGGCCAGAGAGGCAGAGAGGAGGGCAGCGGGTACCGGCACAGGGGACGGGTGGGGCACAGAGAGATTGAGAAAAAGGGGAAGAAAGAGAGAGTGTGTCACCTCTAGCCCCCTCCCCACTTCAGGAGTGGCCGGGAAGCACAGCCCCGCCCTGCCCTCCCAGATCTCCGGTCCCCCATCCTTCCGATGGTTCTATGCCCTGGCCTCACCGAAGGCTGCGCCTGGGCCGCCCCGTCTGCAGGGGCTGCTGGAGAGGCTCGCTGGGCCGCTTCCTGCTCTGTCTTCTCCTGCAGCCGCCGGACAGTCTAGAGGGCAGGGAGGGGGTCAGTGGTCTGGCCACTGCACAATGCTGGTCCCTGAACCCACCCCGGGCCCAACCCCACCTACCGTGTCCACCCAGAAAAGCAGCTTGTGCTCCAAGCTGGTCAGGGCCAAGGGACCTGGCAGGGTCTTTGTCCACTCGAAGGCAAAGGCAGCCATGAGGGCATCAATGACAGCTAGGTGGGCTCCCTGTGGGGGCAAGGGCTAGAGGGTGAGACCCGAGAGCTGCAGGGGGCGCACCTTGGCCCCCAAAGGCCTGGGAAAAGGAAGAACCTGGAGATGGAAGGGACTTGATGGGGGGTGGGGCTTGAGGGCGTGGGGCCAGTGGTTCATGGGTGGGGCCTTAAGGGAGGGAACTAGAAATGGGGCCCCGGAGGAGCCACGCACAATGGGCGGGACTTTGAGGTCAGATGCTAGGCCTTAGGATAGGGTGGGCTGTGTACGCAAATCCTCAAGGACCAGAGTGGCGCCTTTTTGGGGAGCTGGGTTTGATGGGAGGGGCCAGGCTTGATGGGAAGCTCTTGAGGGGAGGAGCCAGGGCTGGGGGGAAGAGCTAGGCTTAATGAACAGCGCTCGAGGGAAGGAGCCAGGACTGGTAGGAGGAGCTAGGTTTGATTGACAGAGCTTAAGGGAAGAAGCCAAGACTGGTAGGAGGAGCTAGGCTTAATGATAGCGCTTGAGGGGAGGAGCCAGACCTGGTGGGAGGAACTAGGCATAATGGCTAAAGCTTGAGGGGAGGAGCCAAGCCTGATGGGAGGAGCTAGGCTTAATGGACAAAGCTTGAAAGGAGGGGCCAGTCCTAGTGGGAGGAGCTTGAGGGAAGGAGATGAGCATGGTAGGCGTGGTCTAACAGGCAGTGGCGGGGCCTACCATGAGAATGGGCTGGTGCCTCAGGTCGGCCTCGCGCACCGGGCGC
>NW_012102410.1:744425-745091 GCF_000951045.1 Mandrillus leucophaeus
ATCTCCTGACCTCGTGATCCACCCGTCTCGGCCTCCCAAAGTGCTGGGATTACAGGCTTGAGCCACCACGCCCGGCTAGGCCAGGGGTCCTTAACCCCCGGGGCGTGGCCTGTTAGGAACCGGACCGTACAGCAGGTGAGCCGCAGTGAGTGTATTTACAGCCACTCCCCATTATTTGCAGGCCCGTCTGAGCCCCGCCTCCATCAGATCAGCAGCGGCCGATTTTCGTAGGAAAGCGAACACTATTGGAACCCCGCATGTTCCAATAGAGGGATCTAGGTTGCACCCTCCTTATGAGAATCCTATGCCTGATGATCTGTCACTGTCTCCCATCACCCCCAGCTGGGACCGTCTAGTTGCAGGAACAAGCTCAGGGCTCCCACTGATTCCCCATGATGGTGAGTTGTAGAATTATTTCACTCTATATTACAATGTATTAGATATAAAGTGCATAATCAAGATTAACGTGCTTGAATTATCCCAAAACCACCTCCCTGCCTCCATCCGTGGAAAAACTGCCTTCCACAAAACCGGTCCCTGGAGCCAAAAAGTTGGCGACTACTGCCTTTGGCCTTTGCATCTTTCTAGAACACTCTCCCCCAAGACCTCAACTCAAAAAGCTTTTCCGGGCCAGGTGTGGTGGCTCATGCCTGTAATTGTAGCACT
>NW_012102410.1:745639-747843 GCF_000951045.1 Mandrillus leucophaeus
TCGGGCAAAGCAGGCACTGTGCCCCTCCGCGCCAGCAGGGCCAGCAGTGCAGAGGGGTTGGGGGGTGTCTCAAGCTGTGGCAGCGCCTGGCGCCAGGCTCTGCAGTAGAGCTCGGCTGAGAGCAGCAGCCGTGTCACCGGGGGCTTCACATGCTCCTGCGCGTACTGGTCGGTATAGAAGGGCTCCCACAGCTCCGGGGGCACGTGCTCTGTGGGGGCATAGAGGGGAAACACAGGGGTCAGGGTCACCAGATACAACACACACACACACAGAGACCACATGGCCCGGATTAAGAGTGGGTCTGGACCAGGGGGGAAGGCACTGGGAAGGGAGAGAGGGAATCTGGGAGGAGAGTACAGATGTGCAGGAGTTTGCTGGAGGAAGGGGTGACGGCGTTGTAGGCAGAGGGGCCTGCAGATGCAAAGCCCAGGAGGTGGGAGAGAACACCGTGCCTCAGGGCGCTGATGGGCACTTAGAGTGGAAAGGAGGGGAGGCTACCCCCAATCCCAGGCCAGCTGGACTGGCTCTTGTAGGTCCCAGGAAAGACAATAACATCGGCAATCCTAAGAGCCTTCCTGCACTTGCCAGTGTAGACTCACTGAGCCTTACGTCAACGCTAGGAGGCAGCCAGGGCCCAACTGGCAACCCCCATGTTACAAAGGAGGAAACTGAGGCACAGAGAAGGAAAGTCCCTTGGCCCAGGCCAAACAGCTCTTCAACGCCAGGACTGAGGTTAGACCCAGCAAACTGGATGCCATCTCTCAGCCTTGCAGGCAGGGTGAGATGAGTAGGGGGGCACACGGGTGAGCAGGGGAGGTGGGCACACCACAGGCACATCAAGGGAGTTGAGTGATGTAAACCTGGTGATTGAAGGGAAGAGGCAAGGGACAGAGAGGAAGATGGCCAGGGCCTTGCTGGGTCTGAGGGGGAAGATGGAACAGAGGGGGAATGACTGAGGTGGGATGCAGGAGGAATGGGAGGTGAAGGGGTGAAATTGAGGACATGCTTGAGGCAGATTATGTGAAAGGCTGGGGCTTAGGGAGATGGTGAAGTCACATCATAGAGAGAGCCTAAGGTCCCTAAATAGGACAGTGGGAAGAGGCGTGAGGAAGTCCCAGGTGGATGGTGGCCTGGGGGCAGAAATCCACACAGGACCAAGAGTGGAGAGGAGAAAGCCAGGAGGGCCTGGCAGGGGTCAGGGAAGAGATGACTGAAATCAACAGCAGGGAACCTGCCCAGCTCTTGTTCTAATCTGCACAGCTTTTGTACTGTTTTTTTGGAAATAAGAGTCTCTCTGTCGCCCAGGCTGGAGTGCAGTGGCGCAATCTTGGCTCGCAGCAACCTCTGCCTCCTGGGTTTGAATGATTCTCCTGCCTCAGCCTCCCGAGTAGCTGGGATTACAGGCGCGATGCTGCCATACGGGGCTAATTTTTGTATGTTGTAGAGACAGGGTTTCACCATTTCGGCCAGGCTGGTCTTGAACTTCTGGCCTCAAGCGATCAGCTCACCTCGGCCTGCCAAAGTGCTGGGATTACAGGCATAAGCCACCATGCCCAGCCTGTACAGCTTTCTCTGTTTGAGTTTTTGCTGGAGTGCAGTGGCACGATCATGGCTCACTGCAACCTGCAACTCCCAGGCTCAAGGGATCCTCCCTGCCTCAGCCTCCTTAGTAGCTGGGACTGCAGGCGCATGCCACCACACCCAGCCAATTTTTAAATTTTTTGTAAAGATGGAAGTCTCATGATGTTGCTCAGGCTGGTCTCGAATTTCCTGGCCTCAAGTGATCCA
Organism: Mandrillus leucophaeus; assembly: GCF_000951045.1. Taxonomy (NCBI): domain Eukaryota; kingdom Metazoa; phylum Chordata; class Mammalia; order Primates; family Cercopithecidae; genus Mandrillus; species Mandrillus leucophaeus. Next base: position 747,428 of record NW_012102410.1, read on the forward strand.
CCTGCCTCGGCTTCCCAAAGTGCTGGGATTGTAGGGGTAAGCCACTGTGCCCAGCCTTGTTTTGTATATTGGGGTTCTGTGTGTGTGTTTGAAAGAACAGAGTGGGGGCCGGGTGCAGTGGCTCACGCCTGTAATCCCATCACTTTGGGAAAACAAGGTGGGCAGATCTTTTGAGGTCAGGAGTTCAAGACCAGCCTTTGCAACATGGTGAAACCCGATCTCTACTAAAAATACAAAAATGAGCTGGGCGTGGTGGCGCATGCCTATAATCCCAGCTACTCGAGCAGCTGAGGCAGGAGAATCACTTAAACCTGGGAGGCAGAGGTTGCAGCCAGCTGAGATCACGCCACTGCACTCCAGCACTCCAGCCTGGGTGACAGAACAAGACTCACAAAAAAAAAAAAAAAAAAAAAAAA
>NW_012102410.1:748128-749533 GCF_000951045.1 Mandrillus leucophaeus
CCTTGCCCAGCTAGTTTTTTGTATGTTTTAGTAGAGACGGGGTTTCACCGTGTTAGCCAGGATGGTCTCGATCTCCTGACCTCGTGATCTGCCTGTCTCGGCCTCCCAAAGTGCTGGGATTACAGGCTTGAGCCACCATGCCTGGCCCAGCACATACTTGAACGTGACTCCTCCACCCGTGAGGACCCAGGCACTCTTAGCTGCCTTCCGTCCCTCCCTGTCCTGGCTCCTTTCCCACCTTCTAAAACCACACTGGACCGTCCCACTTAACGCGCCACCTGCATACAGACTTGGGCCATCTTTTTGCCCCTCCTATCTTGGCTCCTTGAAAGAAGAGGTATTTCAGGCTCACTTCCTCCCTGCCCTCCCAGCCCCGCTCCAACTCTCCCTCAATTTCCCTGAGCTCTGTGCTGCCCTCATGGCTTCCAGCCTCCCCAAGGCCAGCAGGGACCTCCGAAGCGTATCTGTGGGCCCATATCTCGCCTGGGCTCTGTGCCCAGCACCTCCTTCTTTCAGAAACCTTCCTCCCACAGGCGTCTCCTTGTAAATGGACGTGCCCCACCCCCACCCCAGGCCACCCTACCCCGTGACAGCTTCCAGGGCCACCTGAGGACTGCAACTGCGGCAGCCCCAACCATGAGCCCCTCACTGTGCCCTGGGCATCTCCCACAACTCTCAACATCTCACCCACACCTCCCCTCCTCCCTGCCCCCAAGGCAGTGAGAAATCACCTTCCCTCCCTTTCTTTACGCCCTCACCCCACATTTAATGCATCCTTGGCTTTCAACCTCCTGACATCTCCCAAATCCAAACCCTCCTCTCTACCGCCCCAGCCCTGGGCACAGCTTGCTCCCACCAGCAAAATCACACGTGTTTCTTTCCTACAGGACTTCTCAGGGCGTTTAAGATGAAAGACAAACAACACACACCAAAACCTTGAGCTAGGGCTACACTGACATGTATCAGGCACTTATTATAGACCGATGTTCTTCCACCTTTGTATCACTGGTACTTGGGGCTGGAAAATTCTTTGTATTCAGGGGATGCTGTCCTGTACCGTACACTGTAAGACATTTAGCAAAATCTCTGGTCTCTACTTACTAGACGTCAGCAGTACATTCCTCCCGAGTAATGACAACCAAAAATATCGCCAGACACTGCCAAATGTCAATTAAGTGTCAAAATCATCACCAGTTGAGAACCACTTCCTTATACTATAAACTTATTTTCTTTTTCTTTTTTTTTTTTTTTTTTGAGACAGTCTCGCTCTGTCACCCAGGCTGGAGTGCAGTGGAGCCATCTCAGCTCGCTGAGACCTCTGCTTCCCAAGTTCAAGCGATTCTCCTGCTTCAGCCTCCCAAGTAGCTGGGACTACAGGTGTGCGCCACCACGCCCAACTAATTTT
>NW_012102410.1:754186-756110 GCF_000951045.1 Mandrillus leucophaeus
ATGGAAGATTGAGACAGGGTCTCACTCTGTTGCCCAGCCTGATGTGCAGTGGCATGATCATAGCTCACTGTACCCTGGAACTCCTGGGCTCAAGCGATCCTCCTGCCTCAGCCTCCTGACTAGCTGCGACTACAAGCACATGCCACCACACCCGACCATTTACTTATACCGTGACCTTCCCTGCATCCAGTCACTGAATCCTTACAACACTTATTATTATACCCCTTGTACAGACGAGAAAACCAAGGCCTGGAGAGTTGAGATAACATGTCCAGGATAAAAACGTCCAACATGAACTCAAGTTTCCCTCACACATCACGCAGCTGTTCTGAAGGCATAAGGAACTGTATGGGGTGTTTCCCAAATTTGTTTAACGTGGAACCCTTTTTTTTTCTTTTTTTTCTTTTTTTTTTTTTTGAGACAGTGTCTCACTCTTTCACCCAGGCTGGAGTGCAGTGGTGTGATCTCAGCTCACTGCAACCTCCGCCTCCCAGGTTCAAGGATTCTCCTGCCTCAGCCTCCCAAGTAGCCGGGACTACAGGCGTGCGCCATCACATCTGGCTAATTTTTTGTATTTTTAGTAGACACGGGGTTTCACCATGTTGGCCAGGCTTGGAACCCTTTCTTATCTAATCTCCGAGCTTGTGTTCCGCTTTTATTTCTGCACAGCCTTCTCACACCCGTGCCTGGGATTTACCAGAACTATCCCTTCCTCTGAGCCATCACTATTCTCACAGGGCCACTGCATACCTGAATTTGTCAGTTCCCAACATGGTCTGTGGCTCCCCAGTACCCTTGGATCCACAACCAGGGACCTGAAGGGCCGTCCTCAGTCTCACCAACCTCCCGTATCTCCCACTGCCACCCCGGGGACCTGCATCTTCTTCTCTGAGAACTCCCTGCCGGTCCACACTCCGAGCCTTTGCCCACACGTCTCTTCTCCGTGTCTAACTTCCATGCATCCTTCCAGACTCAGATCTTTCCTCCTGTGGGATCTCTTCCCTCCTTGGAAGATTTCAAGAATTTCCTCCCCCAGGCCCTGCTGGCCAGCTTCCCTATGATCTGGTTTCCTGCCCATCTCCCTCCGCCCCGTATCCATCCCCTGCCATCTCCTCTACACCCTGAGCGCTCAGCCCGGCACCTGATAGGCATCATACCGTCAAGAGTCCCCAGAGCTCATGAATCTTGTAGAACTCTGCTCCCATTTCCTTCAGCCCCCCTCCTCTTTTTAGGGGAGTTGAACAGGGAACAGATTGAACTTGACCCTCAGGGTAGAGGCAGCCACTGCCATGTGTCACACAGCAGAGGAAGCTGGGTCAACAAGAACAGAACTGGGTGAGTCAGGGCACTGGGAGCTCACCAACACCCCTCATCAGAAGTTCGCTTTGCTTTCTTCAAAATGGGATAATTTCTACTCTGATTCCTGGCCAGGGGATAATGGATAACGTTAATATTATTCATCAAAATATACCACCGCCAATCACACCAGTAGCGAGCATCTGTTTCGCACGTATCGCGCGCCCCATGCCACGTGAAGGATTCTGTGGTCACTATGGCTTTTTAGCCTCCCAGCAACCTTGTAAAGGGGTAACTGGGGTCTCCATCACTGGAGCAGTGCTGTATACATAGTAAGTGCCCCTGCTTCACAAACACTTGCAAAATGGATAAATCAGGAAACGAACGCCTTCTTTTACAGAAGGGGAAACAGAAGCTCAGATAATTGGAATAATTCGCATTCTGGTGCAGCTGGGATTCACATTCAATTCCGACTCTCCACGTTGAGTTCTCTACAGCCTCGTAACCTTGCGAGTGAGGGGCTGGGGCTGGGGCTGGGGCTGGGGCTGGGGCTGGGGCTGTCCTGGCTGTCCAGTCCCCAATCTCTTTCTTCCTCAAGCAAACATCTGCAGGCAGGTAGACCCCCGAG
>NW_012102410.1:757875-758450 GCF_000951045.1 Mandrillus leucophaeus
ATCCCTCACTGCAGGGTCAACGGAGCAGCAGGGGCGGGTGCGGGGGGGCCTGGACTGCGGCGATGGTGAAGGGAGCTTGCGGAGGACTGAGTGTGTGTGTGTGTGTGCGCGCGCGTGTGTGTGTGCGCGCGCGCCTGGCGCATTGGAAAGGATTAGGGACCCTCTGTGTGTGCCAGCCCCCGTGTCTACCCTTAGGCATAGGAGCTCCTGCACGTGCTTGCAATAAACGCCGGGCCCGCAGGCAGCGTGTGATTGGGTGCACCTGTTTCTGATTATGTTGATGAAGACACAAGAATATGTGTGTCTTCGTATCTGTGTGTGTATCTCTGAATGCATTTGGGTGTGACCAAGTATACTGGGGGGTGTCTAGGGGTGTGTGTGTCTGGGGTATGTATCTGGGCACGTGTAAGTGTGTGTTTAATTGGTTGTGTGTACAAGGATCTGTATTATATAGATGTGTGTATCCTGAGGATGGAAGTGACGAGTGTGTGTGTGTGTGTTTTATTGTTATTATTATTATTATTATTACTTTTGAGGCAGGGTCTCACTCTGTCACCCAGGCTGGAGTGCAGTGG
>NW_012102410.1:759480-761779 GCF_000951045.1 Mandrillus leucophaeus
AAAAGTACGTATATTTCTGCAGGAGTGTGGCTATTTGTGCTATGAGTGTCCTCGCGTAGCTGTACTGGGTGTATTTGCAAGTGTCTTTGTGTATTCTTCTCGTATCTGCAGTGTGTGCTGGGAGAAGACTCTGTGTGGAGATGAGGATGTGTGTCTAAGTGGGTTTGTATTTGCGTATGTGAATCTGGCTGTATGCACACGGATGTGTGATCTATGATGAGCAGTTCCTGACTATATTTTTGTGCATATATATATGTTTACATGTGAGTATCTTTGTGGATTTGAACACATGGTGGGTGCCTGTGGCACATTGTGTAAGCATAAAAGCAGGTATAAGTGTGCAAGGATGCCTGTTTCTGCCGGGTGCGGAGGCTCACGCCTATAATCCCAGTGCTTTGGGAGTCCAAGGTGGGTGGATCACCTGAGGTCAGGAGTTCAAGACCAGCCTGGCCAACATGGTGAAACCCCGTCTCTACTAAAAATGCAAAAGTTAGCCAGGCGTCGTTGCCCGCGCCTGTAATTGCAGCTACTTGGGAGGCTGAGGCAGGAGAACTGCTTGAACCCAGGAGGCAGAGGTTGCAGTGAGCTAGGATTGCGTCACCATACCCCAACATGGGTGACAGAGCAAGACTCAGTCACATAAAAAAAATAAATAAATAAAAATAAAGAATGCTCGTTTCTGACTGCTTTTGTGAGAGTTCAGATGTGCATATTTATCTAGGAATTGCATATTTGTGTGACCGAATGCATTTTTGTGTATGAATCTGATTGTGTCTGTCAGTATGGAGGTGTGCGTGAACGTGTTGAGTACAAGTGTTTGTGTACAGAAGTGCGATTGTGTGTTTATTTGTAAAGTCTGAGCGCTGATTTGTGGAGTTTTCTTTTTTTTTTTTGAGACGGAGACTTGCTCTGTCGCCCAGGCTGGAGTGCAGTGGTGTGATCTCAGCTCACTGCAAGCTCCGTCTCCCCGGTTCACACCATTCTCCTGCCTCAGCCTCCCAAGTACCTGGGACTACAGGCGCCCACCACTATGCCCGGCTAATATTTTGAATTTTTAGTAGAGATGGGGTTTTATTGTGTTAGCCAGGATAGTCTCGATCCCCTGACCTCAGATGATCTGCCCGCCTCAGCCTCCGAAAGTGCTGGGATTACAGGTGTGAGCCGCCGCTCCCGGCCAGATGTTTTTCATATTTTAACATTTGCTTTTGTGTTCCATTGTTTGCTGTTGTTGTTGTTGCTGTTTTGGACAGGATCTCACTCTGTAACCCCAGGCTTGAGTGCAGTGGCACAATCACGGCTCACTGCAGCCACCATGCCTGGCTAATTTTTTATTTTGTGTTGAGATGGGATCTCCTTATATTGCCCAGGTTGATCTCAAACTCCTGGGCTCAAGAGATCCTCCTGCCTCGGCCTCCCAAAGTGCTGGGATTACAGACATGAACCACTGTGCTTGGCCCTCCATTGTATTCTTGTCAAAATATCTCCTGCATTTCTCTTAGCTGCATGTAATTGTGAACACACAAGTGTTTGTATGAGTTCGTTCTTTCCAGGCCTGGAAAGAAAAGTGTGTTACTTTCAGAAAACACACACACACACACACACATGCACCTTGTCACCTTGTGAATGAAAGAAAATGTTCACAAACACAATATTCACAAATTCACACAGATGTAAATGTCAACTTCATGCACACAAATGCACTCAGAAAGTGATAGGTAAAAAGATAACACACAGGCCAGGCGCAGTGGCTCACGCCTGTAATCTCAGCACTTTGTGAGGCCGAGGCAGGGGGATCACCTGAGGTCAGGAGTTCGAGACCAGCCTGGCCAACATTGTGTAACCCCACCTCTACTAAAAATACAAAGACACCTGGGCGTGGTAGCGGGCACCTGTAATCCAAGCTACTCAGGAGGCTGAGGCAAGAGAATTGCTTGAACCCAGGAGGCAGAGGTTGCAGTGAGCTGAGATCACGCCGCTGCACTCCAGCCTGGGCGGAAGAGCAGGACTCCATCTCAAAAAATAAATAAATAAATAAAAATAAAAAATAAAAAAAAGGCTGGACCCAGTGGCTCATGTCTGTAATCCCAGCACTTTGAGAGGCCGAAGTGGGCAGATCACCTGAGGTCTGGAGTTCAAGACCAGCCTGACCAACATGGAGAAAGCCATCTCTACTAAAAATACAAAAATAAAAATAAAAAATTAGCCAGAGATGGTGGTGCATGCCTGTAATCCCAGCTACTTGGGGGGCTGAGGCAGGAGAATTGCTGGAAACCAGGAAGCAGAGGTTGCAGTGAGCTGA
>NW_012102410.1:761892-765173 GCF_000951045.1 Mandrillus leucophaeus
AAAAAAAAAAAAAAAAAACCAGCACTTTGGGAGGCCAAGGCTGGTGGATCACCTGAGGTCTGGAGTTCGAGACCAACCTGACCAACATTGAGAAACCCCATCTCTATTAAAAACACAAAATTTGCCGGGCATGGTGGCACATGCCTGTAATCCCAGCTATTCAGGAGGCTGAGGCTGGAGAATCGCTTGAACCTGGGAGGTGGAGGTTGAGGTGAGCCAAGATCTCACCATTGCACTCCAGCCTGGGCAACAAGAGCAAAACTCTGTCTCAAAAAAAAAATGCTATGAAATGGAAAGACGCTGTAGCATGCCGGTCCCCAAGACCCCTGACCCCAGATGGTGGCCCCAGAAATTACAGGGCCCCCCTGACATGCGTTGCACACATGTGTTTGGGGCGTGGGTCTCAAGGTCCAGAGCCTGTGAGCAGGCATGGGGGTGGGTGTGCCGAGGGAGGGGAGCTGGGGCGTGGGCGCTCCTGTCTGGATGTGCCCGTGCAGGAGTGGGTGTGGGTGCGCAAAGGGGCCAGTGTCTATGTGTGTGAGCACAGGTGCTGGTATGGATGACACATGCCCCCTTCCTGTCCCAGTCCCCTCGAAGGACCTAAACAAGGTCCTTTCCCCACTGGACCTCCGTTTCCCCATCTGGAGACCTGGGGCTCCCGACCCGGGGAAGCATTTCCAGCAGGAAAGGGTGCTCCCGCCACGCCCTGCGCCTCTGTGGGCTTGGCGTGTCCTGCCGAGTTTGCTTTCGCTGGGATGGTTCCCAGGACCTCTGTGGACCCCAAGGACAAACCCAGCAAAGGCGGCAAATGCGACTTGCTCACACACAATCCGGGGAGAAGTGGGGTGGACGCACGGGTTCGGCTTCCCATCCCGGGAGGGGGCTGCAGCTTAGGAAGGATGGGTTGGGGACCGTCCAGGTCCAGAGGTGTCGGTGCAGGTCGAGTGCTCCTGCCCCTGCCTCCAGGGGCCTCCACTGGCCCAACCCCCACACTGGGCGGACTGGAAAGCCTGGCTGCTCTAGACTGCCCCACCCACACACTGCCGGCTGGAATCGAGATCCCACCTGCCCCTGGGGGCCTGTTCCTGTGGCCCAGGCAGCCACAGACACACTGGCTGCCCTGTGCCCATGGGGCGGCCCCTCCCTAAGCCCCCCTCCAGCCTCCCGCCTCCTCCCACACCTGGAGCTCTTTGGGCTCTCACGCCTCCTAACTCATTAGACAGAGCCTGGTTATTAAGCTGGGGGTGGGGATGACTTAGAGGATTTATAGGTCAGGAGTTCAGGATTTGGTTTGGGGGAGTACATGAAACCCCATAAAATCATCTGCAAAATTCTGCCTGTGTGTGCACTTCAGGGATCGGACGCATAGATGACAATTTCTGAGTGTGTTATATGCCCAACATCGTCTCATTAATCCTCATGCCAACACCAGCATAATGAGGATTGTACCCATTTTACAGATGGAAAACCTGAGTCACACACCAAGGCCAATGGAAGGAGGCTTTGAGTCGAATCTAGGGTCCACCAGCTGAGCCACTTTGCAGCCCTTCCACTGCGAGTCTGGTTCACCCTTCTCTCAACGTCTACGACCTTCAGGATGGGCACAGTGGCTCATGCCTATAATCCCAGTGTTTTGGGAGGCCGAGGTGGGTGGATCACTTGAGGTCAGGTGTTCAAGACTAGCCTGGGCAACATGGCGAAACCCCATCTCTACTAAAAATACAAAAATTAACTGGGTGTGGTGCCGGGCACCTGTAATCCCAGCTACTCGGGAGGCTAAGGCAGGAGGATCATTTGAGCCTGGTAGGCAGAGGTTGCAGTGAGCTGAGATCGTGCCACCTCCCGAGTGGCTGGGATTACAGGCACCTGCCAACTCGCCCGGCTAATTTTTGTTTTTGTAGTACAGATGGGGTTTCACCATGTTGACCAGGCTGGTCTCAAACTCCTGACCTAAAGTGCTTTGCTCACCTCGGCCTCCCAAAGTGCTGGGATTACAGGTGTGAGCTGCCGCACCTGGCCAGTATGGAGTTTATTATCAGCACTCCCCAGGTACCTCCCCAGGTACCAGGGAGACATGTCCAAAATATTTCAAAAGAATTATTTATATATATGTGTGTGTATATATATATGTAAATATTATGTTATATATATGTAAATATATGTTATATAGGTATATATATGTTTTATATATATATATATATTTGTAGAAGTAGGGTCTCGCTCTGTTGCCCAGGCAGGAGTGCAGTGGCACAATCATAGCTCACTGTAGGCTGGAACACATAGGCTCAAGCGATCCTCCTGTCTCAGCCTCCTGAGTAGCTAGGACTACAGGTGTGCACCACCACACCCTACTAATTTAAAAGCTATTTTGTAGAGATGGGTCTGGCTATGTTACCCAGGCTGGTTTCAAACAACTGGCCTCAAGCGATCCTTCCAACTTGGCTTCCCAAAGTGCCTGGATTACAGGTGTGAGCCACAGTGCCCAGCCACCGTGCCCAGCCTCAAAATAATTTTTAAGAACAATATTGGCTGGGCATGGTGGCACACGCCTGCAATCTCGGCACTTTGGGAGGCTGAGGTGGGCGGATCGCTTGAGCCCAGGAGTTTGATAACAACCTGGGCAACACAGTGAGATCCTGTCTACACATATACACACACACACACACACACACACACAAATAGAAAAATTAGCCAGGCAGGGTGGTGCGTGCCTATAGTCCCAGCTACTCGGGAGCTGAGGCAAGAGAATCAGTTGAACCCGGGAGGCGGAGGTTGCAGTGAGCCAAGTTCGTGCCGCTGGACTCCAGCCAGGGCGAAAGAGTGAGACTCTGTCTCAAGGAAGGAAGGAAGGAAGGAAGGAAGGAAGGAAGGAGGGAAGGAGGGAAGGAGGGAGGGAGGGAGGGAGGGATCATTTCACCTAGGGATAAAATATTGGGACAATCACACAGTCTAGCAAAATGGCTAGCGACAGTCAGGGTGGGAGCTGCTTTTGGGGGCAAGCTTCTTCCAGAAGGAGGGAGAGGTAGGGCAGGGAATGGGATGATGAAAAGAAGCAGATGGGGGAACAGCATTCCCGGTAGAGCAAATGGTAAGGACGGAGGCCCTGGGGAAGGACCAAGCTGGTACTCAAGGAAGGTCACTATTCCTGGCGTGCAGCCAGGAGCAATGCAAGGAGATGCTGGAGGGTGTTTTGTTGCTGTCCAAACTCTCCCTGGTGAAGGACCGCTTCTTCTTCTTCTTCTTCTCCTTCTTCTTCTTCTCCTTCTTCTTCTTCTCCTTCT
>NW_012102410.1:766563-768295 GCF_000951045.1 Mandrillus leucophaeus
TAATTTCATAATAGGAGATGAGGGACTTCTTCCCCTGCAGAAGAATTTCAAATAATTCATGTAGATGCAGTCTCAAGGAGTGGAACGTAACTCTCCAATCCTTAGATGTAAGCCACACAGGGTGCCTTGCTTCCAAAGAGCACAGTATGGAAGGAGGAAAGAGGAAAAAAAAGGATACAGTGGAGAAACCTAACACACTACTCCAGCAGATGGCCAAAGACAACCTTGACAGTCAGAAATTATGTTGTTAGTATGTACTTTTTTTTTTTTTTTTGATCCCACCACGGCTGGAGTGCAGTGGTGCGATCACAGCTCACTGCAGCCTCCACCTCCTAGGCTCAAGCAATCCTCCCACCTCAGCCTCCTGAGTAGGTGGGACTACAGGCAGTTGCCACCACACCTGGCTATTTCTTTCTTTTTTTTTTTGAGACAAAGTCTCATTCTGTAACCCAGGCTGCAGTGCTATGGCGAGATCTGGGCTCACTGCAACCTCCGCATCGGGTTCAAGTGATTCTCCTGCCTCAGCCTCCTGAGTAGCTGGGATTACAGGCGCCCACCACCACGCCTGGCTAATTTTTGTCTTTTTAGTAGAGATGAGGTTTCACCATGTTGGCCTGGCTGGTCTTGAACTCCTGACCTCAAGTGATCTGCCTGTCTCGGCCTCCCAAAGTGCTGGGATTACAGGCGTGAGCCACTGCGCCCAGCCTCACATGACATTTAATCATCTCCTTCCATTCAACTGGGACAGTTTCTCAGGAACTGAGAGGCTAAGGGTGGAGAATTGCTTGAACCTGGGAGGCAGAGGTTGCAGGGAGCCAAGATCATGCCATTGCACCCTAGCCTGGGTGACACAGTGAGACTCTGTCATAAATAAATAAATAAATAAATAAGAAATCCTGCATGGGATCCTGGGACAGAAAAAGGACATTAAGGGCATGCTGAAGAAACTGAATGAAGAATGGACTTTAGTTACTAAAAATGTATCAATATTGGCTCATTCCTGGGAGGCAGATGTTGCAGTGAGCTGAGATCGCATCCCTCCACTCCAGCCTGGGCAGCAAAGCGATACTCTGTCTAAACAAACAAACAAAAAAAATTAGTTCATTCATTGTATCAAATGTGCCATATCAGTGTAAGATGTTAATAAAAGGGGAAATTGTATCGTGTATGTGTTGGGGGAGAATGAGTGTACTGGAACCCTCTGTACCATCTACTTGATTTTTCTGAAAATTTAACACTGTTCTTTAAAAAGTCTATTAGCTGGGGAAGGTGGCACAAGCCTGTAGTCCCAGCCACTCAGGAGACTGAGGCGAGAGGGTCACTTGAGCCCAGGAGTTGGAGGCTGCAGTGAGCTGTGATCACACCACTGGACTCCATCCTGGGCAACAGAGTGAGACCCTGTCTCCAAGAAAATGAAAATCAAAGGCCAGGTGCGGTGGCTCACGCCTGTAATCCCAGCACTTTGGGAGGCCAAGGCAGGCGGATCACCTGAGGTTGAGAGTTTGAGACCAGCCTGACCAACATGGAGAAACCCCATCTCTAATAAAAATACAAAGTTAGCCGGGCATGTTGTCACATGCCTGTAATCCCAGCTACTCGGGAGGCCAAGGCGGGAGAATTGCTTGAACCTGGGAGGCAGAGGTTGCGGTGAGCCGAGATCACCCATTGCACTCCAGCCTGGACAACAAGAGCGAAACTCCATCTCAAAAACAAAAACAAAAACAAAAAAAAA
>NW_012102410.1:772425-773284 GCF_000951045.1 Mandrillus leucophaeus
GCCTCGGCCTCCCAAAGTTCTGGGATCACAGGCGTGAGCCACTGTACCCAGCCTTTAAAGATTCTAAAAGCTGGCCGGGCACAGTGGCTCATGCCTGTAACCCCAGCACTTTGGGAGGCTGAGGCAGGCAGATCACCTGGGGTCAGGAGTTTGAGACCAGCCTGGGCAACCTGGTGAAACCCTGTCTCTATTAAAAACATAAAAATTAGCCAGGCGTGGTGGAGCAAGCTATTCCGGAGGTTGAGGCAGGAGAATCGCTTGAACCTGGGAGGCAGAGGTTGCAGTGAGCCAAGATTGTGCCAGAGCACTCGAGCCTGAGAAGCAGAGTGAGACTCCATCTCAAAAAACATAAATAAAAATAAAGGCTCTGAAAGCTTTTTTTTTTTGTTTTCTGGACTCTTTCATCTAAATGGGAAATCAACAGCTTGGGACCAGCTGCAGGCTGCGGTTCCCACTTCGAGTAGTACCAGTATAGGGTTTCTTGATCGCGGCACTATTGAGATGTAGAATATTTGGATAACTCTTTGCTGTGGGGGCCGTCCTGTGCATTGCATAACGTTTAGCAGCACCCTTCGTCTCTACCTACCAGATGCCCGTAGCAGCCCCCTCCAGCTGTGACCACCCAAAATGTCTCCAGGCATTGCCAAATGTCCCCCAGCAGGCTGAATCATTGCCCCCTTGAAAACCATGTACAGGCTGAGCACAGTGGCTTGCTCCTGTAATCCCAGCCCTTTGGGGGGCCGAGGCAGGTGGATCACTTGAGGTCAAGAGTTCAAGACCAGCCTGGCCAACATGGTGAAACTCCATCTCTACCAAGAATATTACAAAAAAAGTAAGCTGGGCAGGGTGGTGTACACCT
>NW_012102410.1:773439-776032 GCF_000951045.1 Mandrillus leucophaeus
AAGAAAAAGAAAAAAAAGAAAGAAAGAAAAAGAAAACCGCGTACATATGGGTGACAAAATCAAACCTGAGAACTTGGTCCAGTAAAACCCATGCACATCTGTGGGCTTCAGGTGGCCCTTGGGGGACCTGGTGTTTCCAAGACAATTCCGGGTAGACCACGGAGGCTTTGCTAACGAGGTCAGCCCCAGGGTGTGGCTTTCGGGCCGGGGAGCACACACGGGTGCAGAATGTGTTGGGAGATGGAATTGGCAGGGCTTGTGGTGGATGGGAACAGGCGGCCAGGAGAGGGAGGGCGGAGCCTTGGAAGATGCCCAGATCGCTGCCTTTCGCAAGCAGGTAGATGGTGGTGCTGCATGCTGAGATGGGGACAGGAGATGAGGGGCCAGGCTGGGTGGGGAAGATGAGTTTCGTCTTGGTCGGGTTGAGTTTCACATCCCGGAGGGCCATCAGGGAGGCCAGAAATGTGTCATCTTTACCACGTGATGAATGCTGGCCCAGGCGCCTCCACCGATACACAAGATCCCCAGAGCAGTGAGAGGAGGGAGCTGTGATCGCGCCACCGCATTCCAGCCTGGGTGACACGGCGAGACCCTATCTCTCTTTAAAACAAAAAACAAAAAAGGCCGGGTGCGGTGGCTCACACGTGTCATCCCAGGACTTTGGGAGGCCAAGGCGGGCAGATCACTTGAGGCCTGGAGTTCAAGGCCACTCTGGCCAACATGGTAAAACCCCATCTCTATTAAAAACACACACACGCCGAGACGGCCGCCCGTCTGATCACCAGGAGGTCAGGAGATCGAGACCATCCTGGCTAACACGGTGAAACCCCATCCCTACTAAAAAAAAAAAAAAAATTAGCCAGGCACGGTGGCGGGCGCCTGTAGTCACAGCTACTGGGGAGGCTGAGGCAGGAGAATGGCATGAACCTGGGAGGTGGAGCTTGCAGTGAGTGGAGATCACACCACTGCACTCCAGCCTGGGCGACAGAGCGAGACTCCGTCTCAAACACACACACACACACACACACACACACACACACACAAATTAGCCGGGCACGGTGGTGGGTGCCTATAGTCCCAGCTACTTGGGAGGCTGAGGCAGGAGAATGGCGTGAACCGGGGAGGCACAGCTTGCAGTGAGTGGAGATCGTTCCACTGCACTCCAGTCTGGGCCACAGAGCGAGACTCCGCCTCAAAAACAAAAACAAAAAAATTAACCGGGCGTGGTGGTGCAGGCCTATAATCCCAGCTACTCGGGAGGCTGAGGCAGGAGAATCACTTGAACCTGGGAGGCAGAGGTTGCTTTGAGCCAAGATCATGTCACTGCACTCCAGCCTGGGTGATAGAACAAAAAGAAAAAAAAAGCTCTGAAGCTGTGAAAAGACATCAAAGAAACTTAGGTGCATATGGCTAAATGGAAAACACAGTCAATCTGAAAGGACTACTTATTGTGTACTTCTCCAACTCTACGACATTCTGAAAAAGGCAAAACTATGAAGATAGAAAAGTTCAGTGGTTACTAAGGCTTAAGAGGGAGGACGGATGAGTAGGTGGAACACAGAGGATGTTTAGGGCAATGAAACTACTCTGTATGATACTATAATGATGGGCCGGGCGCCGTGGCTCACGCCTGTAATCCCAGCACTTTGGGAGACCAAGGTGGGCGGATCACTTGAGGTCAGGAGTTTGAGACCATCCTGGCTAACATGGTGAAACCACATCTCTACTAAAAATACAAAAAATGAGCTGGGCGTGGTGGTGGGCGCCTGCAGTCCCAGCTACTCGGGAGGCTGAGGCAGGAGAATCACTTGAACTCGGAGGTGGAGGGTGCAGTGAGCCAAGATCGCGCCATTGCACTCCAGCCTGGGGGACAGAGCAAGACTCTGACTCAAAACAAACAGACAAACCTAGACTGGGAATACAGGTGTGCCAGTGATAAAAATGGAAGCTCCATGGAAAGTGAGACACAGGGTTGAAGATGTGGCCCTGGGAGGGAATGGAGGAGAAAGAGGAGGCTCTGAGTTTCCAGAGAGGGAGGAAATCAAACAAACAAGGGAACAAAGGCTTCGGGAAGGTGGGAGTAGTCTCCAGTGTCCTGGGCTGGCCTGGAGGCTGTGTGAGATAAGAAGTGGGTGGCTGCATTAGATCCAGGGACACGGCGTCCTATCATGACCTTGGGGAAGATGGTCTTAGCGGTACGTGTGTGCGAAGGCAGGAAAGAGGGTGTCTGATGAAGAAGTCAGTGAGAGGAGTCAGTGAGGGAGGTTTCGCCTAAAACCTGCCCTCCTAAACCTCTCTACATCATCACCCACCATCCACTCTTCTTTCTTTCTTTCTTTCTTTTTGATTGTTTTATTTTTTGAGACAGAGTCTTGCTCTGTCATCTAGGCTGGAGTGCAGTGGTGCGATCTCGGCTCACTAGAATCTCCAACTCCTGGCTTCAAGTGATTCACCTACCTTGGCCTCCCAAAGTGTTGGAGTTACAGGCGTGAGCCACCACACCTGGCCTTTCTTTCTTCCTTTCTTCCTTTCCTTCCCTTCCCTTCCCCTCCCCTTCCTTCTTTCTTTTCTTTTCTTTTCTTTTCTTTTCTTT
>NW_012102410.1:778077-778756 GCF_000951045.1 Mandrillus leucophaeus
GTGCCCAGCCAGTGTCCTCATTTTCTGTTTCTTGTCCACATCCTATCTTTCCCCCAAACTCAATCCCTGTTGTGGAATTGTAGACTATTCCAGAAGAATGGAGCCTTAAACATCTGCTAGTCCAAACCTTTCCCCAGAGCTCACAAAATTCAGCCTATCCTTGATTCTTTCCATGAACAGGGAGCTCATTATTGAGAAAAGCTGTATTTTCTAGCTCTGATGGCCACACAGTTAATCCTTTAGCAGAATCATGCATACAGTAAGTACCCAATTGATGTTTGTGGAATCTGTTTCCTGGCCTTTCTGGTACTTTCTGAGCCCCCATCACCCTGACTTACCTTTCAGTATGCTCTCCTCACTTTTCAACTTCTCTACTGAGTTACGTATCCTAAGACTGGGTGCAGTGTCTTATGCCTGTAATCCCAGCACTTTGGGAGGCCAAAGCGGGAGGATCGCTTGAGCCCAGGAATTGGAGACCAACCTGGGCAACAAAGGGAGACTCACATCTCTACAAAAGATTTAAAAAGTTCGCAGGGTGTGGTGGAGCACATCTGAAGCCCCAGCTACTTAGGAGGCTGAAGCAGGAGGATGTCTTGAGCCCAGGAGTTTGAAGCTCCAGTGAGACATGATCACTCTACTGCACAGCAGCCTGGGAAACAGAGTGAGAACTTGTGTGTGT
>NW_012102410.1:778806-780363 GCF_000951045.1 Mandrillus leucophaeus
TTCTCCATGTTGGCCAGGCTGGTCTCAAACTCCCAACCTCAGGTGATCCACCTGCCTCAGCCTCCCAAAGTGCTAGGATTATAGGTGTGAGTCACCACGCCTGTTTGTTTGGTTTTTTTTTTTGGACTGTCTCACTCTGTTGCCCCAGACTGGAGTGCAGTGGCATGATCTCAGCTCACTGCAACCTCTGCCTCCCGAGTTCAAGTGATTCTCCTGCCTCAGCATTCCCGAGTAGCTGGAATTACAGGCACCTGCCACCACTCCCGGCTAACTTTTAAATTTTTAGTAGAGATGGGATTTCACTATGTTGGCCAGGCTGGTGTCGAACTCCTGACCTCATAATCTGCCAGTTTCGGGCTTCCAAAGTGCTGGGATTACAGACACGAGCCGCTGTGCCCAGCCGTGACTCCGTCTTTATAAAAAAAAAAAAAAAATTAAAAATGAGCTAGTCATGGTCGCTTGCCTCTAGTCCCACCTACTTGGGAGGCAGAGGTGGGAGGATGAATTGAGCTCAGGAGGTGGAGGCTTCACTGAGCTGTGATCATGCCTCTGCACTCCCTCCCAGCTGGGTGACAGAGAGAGACCCTGTCTCTAAAAAAAAAAAAAAAAACAAACAAACAAAAGAATAGGGACCTGGATGTGCACAGAGTGGCGAGTTCTGCCGCTTGCCAGCTAGATGGGCTTGGGTTTAAGCTCTCCCAGACTGTTTTACCATCTTTGTATTCTACCTAATTTTAGTCCCTGACACAAAAGGTTGCTTTGTGATGTAAAGAAAACCAAACAGGCCTGGGGCAGTGGCTTGCCAGTAATCCCAGCACTTTGAGAGACTGAGACCGGAGAATCATCCAGTTTGAGACCAGCCTGGGCAACAAAGTGAGATCCCAACTCTGAAATAAACCAAACACACAAATTAGAGATCATATAAAGAAATCCTCACAGATGCATGTGAAGATTCATACATAAAGTTATTGATCCCCTATTACAGAGGCTCATGCCTGTAATACCAGCACTTTGGGAGGCCAAGGCGGGTGGATCACCTGAGATTGGGAGTTCGAGCCAGCCTGGCCAACATGGAGAAACCCCATCTCCACTAAAAATACAAAATTAGCCAGGCGTGATGGTGCATGCCTGTAATCCCAGTTACTCGGGAGGCTGAGGCAGGAGAATCACTTGAACCTGGGAGGCGGAGGTTGCAGTGAGCCGAGATCATGCCATTGCACTCCAGCCTGGGCAACGACAGCAAGACTCCATCTCAAAAAAAAAAAAAAAAAAAAAAGATATTTATCCCGGTTTCATTCATAACAGTGAAACGTCAGAAACAACCATGATCACAGGATTAAGTTACTTGATAAACATAATCGTAATCCCCCCACCTCAAAACAGTGGCTGGTATACAATAAATGTTTAATAAACATGAACGATGCTTGATATTCTGCCTAATTGATGTGACAAGTATTTCCTCCCAGGCTGTTGCTCTGTCTGTCTTCTGTTGTGTTTTGTTTTCTGGGTTTTTGTTTGTTTGTTTGTTTGTTGTTTTTGAGAGAGTCTCGCTCTGTT
>NW_012102410.1:782017-783703 GCF_000951045.1 Mandrillus leucophaeus
CTGGGCACAGTGGCTCACACCTGTAATCCCAGCACTTTGGGAAGCCGAGGCAGGAGGATCGCTTGAGCCCAGGAGTTCAAGGCCAGCCTGGGCAACAAAGTGAGACCCCCCCCCCACCATCTCACTTTGAAAAAATGAAACAAATTAGGCGGGTGTGGTGACAGGTGCCTGTAGTCTTAGCTACTGGGGAGGCTGAGGTGGGAGGATTGCTTACGCCCAGGAGGTCGAGGCTGCTGTGAGCTATGACTGCCCAACAGCACTCCAGCCTGGGCAACAGAATGGTATCCAGGCTCAAAAAAAAAAAAAAAAAACCCCAAAAAAACCCAAAACAAAAACAAACAAACCGAAAAGATAAAAAAGGAAATAATAATAGCACCTGTATCAAAGGGCTAAAGATTAAGTTATTTGATAAATATAACCCCCCCAAACAATGGCTGGTATATATAATAGTAAGTGTTCAATAAACGTGAACAAAGCTCCATCATCTGCCTAATTTATGTGACAAATATTTCCTTCCAGGCTATTGGCTTTGTCTTCTGTCTTTGTTTAGCACGTTTTCATGTCATCAACGCGCTCATCTTTTCTTTCAAGGCACTGACTTGCAGTAAAAGCAAATCTAGGACATTTAAATTGATTGCAGAACAAAAAACTGACTCTGGGCCGTGCGTGGTGGCTCACGCCTGTAATCTCATTGCTTTGGGAGGCCGAGGTGGGCAGATCACCTGAGGTCAGGAGTTCAAGACCAGCCCAGCCAACATGGTGACACCCTGTCTCTACTAAAAATACAAAAATTAGCTGGGCGTGGTGGTGGGCGCCTGTAATCCCAGCTACTCAGGAGACTGAGACAGGAGAATCGCTTGAACCCGGGAGGCAGAGGTTGCAGTGAGCCGAGATTTTACCACTGTACACCAGCCTGGGTGACAGAGTGAGGCTTTGTCTCAAAAAACAAAACAGAACAAAACAAAACAAAAGAAAGGAAATTGGGATAAAAGAAGAGAGTATTAGTATTAGCAGTGTTCACGTCCAGGCGGTGGAATTCCTATGATCTTTTCTTTTTTTAAGACTCTGCTTTCCTAATGTTCTAATGAACATATATTTCCAAAGGAATGAACATAAACATTACCTTTATGTTTATGTTGCATTTGTTTTTTAAATTTGTTCTAAGCACACAAGTAATAATTTGTTTGTTTGTTTGAGATGGAGTCTTGATCATTGCAACCTCCACCTCCTGGGTTCAAGCGATTCTCCTGCCTCAGCCTCCCAAGTAGCTAGGATCACAGGCGCCCACCACCATGCCCAGCCACATTTTTGTATTTTTAGTAGAGATGGGGTTTCATCTTGTTGGCCAGGCTGGTCTTGAACTCCTGACCTCAAGTGATCCACCTGCCTCGGCCTCTCAAAGTGCTGGGATTACAGGCATGAGCCAATGCACCCGGCCGAAGCACACAGGTAATGATTTTATAGTGAGAATAGTACTCCCTCCCCTCCCGTCCTTTCCAATAAATGTTAATTCTAAAGGACCAAAAAAAAAAGTAAGAAGTCAGTCCACAGCCACTCGATGCTTAACCCTCCCCTAGTCCGCAAAGCTCCACCCCGGAGCCAGATGCCTGAACGCTATAGCAGGATCGCCCCCTGGTGGCAGAAAAGTAAGAAGCCGGTTCAGGTAGGTGTGTGCGTGAGTTTCCT
>NW_012102410.1:784483-787789 GCF_000951045.1 Mandrillus leucophaeus
TGCCTGTAATCCCAGCTACTTGGGAGGCTGAGGCAGGAGAATCGCTTGAACTCCAGAGGCAGAGGTTGCGGTGAGCTGAGATGGAGGTTGCGGTAAGCTGAGATCATGCCATTGCACTCAAGCCTGGGCGATAAGAGCAAAACTCCATCTCAAAAAAATAAAAAAAATAAAAATAAATTACAAAGCAACCCATTAGGACTAAAATTAGGTAGAATACACAGGTGATGAATTGGAGAATGGGGGAAAGGAAGCCCAAGGTCAGCTAGCTGGCAATGGGCAGAACCTGCCAGTGTGTGCAAATCTAGCACCCTGATTTTTTTTTTTTTTTCTTTCTGGCAATAAAGAAGGAAAGGAAAATTCCCTGATTTTTGCTTTTTTTGTTTTTATTTTTGTTTCAGAGATAGGGTCTTGTTCTGTCACCCGGGCTGGAGTGGAGTGGTGTGATAATAGCTCACTGCAGCCTCAAACTCCTGGGTTCAAGCGATCCTCCCACCTTAACCTCCCAAAGTGCTGGGATTACATGTGTGAGTGGCCACGCCCAGCCTCTTATTTGTTTTTAATTTGTTTATTTATTTTTTGAGATAGAGGCTTACTCTGTCGCCCAGGCTGGAGCGCAGTGGAGTGATCTCGGCTCATTGTAATCTCTGCCTCCCAGGTTCAAGCAATTCTCGTGCCTCAGCCTCGCAAAAATCTGGGATTACAGGTGTGCACCACCATGCCCAGCTAATTTTTGTATTTTTAGTACAGAAGGGCTTTCACCATGTTGGCCAGGCTGGTCTCCAACTCCTGGCCTCAAGTGACCTACCCACCTTGGCCTCCCAAAGTGCTGGGATTACAGGCATGAGCCACTGTGCCTGGCCTAAACTTATTATTAATATATTATTTTTATAAAATATTTTATAAAATATTATTTTTACTCTGTTGCCCAGGCTGGAGTGCAATTATAGCTCACTGCAGCCTCTAACTCCTGGGCTCAAGCGATCCTCTAACTTCAGCCTCCCAAGTAGCTGGGACTACAGAAGCGCACGACCACACTCAGCTAATTTTAATATTTTTCATAGAGTCAGAGTCTTGTTATGTCATCCAGGCTGGTCTTGAACCCCTGGCCTCAAGCAATCCTCCTGCCTTGGCCTCCCAAAGTGTTGGGATTACAGGTATGAGCCACTGCACTGGGCCGGGGAGGCCGAAAGATGTCCTACAGCCTGACCAGGTTGGTTCTTCCTTGTCCAGCCTCTACTTAGCCATTTCCAGAGACTGGACAACAAACACACCAAGAGGCTGGGTATGGTGGCTCACGCCTGTAATCCCAGCATTTTGGGAGGCCAAGGCAGGCAGGTCTCTTGAGGTTAGGAGTTCAAGATCAGCCTGGCCAACATGGCAAAACCCCATCTCTGCTAAGAATTAAAAAGAAAATTAGCTGGGCATGGTGGCATGCGCCTGTTATCTCAGCTATTCAGGAGGCTGAGGCAGGAGAATCACTTGAGCCCACGGGGTAGAGGTTGCAGTAAGGCAAGATCACACCACTGCACTGCAGCCTGGGCAACAGAGAGAGACTGTCAGAGAAAGAAAGAAAAAGAGGAGAGGGGAGAGGGTGAGGGAAAAAGAGAGGGAGAGGGGGAGTGGGGGGGAGAGAGAGAGAGAGAAAACACTCTCGTGAATTTGACTCTATCAGTCTCTTGAGTCCATACCTCGTGGCCAACTCCTGTGCATTGCAGGACAGGTTCCCTGACCCTGAACCTAGGTCCTCACTGGAACCTCAAAATTTCTTGGCACTAGTCAAAATGCTTGGATTACAGGTGTGAGCTACTGCGCCCAGCCTGTTGATCATTTGTGATGATCACCAAATATTTCCAATGCTCTCTCTTCTGGGAGGGCTTTTTCCCGGCCACTTATGTACGGTTGGGTAGAACCATGTGACTTTTTCTGAGCAATGAGCAGTGAGATAAAAATATTGCATCATTTTTGAACCATGGTATTTAATTATGGGGATGAGGCCTTCCAGAGATGTCTTGCCTCAGTTACAGTGACCCAAAACATTCCAGATAGTGACTACTTTTGTTTTAGAGACAGAGTCTCACTCTGCCGCCCAGACTGGAGTGCAGTGGTGAAATCACAGCTCACTACAGCCTTGAATTCTCAGGCTCAAGCGATTCTCCTGCTTCGACCTCCCAAGTAGCCGAGCCTACAGGTGCATGCCACTCTGCTCAGCTGATTTTAAAACGTTTTTTTAGAGATGAGGTCTTGCTATGTTTCCCAGGCTGGTCTCAAACTCCTGGGCTCAAGCAATCCTCCTGCCTCAGCCTCCCAATTAGCTGGGACTATAGGCGTGAGCCACTGCACCCAGCTCAGGAATTACTTTTGTATTATTTTTGTCCCCTCAAGACTTTGGTGTGATTTGTTACAGTGGCATAACCTGACTTGTCCTGACTGATCCATTACACCGTCCACATCATGGCAGCTGAGTCTAGCCAAGGGCTTCTATGTTAGTTTGCTAGGATTTGCTATAACAAAGTTCCACAGATACAGTGACTTCAGCAAGAAAAATGTATTGTTGACCGGGTGCGGTGGCTCATGCCTGTAGTCTCAGCACTTTGGGAGGCCAAGGCAGGTGGATTGCTTGAGCCCAAGAGTTCAAGACCAGCCTGGGCAATATGGCGAAACCTTGTCTCTATCAAAAATACAAAAATTAAGCCAGGTGTGGTGGCGTGTGCCTGTGGTCCCAGCTACTAGTGAGGCTGAGGTGGGAGGATGGTTTAAGCCTGGGAGTAGTTGCAGTGAGCTGAGATGGCACCATTGCACTCCAGGGCGGGCAACAGAGCCAGACCCTACCTCAGAAAAAGAGAGAGAGAGAGAGAGAGAGGGTGGGAGTTATCTCAGGAATCTTTGCTGCGTCTCTGGAGCTCGATATCATTCAACATTTACTGAGCACCTACCCTGAGCCAGGTGCTGTTCTATGCAAGGTTCTTCCAGTGATGGAACTTATATTTAAGTGTGTCTTGTAGAGACAGATGAGAAACAAGTAAGTAAGTGAGGCCTGGCATGGTGGCTTATGACTGTAATCCCAGCACTTTGGGTGGCCGAGGCAGGAGGATTAATTGAACCCTGGAATTTGAGAACAGCCTGGACAACATAGCGAGACCCTTGTCTCTAACAACAAAAAAAAAAAGTTTAAAAATTAGCCAAGCCTGGTGGCACACGCCTGTAGTCCCAGCTACTTGGCAGGCTGAGGTGGGAGCATCGCTTGAGCCTGGGAGGTTGAGGCTGCAGTGAGCTATGACTGCAGCACTGCACTCCAGCCTGGGCAAA
>NW_012102410.1:789649-791546 GCF_000951045.1 Mandrillus leucophaeus
GGAGGCAGAGGTTGCAGTGAGCGGAGATCATGCCACTGTACTCCAGCCTGGGTGACAGAGTGAGACTCTGTCTCAAAGGAGAAAAAAAAAAAAAGAAATTGAGGGATGCCACATCGGGCCTCCAAGAACACCTGTGAGCCAGGGAGGGTGGCATGGAATGTTTGGCCCTGTGGTCTGGAGTCAGCACTGGCTTCTGAGAGCCAGAGAAGGGGCAGAGTGGGGACAAGAACCTAGTGGGGCCCCGTGTGGATTCTAGAAAGGCACTTCCTGTGGGGGGCAAGCACCAGGTGGTGTCAGACCCCAGCCCCAGCCACCCTGAGCACAGAAGGTGGCTCCCCAACCTAAAGACGACAGGAGGTCATTTCCAAGAGGTGAGTTTATTGGGGGAGGGGATTGGTCAAGTCATCAGTGCAACACGGCATCCCCGCTCAGGGCAGGTCGGTCCAGTGTGTGAGCCCCGGGGGTCAAGGCATAGCAGCAGGAGGGGGAGTGAGCTACCCCCACAGGGCCATCCCCAGCCCAGTCCAGGGGCGGGGGGAAGGGGGTGACCCCTGGCGAGGTCCTCAGGCATCTGTGGTTGAGCCGGGCGGCTCCTGGGGCAGACAGTGTCGGTGCCGGAGAATCGACTTCTCCTCCTCCTGCAGGGACAGGTCACATACACGTCACCCAGCACGGGACACTGGTATGTCACTGCGCACATGTCAGCCAGCACCCAGCATCTCAAATACACCCCTCCAACTGTACTCATGACTCTCTGGGGGATGTGAGGGGACCCTGGGCTCCCCACTCTCACCATCTCAGAGGCAGTGCTGGGGCTTGCGCCCTCCGGGGACCCCCCTTCATCCCTCGAGCAGTCGGGTCCGGCGTCCTCCTCATACTCTGTCAGACAATCTGACTCCTCTCCTGGAGTCGGAAAGCAGGGCATGGGTGAGGGGATCAGGGCTGGCCTGTCATCTCCAGCCACTCCCCTCCCTCTTGGGGGTCCCCTGGGCCCCTCACCGTCAGCACAGCCATCGGAGACATAGCTTGTGGGGGGCTCAATCCGGGACACGATCTCTGCCAAGTCGGTGAAGCCAGAGCTTGGGAAGGCAAGCACCTGTGGGGTGACATTGGTGAGGCTCTTGGGGGGGCCCACAGAGTCTTGGGGCCCCTGGGGGGCCTAGTGGTCCACTGGGGGCTCAGAGGAGATCCTAGGGTGGGAACTCTCTGAAGTCAGCGGAGGTCTGAGAGCTCAGCAAAACCCAGGGATATATGGGGTCATCTGAGGTTTGGGGGAGACTTTAAGGGGGCTTGGGTTCTGGAATCACTGGAGTCAGAGTGGCCCCGGGGGCATCACAGGCTTACATCTGCACGGCGGCTCTCATTAAGGTCTGCAGACCGCCGGTCTGTGAGCATTTTCTCAATGACGTTGCCACGGCTCCAGCCTCCAAACACTGCCTTCCCGTACTGGTAGCCCACATCCTGCGGGAAGTGAGGGGCTGGGTCCATGTCTGCAACTCCGTTTTGCTTGTCCCCACTCTGTCTGCCCCTTCTCTGGCCCCTTAAAAGCCTGATGCTCTGGGGCAATTGGCATTTGAGACTCAACCTATTTCAGAGTCAGCTGCACATAGCACACTCCCCCACATATCCCCTGTCCTGCGCTTGACAGACATTACCAATCAATCTCTCCATGTTCTTTCCCACTCAGCCCCATGCAGGGTGTTGGGTAGCAAATAACACAAACTGGTGATATGTGAGCTTATTTTGAAGTCTGCAAACAGGCAGTACATCTGCGGATATTGCCATCTCCCAAGCCCACAGCAAACATCTTGAATTTCTCATGGCATGGTATCCCAGTGAGCCCCCAAGGGACATCACATATTTCTTCTCAGACTCAGGGCTTCTGGGCTGCAGCTAC
>NW_012102410.1:793808-796186 GCF_000951045.1 Mandrillus leucophaeus
GTCCTATAAGATTGTGAGTATGTGTGCAGCTAGCGTACATGTCTATTCGTGTATGCACACTTCTGGGGTGTGAAATTTTAAGTTGTGTACCTGCCCACCTCTCACCTGCACCCATAAAGGTGGCAGGCATGGCTTAACTTGGTCAGAGGTGCCGCATCCTATCTATGTGTGTGCACATCCCTGCATGTTTGAGGGAACGTGAAGGACAAGTGGGACAGACTGGTATACATAGGCAAATGCCCTATTTCACTGACACACGTGTTCATCTGTGCACACGTACCTGTGTGTACACATGTGTGTGAGCTCTACCTGCCCCTGAGAGAAAGCATGTGTGTGTGTAGCCAGTGTGCACACATATGAATGTTGCATTCCACCTGCATGTCCCCTGATGTGCTTGTGGACATGGGCACCTGTCCCTCTTGTACGTACATCCACTTGTGCTTAACACAGCACGCCAGGAGGTAGATGTAGATTTCTTTTTTTTTTCTTTGAGTCGGAGTTTCAGTCTTGTCACCCAGGCTGGAGTGCAATGGCACAACCTCGGCTCACTGCAACCTCTGCATCTTGGGTTCAAGTGATTCTCCTGCCTCAGCCTCCTGAGTAGCTGGGATTACAGGTGCCCGCCACCATGTCCGGTTAATTTTTTGTATTTTTAGTAGAGACGGGGTTTCACCATGTTGGCCAGGCAGATCTCAAACTCCTGACCTCAGGTAATCTGCCTGCCTCAGGCCTCCCAAAGTGCTGGGATTTCAGGCTGAGCCACCGCACCCGGCCAGGATGTAAATTTCAACTGCACATGTCGCTGTCCACAGGCACCTCCATGTATCCTCTTGTGCACATGACTGTATATGTGTGTATGTGTGTCTGCACCCCTGCACGAGTGGCTTCGGCATGTGTCCCGTCGTTGAGCCTGTCTGTGTGCCCATGCGTGTGTGTGTGGTGCGGGAGGTGCTTGCGTGTGTGGGTGGTGCGGGCAGCCACTTGCCTGGCAGGTTGTTGATGTAGCCGCCATCCATGAGTAGGTGCCCGTCCTTGGGGTCGCACAGCGGCGGCAGGTAGCCCGATAGCGTCATGCTGGCGCGCACATACCGCCACAGGGAGCCTGCGCGGTGGGACACACAGACACAGACACGCACAGACACGCTCAGACACTCCGGAGGCCCGGCCAGCCCGGCGGGCTTGCTGACCTGGGACGTTGTTAACGTAGCACCCATCCACCAGCAGGTGCCCGTCCTTGGGGTCGCACAGTGGGGGCAGGTAGGGGCAGTAGGAGGCGCTGGCCCGGATGTAACGCCACACACAGCCTGTGGGGATGGCGTGACGGGGGTAAGGCGCCCGACGAGTCTCCCTGCTCCCCTCCGCCGAGGACGGACGTACCTGGGGTCTCCGGGGCATTAGTGGGTGGCGGTTAGTGGTCGGCGATCGGGCCAGGGTGGACGGTCACTCGTGTTAACAACGTCCCAGATGTTCAGCGGCCCTCCCGGAAGCATCCCCCCAACCCCACGTAGTATCAGCGGTTGCTGCAGGCTGGGCGGGGACACCCACCATCTTTGTGGACTCGCATGGCTGAGGCGGTGATATCTGTGGTCACGTTGAAGTAAGGCAGCCACAGGTCCTGCGGGGACAGGGATCAAGGTGGGGGAGGAGCAGGGGACTCCTTCGAGGAGGGGCAGGCAGGGCAGGGGACGGGGTGGGCCTACCTCAATCTGTTTATCCTGGAAGACCCGGTGGATGCTGCGGTTAAAGGCAGACCCAGTGAACATGGAGGTAACTGGGTACGTGAGGTCCAACACAGGTTCCAGCACTGAAGTCATGCTCTAGGGACAAGGGCGCCAGACAGGGTCAAATAGGAGTCACGTGGGGTCACAGATAAGGTTCACCAATAGGGGGTGAGCAAGGAGCACTTAGGGGCCAGGTGCAGTGACTCACGCTGGTAATCCCAGCACTTTGGAGGCCAAGGTGGGCAGATTACTTGAGGACAGGAGTTCGAAAGCAGCCTAGCCATCATGGTGAAACCCCATCTCTACTAAAATACAAAAAAATTTGCCGGGCTGGTGGGGCGCGCCTGTAATTCCAGCTACTCAGGAGGCTGAGGCGGATAAATCACTCCAACCTGGGAGGTGGAGGTTGCAGTGAGCCAAGATCGCGCCACTGCACTCCAGCCTGGGCGACAGAGCGAGACTCAGTCTCAACAACAACAAAAAAAGGAGCATTTAGGGATGATGTGGTCACCCAAGGCCGTTCACAAAGCGGTCACCAAGGGCCCTGGGTGCTCTAGTTGGGGGTTATGGGTTAGGGTCAGTAAACAGGAGGTCCCAAAATGGTTACCCAGAGTTCTAGAAGCATATCTATAAAAGTCCGGACAGCTGGGGTTTACA
>NW_012102410.1:797911-799339 GCF_000951045.1 Mandrillus leucophaeus
GCAACACACACCTATCCAGTGCGGAGGCCCCCAGGCGTGCCCGGATGATGTCACTGTTAAGGAGTAGCGTCGGACCTAGGGGTAGGTGGGGAAGGGAGGCTGGGAACCATGGTCCACAGGGCTGGGGCCTCACTCAGAAAAGAATATCCATTACCCCACCCCCGTGGCCCTGTTCCCCTCCACCCCCCAAATGACCTACCCGAACATCTTTCACTCACTAATGTCCCACCCACGGCCAGCCCCCACCCATGACCCTCACCCCACTGACCAATGGCCTGCAGGGCATGCTGCAGCTCCAGCGTGAAGGCCACCATGGGGACCTCAGCACACACGGGCAGGACTGCCACCGTTGCCAGGTTGCTGGCTGGGTTGGTGAGTTCCGAGTGTGGGGGCACACCCAGCCCAGAGCCTGCTGAGAACCCAGTGGATGAGATTTGTGGTGCAAACCTGTGTCTAGAGAGATGAACCCTCCTCCTCCTCCTCTTCTTCCTCTTCCTCCTCATCTGAAGTTCCTGCTCCTCTGCTCCCAGACTGCAGCCCCCAGCTGCCCAGTCTTGACTCTACCATACCGAAAACCATGGGTCTGGTCCTGGACCCCCAGCCTCAACTACTATCCCCTCTTTTGTTAAAACCTGGCCATCCACCCTCCACTTTGGGCCCTGATCACCTCAGTGGGATCCATTACACAACTCTACAACCATTCAGATTCACTGTGCTTGGGAGATCAATTGGCCAGTGTCCCTGCCCCATTCTGGTCTTGGTTCCTCTGTCTAATGGGGGACCTGAACACAAAACGAGGCAGAAATAAAGCTACTTTTCGCCTGGTCAACATGGAGAAACACTGCTCTACTAAAAATATAAAACAATTAGCCAGGCGTGATGGCATATCCCTGTAATCCCAGCTACTTGGGAGGCTGAGGCAGCAGAATCACTTGAACCCAGGAGGCAGAGGTTGCAGTGAGTCAAGATCATGCCACTGCACTCCAGCCTGGGCTACAGAGCGAAACCCTGTCTTAAAAAAAGGAAAAGAAATGACAAAGACAAGACAAGAAAAGAAAAGGAAGTAAAGCTACTTTCGACCCACCTGTTGCTTCCCAGCTTCTCCACTAACAGCCTAGACCAAGCTGTCAACTCCCATATCTTGCCTAGACCTCTCGTTTTCTCCTTACTGGTGGAATCCTTCTTCCCATGTAACAATCTAAATAAGCTCAAATGCCTGTCCATAGCCCCTAGCCCCTATGTGACTTACCCCCCAACTCCTGCCACCTCTCCCCTTGATCACTTTCCTCCTCTCAGCGATTCGAAACCACCAGCCGCCCTGTGCAGCATTGCCGGTTTCTCTTTCATGTCTGGCCCCATCTCATTTGTCGTCTCAGCTCACTGTCTTTAGAAAAGCCTCTTTCTTCCTCCCTCCCTCCCTCCCTCTGT
>NW_012102410.1:800769-805913 GCF_000951045.1 Mandrillus leucophaeus
AGCTTGCAGTGAGCCGAGATCGCGCCACTGCACTCCAGCCTGGGCGACAGAGCGAGATGCCATCTCAAAAAAAAAAAAAGAAAGAAAAAAAAAAAGAAAAAGAAAAAGAAAAAGAAAGAAAAAAAAGAAAAGAAATTTCTGTAGAGACGGGTGGTCCTACTGTGTTGCCCAGAGTGGTTTCAAACTCAATCTCCTGGGCTCAAGCAAGCCTCCTGCCTCAGCTTCCCAAAATGCTGAGATTACAAGCGTGAGCCATCACGCCCGGCCTTGCCATCATATTCTGATCTAGGACTCCCTTTCTCTCTACATCCAAGCCATGGACTTCCCCAGCAAGCCCTGACTCCCGGGCAGACTCCGCCGCCTAAGACTCCATCCCTGGCACCACTGATTCACTTTCCAGCCCATTAACTAGCACGCCTGCGGTCAAGGACTCTGTTTCCCAGCATGCTCAGGAACACGAACTCCATTTCCCAGCATGCACTGCACCTCGGTCCTACTTCGGGTTTGAAACCCGCAGGGGCATGATTTCTTCGCGGAACTCCATTTCCCAGCATCCCTCAGGAAGAAGGCGTCCCTCCCAGCATGCTCTGGACGCGGGACTACATCTCCCAGCACGCTCCGGGCCGGCCGGCTCTCACCTGGGAAGGGACCTTGCAGCTGCTGCAAATTTCCTAGAATTTTCTGGCTCAGCAGGTGGATAAGACGGGTCACAACCTGGGGGCGTTGGAGGCCGGCATTTCAGTGAGACCCGGGAAGCAGCTGTCCAGGTCCCACCTCTCCCTCCTCTGCCGGGGCTCCTGGGTCCCCGTTACCTGAGTCCCACCCCCAAGAGCCCCGCCCTTACTCTCTCGCCCTGGCACCTCCCTCGGCCCCCGTTCCTCCGGAAGCCCCTCCCACACACTAGGCCCGGTTCCCCCGGGGTCCAGCCTCCGCCCCTCTGCCCCGCCCACAACAGGGCGTACCTGCGGGTACCGGCGTTTGATGTGACCCAAGGTGCCCTCGGGAAGCTTGGCCAGCTCCGTGTCTCGCACCGCGTGCACCGTCGTGGCTCGCGGCTGCCGGGTCAGCGCCTCCACCTGGGGAGCAGTGTGCATAATTGAGGCTGCTTGGGTGGGGAATGGGGAGGCCGAAGATTGGTGGAGAGGGGGCTGTACTGCCCCATCTAGGGCTCCCCTGCAATGGGGGTGCAGGGAAGCAAGCCTCGCTCGCTACCCATTAGAGGTCCGAGAAGAGGGAGAGGACAGGGATACACGACAGGCGGAATCCCCTTTTCCGACGAAATGAGGTCTGGGAGGGGAGGGGACTGGGTGACGTCAGAGGTCGGGAGCTGCATTCACCACTTTACCCGGGATGATGTGTGTGTGTTGTGTGGGGATTGGCCTGGAAAAGGCCAGAGGTCAGTGGGTGGGGGCCGCGCTCACCACGCCGATGAGGTCGCCGCGGCCGTACTCGCCCACCAGCTCCTTCTTGCCACTGCCTCGCTGGATCACGCTACGCAGCCGCCCATTGAGCACGATGTAAGTGCAGTCGGAGCGGTCCCCCTGCCTGAGTGGGCGTGGAGATCAGCAAGGTCTGACCACCCCCAAGTCCCCACCCCTAGGCCGGGCCTGAGCAGCGTGGTGGAAGCTGCACCTGTACAGCGCGCGTCCGGCCTCCACTGCCGTCCAGTCGATGGCGAAGTCCATCTGGCGTACGAAGGGCGACATCCTGGCTGCCACCGTGTGCGCCGCGCTCAGCACCACACTGGGCTGTGCGCGCATGATCCTGCAGGGATAGACTTGGGATGAAAGAGGAAGGCCTCAAAATTGCCCTACACCGGCGCCGGGAGGCCAGATCTGGGGGGTCCCTTCTGCTTTTCCAGGAGTGAGGTTGAGGGATGAGGTCCTGGCCACTCTCACGGGTTGGGGGTCCTCCGAGTGCCACCCCCACTCCAACCTCAGGCCGTCATACTCATAGAAGTCGGACTTGGAGATCCGCAGGAAGGTGCAGTCGCGCTGGGCTCGCAGCGTGAAGATGAGAGGTTCGCCAGTGAGCACCGCCAGCTGCCCCACCAGCTCCCCGGGCTGCGCTACAAACAGGCACACGTCCTCCGCCTTGTCAATCATGCGCTGGTACACGTGCAGGCAGCCCCAGAGCACGAAGTGCAGGCTCACGTCCTGTGTGGGCAGGGGATGTGATGAACACAGAACCCGGACAGCGTGGACCCCCAGCTCAGGTCAACGTGCTCCACAGAAAAACATTAAAGAAGGAAGGAAGGGTTAAGAAAAACACGAAGGCGCAGGACGCGGTGGCTCAAGCCTGTAATCCCAGCACTTTGGCAGGCCGAGACGGGCGGATCACGAGGTCAGGAGATCGAGACCATCCTGGCTAACACGGTGAAACCCCGTCTCTACTAAAAACACAAAAAACTAGCCGGGCGAGGTGGCGGGCGCCTGTAGTCCCAGCTACTCGGGAGGCTGAGGCAGGAGAATGGCGTAAACCCGGGAAGCGGAGCTTGCAGTGAGCTGAGATCCGGCCACTGCACTCCAGCCTGGGCAACAGAGCGAGACTCCGTCTCAAAAAAAAAAAAGAAAAAAAAGAGAAAAATACGAAGGCGCAGGACGTGGTGGCTCACGACTATAATCCCAGTGCTTTGGGAGGCCGAGGCAGGGGAGTCATTTGAGGCCAGGAATTCGAGACCAGCCTGGCCAACGTGGCGAAACCCGTCTCCACTAAAATAAAAAAATTAGGTGGGCGTCGTAGCACATGTCTGTAATTCCAGCTACTCAGGAAGCTGCGGCAGGAGAATTGCCTGAATCTGGAAGACGGAGGCTGCAGTGAGCTGAGATCATGCCACTGCACTCCAGCCTGGGCGACATAGCGAGACTCCCTTTAAAAAAAAAAAAAGGCCGGGTGCGGTGGCTCACGCCTGTAATCCCAGCACTTTGGCAGGCCGAGACGGGCGGATCACGAGGTCAGGAGATCGAGACCATCCTGGCTAACACGATGAAACCCTGTCTCTACTAAAAATACAAAAATTAGCTAGGCATGGGGGCTGTGCCTATAATCCCTGCTACTCGGGAGGCGGAGACAGGAGAATTGCTTGAATCTAGGAGGCAGAGGTTGCAGTGAGCCAAGATTGCACCACTGCACTCCAGCCTGGGCGACAGAGCGAGACTCCGTCAAAAAACAAAAAAAAAAAAATAGAGTTGGCTTATAACCCAGCAATTCAACTCCTAGGTATATACCCAAGAGAAATGAAAACATATGTCCAAGCACTTTGGGAGGCCAAGGTGGGAGGATCACTTGAGCCCAGGAGTTCGAGACCAGCCTGGGAAACATAGTGAGACCCCACCTTTAAAAAAAAAAATAAAACATATGTCTACACAGAAACCCTTACATAAGACTAGGTGCAGTGACTCATGCCTGTAATTCTGGCACTTTAGGAGGCTGAGGCAGGTGGATCACCTGAGGTCAGGAGTTCGAGACCATCCTGGCCAACATGGCGAAACCCTGTCTCTACTAAAAATACAAAAATTAGGCGGGCATGGCCGGGTGCGGTGGCTCATGCCTGCCTCAGCTTCCTGTGTAGCTGGGACCACAGGCATGTGCCACCATGCCTGGCTAATTTTGTTTGTTTTTTGTAGAGACTGGGTTTTGCCGTGTTGCCCAGGCTGATCTTGAACTCCTGGACTCAAGAGATCCTCCCACCTTGGCCTTCCAAAGTGCTGGGATTACAGGCGTGAGCCACTGCGCCCAGTCTAAAGTATATACTTTAAATGGGTAAACTGTATAATACATGAATTATAGCTCAATAAAA
The DNA here is from genome assembly GCF_000951045.1 of Mandrillus leucophaeus. Classification (NCBI taxonomy): domain Eukaryota; kingdom Metazoa; phylum Chordata; class Mammalia; order Primates; family Cercopithecidae; genus Mandrillus; species Mandrillus leucophaeus. The sequence goes on from NW_012102410.1 coordinate 804,569, forward strand.
CCATTACACCCCCCCCAAAAAAATATTGTTCCACTTGAGGCTCACCGACTCCCTTTTTTATTTCTTAGAGATCAACCTATTTCTTCCCACCACACAACATTTGTACAAGCTCTTCCTTCTGCCTAGAATGACCTTTCCAACAACTACATCCAGTTTGTTCCTCCCCCTCCTTCCTTCTTAGGTCATGGCCTTAGAGGTGCCACCCTGTCTAAGCCAGACTTTGTAGTGCCAAGATCATCTCCTTTGTAGCACTAAGCACTTATGATTTTACAAGAATTTGTGTAATCCTTTGAGTCATGTCTCTCAGAATACTGTGGGCTGCCCAAGGGCAGGGACCACTTAAGGGCTTTCCCTGCCCACATTTGTTTTTGTTTTTGTTTTTTTGAGACAGGGTCTCACTCATTGCCCAGGCTGGAGTCCTGGGGTGCGATCTCAGCTCACTGCAACCTATCTCCTGGGTTCAAGCGATTCTCCTGCCTCAGCCTCTCGAGTAGCTGGGACTACAGGCGTCTGCCACCACGCCTGGCTAATTTTTGTATTTTTAGTAGAGATGGGGTTTTACCATGTTAGCCAGGATGGTCTCGAACTCCTGACCTCAAGTGATCCGCTCACCTCGGCCTCCTAAGGTGCTGGGATTACAGGCGTGAGCCACCGTGCCCAGGCCTTTTCCTGCCTGTTGTCCAGCTGGCAGCACACGGTTCGGGATGGGGCAAATGCTGGGTAAACACATGTTTCTTTCTTCTTTGGGTAGCTTGACCAGCTAGACACCTTCCTGTTCCACCCCTTTATAAATAAGGAACTGAAACTGCCCAGAAATGGAGAGATTCCTTCTTTATCCACCACACCAACTTGTCTGGCACCCAGTGAAGCTCCACCTGCCAAAACGCTGCAGGGACCCCTGGGTGAGGTGCAGTCCCAGGAGATATAAACACATGCTGGAACCTTCTAAGACAGAATTTCCAGACTGTGGCCAGGCACGGTGGCTCATGCCTGTAATCCCAGCACTTTGGGAGGGTGAGGCGAGTGGATCACTTGAGGCCAGGAGTTTGAGACCAGCCTGGCCAACACAGTGAAACCCTGTCTCTACTGAAACTACAAAAATTAGCCAGGTGTGGTGGCACATGCCTGTAGTCCCAGCTTCTAGGGAGGCTGAGGTGGGAGAATCGCTTGAATCCGGGAGACGGAGGTTGCAGTGAGCCAAGATCGCACCACTGCGCTCCAGCCTGGGCAACAGAGCAAGACTTCATCTCAAAAAAAAAAAAAAAAGTTTCAAGGAGAAGCACAGGAAAGCAGGGGGTCCCTAACAAAAGTCCTGCCAACCCAGAGAAGCTCTGAGGGGCTGCAG
>NW_012102410.1:809353-810225 GCF_000951045.1 Mandrillus leucophaeus
CTGACCTCAGTGATCCACCTGCCTCAGCCTCTCAAAATGCTGGGATTACAGGTGTGTGCCACTACGCCCAGCTAGTGTTAGTGTATTTTATGTGTGGCCCAAGACAATTATTCTTCCAATGTGGCCCAGGGAAGCCAAAAGATTGGACACCCCTGATTTAAAGTATACTGAAGGGGCTGGGTGCAGTGGCCCACAACTGTAATCCCAGCACTTTGAGAGGACTAGGTGTGAAGATCGCTTGAGCCCAAGAGTTTGAGACCAGCCTGGGCAACATAGTGAGACCCTGTCTCTAAAAAAAAAAAAAAGAAAAAAAAAATTTTAATTTGTCCTGGCTATTCTGGAGGCTGAGGCAGGAGGACTGCCTGAGCCCAGATGTTTGAGGTTGCAGTGAGCTATGATACCAGCCTGGGCTACAGTGCAAGACCCTGTCTCTAAAATAAATTAAAGGTTAAAGGCCAGGTGCAGTGGCTTATGCCTGCAATCCCAGCACTTTGGGAGGCCAAGTCAGAAGGATCGCTTGATAGTTTGAGCCCAGGAGTTGGAGACCAGCCTGGGCAACATAGCGAGACCCCCATCTCTAAAAAAAAAAAAAGAAGAGTAAAATGGGCAAAAGATCTGAATAGAAACTTCTCCAAAGAAGACATACAAATGGCCACTAGGTGCATAAAAAGCTGTTCAACATCAAGTCATTAGAGAAATGCAAAGCAAAACCACAATTACACTTCACACCCACAGAGATGGTTAGAATTACAACGTGTTAGAGAGAATGTAGAGGGACTGGAATTCATACGCTGCCAGTGGAAATGTAAAATGGTGCTGCTGCTTTGGAGAACAGTCTAGCAAAGAAACAAACAAACAAAATAACAGTGCTT
>NW_012102410.1:813385-815567 GCF_000951045.1 Mandrillus leucophaeus
GAAACCCCATCTCTACTAAAAATACAAAAATTAGCCAGGCGTGGTGGCACAACCCTGTAATCCCAGCTATCTGGGAGGCTGAGGCAGGAGAATTGCTTGAACCCAGGCGGTGGAGGTTGCAGTGAGCTGAGATTGCACCACTGCACACCAGCCTGGGCAACAAGAGCAAGACTCTGTCTCAAAAAAAAAAAAAAAAAAGGCTCATTGGGGTTCTGCGAACTGGGCATCTCTTCTTTATTACCCCATTCCACTGATGAGGAAGCAGAGAACCTTCTAGATCATCTGCCACACTCTGGGGGCAGAGTGTGGGTTTCAACTTTCCTCTTCTTCCTCCTCCTCCTCCTCCTACCCTGGGACTTCTTGACTTTCAGCTGGCAGTCGGGTCACTAACCCTTGACGGGCCTGTTTCCCCATATGAACAGTGGACAGAATAGTGGGATATATTTTCCTACACATCCTGGGTGCTGCCACAAGGCCCTGAAACCCCGCCCCCATGGTTCAGGGCCTTCCAGGGCCAGATGGCAATTTGTAGCCATTTATCGAGCCCCTATCCTGGCAGCAGTCAGCGTGAGAAGCAGACACGTTAGCGAATACTGCAGGATCAGAAGTTCAGAAAACAGAATTACAGAAAGAGCCAGGGCAGGCAGGAGCGATCTCGGAGTTGGGGTCCTAGGGCGAAAGGGTCAGGGGTCACAGGTGAAGAGTTGATGGGTCCAGAGGACATGGGGTGGGGTTGGGGGTGGGGGTCACAGGATCCAAGGGTTAGAGGTTGGAAATGATAGGATGAGAGAGGTCTGCTTCTATGGGAGAAGGTGCTGGTCTTACAGTCAAAGGGCAGGGATCAGAGGTCACAGAAGACAGAGGGAATGATCTCAGGTGGCATGGTTACAGGTCAGGGGTCAGCCTCACCTGGTCTCCCTGGCGGGCAATGATGGTGCCGGCTTTAGCGTGGTGCAGCAAGACTCGGCTGTTCAGGAGGGAGGGGTCCTGGGGAGGGAGGGGGGTTGAGATGGGGGCAGCCAGGCCTCCCTCATGCCCTGGGCCCAGCTCCCCTCGGCCGCCCACCTCGATCCGCATCAGCTTGGCCAGCTCCCGCTTTGCTGCCTCGAAGATGCTGCTGGTCTGGCGACCCTGGTAGGGCCCGAAGGGGCAGCCGCCGGTGGCCGACTCATCCTCACAGTAGCTGTATTCACAGGCGCCCGCTGGCTGCTCACGGGGCTCCTGAGTGGGGGTCTGAGTGGGGCAGGCTTGTCACCTCCTGATGCTCCCTCCCAGCCACCTTCCCCAGCGGACTCCACCACCAGCCAGGGTCCCAGGCCTTACCCGAGCGGGGGTTGCCTGGGACCCCCCGGAGGCCTCTTCCTGCAGGGACACGGAGATCCGGCCACGCTCATAGGCCATGTCGAAATCGGAGCGGGGGCCACCCTGCAAGCCTGCAGGTGAGCAGGGGGGCAACAAAAGCCATAAAGAGGAGAGTAAGATTTTTAAAAAATGAGCCGGATATGGTGGTATAGGCCTGTAGTTCTAGCTATTTGGGAGGCTGGGGCTGGAGGATCACTTGAGCACAGGAGTTCGAGGCTGCAGTGAGCTATGGCAGCACCATTGCACTCCAGGCTGGGAGACAGGTCTCAAAAGAAAAGAAAACGATGAGAGTAACCACAGTTGCAGTCTGAAACTAATGGATACCAACGTGCCATGGGCCACTGCTGTAGCAGACATGACCAATCAATGTCTGCACTCTCCCTCTGAATCCTTCTAAACATAGGTGGGAGAAGCACTATCTCAATGAATACCTACAAAAAAGTGCCCGGGGAAGTACTGGCAGTATTCCCATTTCGCAGATAAAAAAAAAAGTCAAGATGGGCAGGCAGTGGACCTGGATTCAAATCTGGAAGCCCCATGGCCCTCCCCCCAGACCCAGTGCTCCAAACCTGAGATGTCCCCTGGCATGGAGACGCAGCGGCTCAGCAGAGGGGCCGAGGTGGTTTCCAGGGATGTGGGCTTCACGGGGTCCCCTGGGGGAGACACATGTTCAGGCTCCTGCTCATCAGAGCCACTAGGCAGATTAGCAGGTTGGGAGATAAGGAGACGCTGCGGACGGATGAACTAGTGAAAGCAATTCCAATGGGTCCTTGGGGATGAGGCCAGAGCTTCCTGGGTACCAGTCAGGAGTCAGACATGG
>NW_012102410.1:816982-820565 GCF_000951045.1 Mandrillus leucophaeus
GAGTTGGGGTCCTAGGGCGAAAGGGTCAGGGGTCACAGGTGAAGAGTTGATGGGTCCAGAGGACATGGGGTGGGGTTGGGGGTGGGGGTCACAGGATCCAAGGGTTAGAGGTTGGAAATGATAGGATGAGAGAGGTCTGCTTCTATGGGAGAAGGTGCTGGTCTTACAGTCAAAGGGCAGGGATCAGAGGTCACAGAAGACAGAGGGAATGATCTCAGGTGGCATGGTTACAGGTCAGGGGTCAGCCTCACCTGGTCTCCCTGGCGGGCAATGATGGTGCCGGCTTTAGCGTGGTGCAGCAAGACTCGGCTGTTCAGGAGGGAGGGGTCCTGGGGAGGGAGGGGGGTTGAGATGGGGGCAGCCAGGCCTCCCTCATGCCCTGGGCCCAGCTCCCCTCGGCCGCCCACCTCGATCCGCATCAGCTTGGCCAGCTCCCGCTTTGCTGCCTCGAAGATGCTGCTGGTCTGGCGACCCTGGTAGGGCCCGAAGGGGCAGCCGCCGGTGGCCGACTCATCCTCACAGTAGCTGTATTCACAGGCGCCCGCTGGCTGCTCACGGGGCTCCTGAGTGGGGGTCTGAGTGGGGCAGGCTTGTCACCTCCTGATGCTCCCTCCCAGCCACCTTCCCCAGCGGACTCCACCACCAGCCAGGGTCCCAGGCCTTACCCGAGCGGGGGTTGCCTGGGACCCCCCGGAGGCCTCTTCCTGCAGGGACACGGAGATCCGGCCACGCTCATAGGCCATGTCGAAATCGGAGCGGGGGCCACCCTGCAAGCCTGCAGGTGAGCAGGGGGGCAACAAAAGCCATAAAGAGGAGAGTAAGATTTTTAAAAAATGAGCCGGATATGGTGGTATAGGCCTGTAGTTCTAGCTATTTGGGAGGCTGGGGCTGGAGGATCACTTGAGCACAGGAGTTCGAGGCTGCAGTGAGCTATGGCAGCACCATTGCACTCCAGGCTGGGAGACAGGTCTCAAAAGAAAAGAAAACGATGAGAGTAACCACAGTTGCAGTCTGAAACTAATGGATACCAACGTGCCATGGGCCACTGCTGTAGCAGACATGACCAATCAATGTCTGCACTCTCCCTCTGAATCCTTCTAAACATAGGTGGGAGAAGCACTATCTCAATGAATACCTACAAAAAAGTGCCCGGGGAAGTACTGGCAGTATTCCCATTTCGCAGATAAAAAAAAAAGTCAAGATGGGCAGGCAGTGGACCTGGATTCAAATCTGGAAGCCCCATGGCCCTCCCCCCAGACCCAGTGCTCCAAACCTGAGATGTCCCCTGGCATGGAGACGCAGCGGCTCAGCAGAGGGGCCGAGGTGGTTTCCAGGGATGTGGGCTTCACGGGGTCCCCTGGGGGAGACACATGTTCAGGCTCCTGCTCATCAGAGCCACTAGGCAGATTAGCAGGTTGGGAGATAAGGAGACGCTGCGGACGGATGAACTAGTGAAAGCAATTCCAATGGGTCCTTGGGGATGAGGCCAGAGCTTCCTGGGTACCAGTCAGGAGTCAGACATGGATACCCAGCTATGGGGTCCCTGTGGGGCTAGACGGGGTCACGTTGACTCTGTAGAACTAAAAAAGGGTCTGGGGGCTGAGACGGGGCTTCCTGGGAGATTGGGCAAGGCTGGGTCCCACCTCGGGTCCCTGGGTACCTGTAGGTCCAGGCAGCGGGGCCCCGGTGGGGTCAGGTGGCCGGCCTGGGGTCTCCCTGGGCTCGTCTGTAGCTGAGGTGCTGACCATCCTCTTGGAGCCCCGCACAGGGCTGGTGCGAGTTGGGAGGCCGGGGCTGGGGAACAGACGCAGCGGCTGGATCTCCTGGGGGCAGAGAACAGCTGGTGGCCTGTCCTGGGAGTCCCATCCTGATCCCGCCCCCATCCCGCCAGTGCTCGCTCCCCGCCACCCACTCACGTGGCTGAAGAGCTCATTGGTCAGACCCAGGTAGTTGTGCAGCGCCAAGAAGGTGACTCGCTGCAGCCGCACCATGATGATCTGCAGGGCTCGAGGGGCGTGGCCATAAGATGGGGCGGGGTCAGGGGCAGGGCCAGATAGTGGGCAGGGCTAGTTCGCAGCATAAGGGGTGGGGCGGGAACCGGGGAGAGACCCACAGTCTGGGGAAATGGGGCGAGGCAGCTAAGGGAGGAGTCCGCGGCTGCGGACATCTGGCTGCTCCAGGCCGATAACCACAGCTCCAGTGCCTGCTGGCTGCTGGGCCTCTGCCCCTTGGAACCTGGAATGGGTGGGGGCCAGGGTGGGGTCCCTCGGGGGGTGACGGGAGGCGAGGGCCCGCTGACCTGCACGACCCGCACCAAGCTCTCCGGGTACTTGGTGAAGACCGCAGAGAACGCTTCCACGGGCAGGCGCAGCACTGTGGAGTCCCGGGCCGCCCGGGCAGACACGGTCCGCTGGGGATGCTGGTGACCCTGGGGGAGGGGAGAGCGTGAAGAGAGACAAGGGCAGGGGCTGCGAGTCCCCCTCGCTACTCCCCCAATCCTTCCTGGCGCCAGTCCCAGGAGGGGCCATCGGCAGCATCAGGGATGAATCAGGGATTGGGGACCCGGTGATTTCCTTCAACCTGGTCTCTTGGGTGGGTCCTCGCACCCCAGCCCCCCTGCCCCAGGGACTGGTCACTCACGGTGATGACATCCAGGATGCTGAGAAGGCTGTTGACGCTGTCCCCGGGAACCACTTCCTTCACCACACACTCCTTCCCGTCCTGAGACACAGGGGACCAGGGATCCTTGGTGGCCTCACCCTGGTGACTGGCATGTCACCCCCTCATCCATCCCAATGATCGCTGACACCCCCCATCCCTTCTCAGGGGAACCTGCCAAGCTTTCCAACCAGCAGGCATCCCCCGTCGTTCAATACCTGTAACTACTGAGCAACCATGCCGACCACCCCAAATGTCCTTGGTCACTCCCGTTCCCCTGACTTCCGATGACACGTCTCCAAAGACCACCAGCTCTACAGACCTGCCTGCTGCCCATCCCCACCACCCATCCTCCTGCAGCAGCCCCTGGGGAGGCCCACTCACAGGCCCCGGCAGACAGAGCTCCAGCAGCCCGTCCTGCACCACGTAGATGCTGGCATCTGGCTGGCCCGGCCGGAAGACATAGTCACCCTGGCCCAGCCGCTGGAAGACCATGTGGCGGCAGAGCTCCAGGAAGAGCGGCTTCTCGAAGTGGCCCAGCACCCTGTTGGACAGGCAGTGGGGGACAGAGGCTGGAGGTCAGGGTGGCCCCACGTCTGTAGTCCTCCACCCCCACCTGCATCCCAACACTGACCGGACATTCTTGAGCATATAAAGCACTTCGGAGGGCAGATGGGAGTTAGCCAGGTCGCCCTCGGTGAGGTCAGCTTCCAGCACTGCGGGAGGGGGCTCCTTCCGCTGCAGCGTGGGGGTCTCTTTCTGGATGCGCAGAATCCTGGTGGGAGGGGAGGGGTGCCGGGGGGTGAGGGGGACAGGGAGAAGGCTCAGGCAAACCTGAGACCCCCACATACCTCTTTCCCCAGGGCTCACGTACAGCAAACTCTGGCCTGCTGGCCAAATCAGGCCAGCCACCATTTTTTTTTTT
>NW_012102410.1:822640-823063 GCF_000951045.1 Mandrillus leucophaeus
AGTTGCAGAGCCTTTCTCACAGACCCTGAGATAGCTCCTTGCTGCCAACAGGGATCTCTGATGCATCCTTCCTATATTTCTAGTGCAAGAAAATTCCTAAGAGCCCCTAGGGAACAGAAACTCCTGAGACAGCCTCCTTAGTGTGGGAAGAACTCCAAGGTCCATAACACAGGATTGATGCCTTCTGATGTAGAGAGATGCCTGAGATAACCGCTGGAGAAGAGAGGCTGGAGGCTGCAGATAGCCCCTTTAGGAGATCATAGAAACACAGTTACCTAGTGAGGTACCCTGGAAGAAAACCACTCATGTGAGGAGACTCATGAAATAACTTACGTGGAGACCCCTGATGTAGACTCTCCCACTAAATATATAGCAAGACCTCTGAGAGACTGACTTGGGAACAAATAGCTCAGATACCCCAGT
>NW_012102410.1:824978-826329 GCF_000951045.1 Mandrillus leucophaeus
CCATGTTGCCCAGGCTGGTCTCAAACTCCTAAACTCAAGTGATCCTCCCGCCTCAGCCTCTCAAAGTGCTAGGATTACAGGCGTGAGCCACTGCACCCGGCTGGCCACATTTATTTTTGTAAATAAAGTTTTATTGGTACAAAGCCACATTCATGTATTTGCATATCATTATAGCTGCTCCCATGCAGCAGAGTCAAAAGAGTTGCAACGGGGCCATATGTGGCCAGCAAAGCCTGAAACATTTACTATCTGGCCCTTTATGGAAAAACCCTAGGACTCCAGACCTAAAGTTCTCTGAGATGGCCCCTCCACTAGGCATAGGCCCCTGAGCTGAACCCTTTAGGGAGGCAGACCCCGACATAGCTTCCAAGATAAGGGTAAGCCCGGAAACGGTACGTATGTTTGTCGTGGGCGTCCTGAAATGTTCCCTCTAGTAGTGACAGAATAGACTGCTGAGATATTGCCCTTAACGTGAGTATGCCTTTGACATGGCTTCCAATACATGAGAAGACCGAAGATACAGCCTCTCTGCTCTACGTAAACATTCCTGAGATAGACCTTCCTCCCAGTCTGAGAGAACCTTGAGACAGCCCCTCTGATGGCCACAGAGGTCCCTGAAGTAGCCCTCATTATCAATGGAGAACCCAGAGATAGCCCCTCTGCTAACTGTGGACCTGGGCAAGCCCTTCCCCACAAGTCACAGTGATTGCTGAGACAAGACTCTCCACTGGCAAAAGATCCCTGAGATAGACCTTGGAGGATGGGACCCTAGGTTAAACTCAATGAAATCAAGAAATTCCAATATAATTCCTTCTTTGGCTGGGCGTGGTGGCTCATGCCTGTAATACCAGCACTTTGGGAGGCCGAGGCGGGAGGATTGCTTGAGGCCAGGAGTTCAAGACCAGCCTAGGCAACACAGCGAGACCCCCCATCTCTACAAAAAATTTAAAAATTAGCCAGGCATGGTGGTGCATGCCCGCGGTCTCAGTTACTTAAGACGCTGAGGCAGGAGAGATCTCTTGAGCCCAGGAGGTCAAGGCTGCAGTGTGCTGTGACTGTGACACTGCACTCTAGCCCGAACAACAGAGTGTGATCCTGTCTCCAAAATAATAATAATAATAATAATAATAATAATTATTATTATTATTATTATTATTCCTTTTCTGATCAGGGATACCTTGAGCTAACTCTTCCCTAGGTCACGGAAAGCTGAGATAGCGCCCTGACAATCATGAAGACATCAGGGTAGTCCCTGAAGAGTATGCAGACACTAGAGACAGCTCCTGTGATGTGGAGAAACCTGAGATATGGACCCTCAACTGATCATAGGGAACTTCAAGATAGCCCTTCT
>NW_012102410.1:828089-833287 GCF_000951045.1 Mandrillus leucophaeus
CTAATTCAGACCCTGGGGGAGAGGCAGACGGATCCAGGGGGTCTCCATCAAGGAAGGAGCGGTGGTGGAGCCTAAGACGTGTAAATAGGGAAGGGGCGCGGCCTCTGTGTGGTCAGGGCAGACCCCAGGGGTCACGGACTCACCTTCCGCATAATCTTCCGGCCATAGAACAGCACTTTGTCCCTCTTCCGGAACCGATACCGGGGGCCATCCGGGGCTGGGGTTTCTGGGGATAGGTGGGGACAGGGGCACTCCGAGCTCTGGGCAGACTCCACCCTGCTAGAGCTGGGGTACCGCGAACAGACGCCAGCAAATCCCCATCTCTGCCGCCTCGGGACCCGGGCATTTGGGCTCCCCCACCACACAGCCTCCCAAGAGGGGCCCCTCGGGTGCTCACTTGGCACTCGCAGCCTCCGCACCACCAGGAGGATGAGCACGGCCGTGACCACCACCGCCACTCCTGCCCCGATCATCACGCCCAGCACCTGAGGGACAAACGGCACTGGCTGCGCACCGCAAATCCGTCCAGCCGAGACTTCCCCGGGCTCCGGGACGTCCTGGAACCCATCCCTCTCCCCCACCTTCGCCCCCGAGGAGTTAGTAGCCAGCCCGTGACTCGATGTCCCCATCTGCAGAATGGGCCAGTGCTGCTCCCTCCCCGGGGGCGCGACTCTTCCCTGAGGCCCGGCGGCCCGCAGTGCATGCCGGGAAACGTAGTTCCGCCCAAGCGGACGCAGCGTGTTCTCGCCAGATCATGTAATGCGCGCTGAGCACGCCGGAAGTTGTAGTCCCCGTGGCGCGCCACGCCCGCGCCTACCCGGTCCCCGCCCCACCCCTTACCATTCCAGTTTGCAGCGGAGCCTCCATCGGTTGATTCCAGCTGGACTGCCGATCTGGTAGCCCGTAGTCCTGGGAAATCAAGGAGTCGAAGGAACCCGTGCAAGTCGTCAATCTGGGCCCGCCCCTCCCCTGCCTCAAGCCCTGCCCCCAGCTTAAGCCCCGCCCCCGGGGGGGTGAAGCGTCTCCACCTGCCAGGGGCGCGGCTAGAGGGGCTCTGCGGGACTAAGGAATGGAGCAAACGGACCTCCCGGCCCAGGCCAGGAGGTGAGGCGAGTCCCCGGCTCCCTTCGCCTACGCGTAGGGCCTACCAGACGCTCCGCCCGTCCAACCCCACCCCGGGGCCAAAGGCCGACCTGGCACCGACTGTCAGCAGCCTGAAGGCAGGTCCCCGCTGGGCACGGTCCCCTGCACCTGGTGACTTCCTCCCGGGTCACTGCCCTCTGCGTTACTGATCAAGCCTGATCACCCGACCCTCCAGGCCGCACTCCCTACTCCGTCGAACACCGAATGCCCCACCCCAGGAAAACTGGGGCCCGCAAGCCGTGGGGTCCGGGGGTGGGGACCTAGATACCCAGCTCCCGACCCAAGCCCGCCCCCGGGAAGACCCAGGAGCTGGGAGGCACGGGACTACTGTCGGGGCATCCGCAAAGGCGTCTGATACCCACGTTTCAGAAGAGTCCTGGGATGCTTGGTGTGGTGTGGGCTTGCAAGGCGCTGCTGGTTTTTGCCAGAGATTTACTATCACGTAGTAGTGAAGTTATGGGGGCTCTATGGCACGGAGCATCACTGGGACTCCGGGACCGATGGTGGCGCCATTGCTGGGAGGCGTAACCAGAGACGCCGGAATTAGTGGGTGGGGATGGGGGGGTCACTGGAAAGTTACTGAGAGATTCTGAGGATTACAGTACTACTGCTGGGAAAACCAGGAGGTGGGTGGGCACATTCCTGGGGTGCTTATGAGAGCGGGCCTGGGGAGGGCGTGCGGGCTCCTTGGAAGTTACTGAGAGATGCTGGAACATTACTGGGATTTTTCTGGGAAGCTGAGGATGTTTCTGACACCGCTAGAGTATTAATGGGAATTCGGGGGCCGGGGGGTAGGAATCTCGGAGCCTGCGAGTCGTTACTTGGAAAATTCCTGGGTGGCCTGTCCTCTTTCACCCCAGGGCACACCTGGCTACCGGTGCAGAAACACCTGCCGGGACGTGGGGGGATGGGAACATCAGAAAGTCTAGAGTTAACAGAAATCGGAGGACAGATGTGGGAAAGCGGAGGCTCGCCAATGACCCTCGAAGGGACACCCCTGCGAGGCCAACGGAAACTCGGACTCACCCAGGGGCGGCAGCCGGGGTCCACTCCGTGCCAACACCGCTAGCGTTCCGCCCGATTCCGCAGGCGCGGTCCCTTTAAATTATTCACTACAAGGCGCACAGCGGTCCCGCCCCGCCCTCCCCCTCCCCACCCGCGCCACACTTGGAAGGCCGACTGAGGCCGCCATGCTGAGTGCGGCTGAATGAGGCCTTAAAGGGCCTCACACGGCTTAACGCAAGGACTGCTCCTCCCGCTAAAAATGAGAACGACACATTTATTTTCCCTTTTATTCAACACCCTCCCCACCCTGTCTCCCCGCCCCCAAAGGTCCGACACGAAAGGTCCAGGCCCTCCTCGGGCGCGACAGGGAGCCGATCCTTAAAAGCAAACCCTAAAAATAAATAAGCGGGGTGGGGGGCGGGGGTCTCCGCAGTCCAAGGCCTATGGTCCAATGGCAGTCAGGTCGAATCAATTCACCAGCAGCGAATGCTCCTCCGAGGGGTCCCTGGAGGAGGGAAGCAGGGATGAGGGGCGTCAGTTTTCTCTGGCTTGCTCCCCTTTCCCCAGTCCCTAACCCCCAATCTGAATGGGCCAGACTCGGGACTCGAACCTTCCGCAGCAGCAGAGAAGGCTGCAGGCTGAGCCGCTCCCGCGGCGGAACTTGCCAGAGGTGGGGCTGTCCTGGCACTGTGCGATGTAGGCCTGCAGCTCGCTCTCCTCTGCGCCTGCGCCGCCAGGATGCTGGGGAGAGAAGCTGGGAGGCTCAGCCTGAAAGTGGCTCCCCACCTCCAAGGCCCTTGAAGTCCGCCCTCCCCTCCAGCCATATCTGCATCGCTTCCCACCTCCAGGCCTTTGCACTTGCTGTGCCTGCTCCACCTGTTGTTCCATAGTTTGCTTGCACAGAGAGACCTTCCCTGACCCCTGAACGTGGACGCAAGCTGTGTCTTTGCCAGTCTGGTGCCCTCTGCTGTGGGTCCAGCAGCTGGAGACCTAGAGCCAGGGCTGACACGACCTCGGTGGTCAGAAACCATCTATTGAGAGAGCTGGATGCACACTAAGCACAGCCGTGGGAGCAGGACCTGAATCTGCCCACCAGAGTGGATGCCTGTGTGTGATGTCTATGTGCTAAGGCAAGACAGGAAGTAGCTCCAAGGGCCTGAGTGAATGTCTGTGGAACAGCTGAATCCATGCCTGGGAAAAGGGGGTGTACCCATCTGCTGGTGACATTGGATGTGGCAGGGGACCAGCCAAGGTTTCCTTCCTCTCACTCAGCCTCATGGAGGGACCATCTTTTCTCCAAGTTTTTTCAGGCTACTAGACCTTTGCTTTAGCTATTCCTTCCCCCTGGGTGCACTGCCCCTGGGCTCCCAACTCTTTGGTCTAGAGACGATGGAAGTGTTCAATATCTATGCTGTCCAATATGGCAGCCACCAGCCACACTGGCTTTTGAGGACTGGATACACGATGGTGCGAGTCAGGGACTGAATTTGCAATTGTGCTTCATTTGAATTAAAATTTTTTAAAAATTGTTTTGTTTTGTTTTTGAAGCAGAGTCTCGCTCTGTCGCCCAGGTTGGAGTGCAGTGACTTCATCTCGGCTCACTGCAACCTCTATGTTCCGGGTTCAGGCAATTCTACTGCCTCAACCTCGGGAGTAACTGGGATTACAGGTGCGTGCCACCACGTCCGGCTAATTTCTTGTATTTTTAGTAGAGATGGGGTTTTGCCATGTTGGCCAGGCTGGTCTCGAACTCCTGACCTCAGGTGATTCACCCACCTCTCGGCCTCCCAGAGGGCTGGGATTACAGGCGTGAGTCACCGTGCCCAGCGGGAATTAAAATCAAAATTTAAATAGCTGCATGGGGCTAGAGACTAGTGATGGATAGAACATTCGAGAAGCTCTCCTGGACCCACTCTCATACCAATCTAAAGCAGGAGTCCCTCTGTAACTTTCCACTCTTCCATCATACCTGTTACAAGTAGGTCATTGGTCATGGGATGTCTGTTCCTGTGCCATCCTTGCCCACAGGCCTCGGACAGATCATGCACACCTGATTTTCCTCGATGCCCAGAACCCAGCACAGATCTTGGCCCTTGGATATATTTGCTGAAAGAATCCTATCTACCTGCCACTTCCGCATCCTGCTGTGTCCCCTGACCCTTGCAGCTTGCAGGGAAACCACTGTTCCCAGCCACCCTACTAAACAGAGGACACAGGGGTTAGGAGCATGGCTTCTGGAATCAGACAGTCCTGGGTTGAGCCCATTTTTACTGCTTAGAAGCTAACCTGGGCCAGGCACGGTGGCTCACGCCTGTAATCCCAGCACTTTGGGAGGCTGAGGGGGGTGGATCACCTGAGGTCAGGAGTTTGAGACCAGCCTGGCCAATATGAAAAAACCCCATCTCTACTAAAAACACAAAAATTAGCCAGGCATGGTGGCGGGCGCCTGTGATCCCAGCTACTCAGGAGGCTGAGGCAGGAGAATCGCTTGAACCGGGGAGGCAGAGGTTGCAGTGAGCTGAGACTGCATCATTGCATTCCAGCCTGGGCAACAGAGTGAGACTCCATCTCAAAATAAATAAATACATAAAGAAGCTAATCTTGGGCGGGGTCAGAGGGAGTCAGGGGCATGGCTGGGGGCTGGGGTCAGGGTGGGGGTTTTAGAGGTCAGCCGTAGGAATGGGGCCAACTGAGGGTCACCATGTTAATAGCAAGGTCCCAGGGTCAATGACAAGGTCATTGAAACTCTTATGACTTAGCCGGGTGCAGTGGCTCATGCCTGTAATCCCAGCACCTTGGGAGGCCAAGGCAGGTGGATCACCTGAGGTCAGGAGCTCGAAACCAGCCTGGCCAACGTGGTGAAACCCCATCTCTAGTAAAGATACAAAAATTAGCCAGGTGTGGTGGCATGTGCAAGTAATCCCAGCTACTCAGGAGGCTAAGGCACGAGAATCGCTTGAACTCAGGAGGCAGGGTTGCAGGGAGCCGAGTTCATGCCACTGCACTCCAGCCTGGGCCACAGAGTAAGATTCCATTAAAAAAAAAAAAAA
>NW_012102410.1:834227-839131 GCF_000951045.1 Mandrillus leucophaeus
GTGGAAGTTACAGTGAGTCAAGATCGCACCACTGCACTCTACCCTGGGTGACAGAGCGAGACTCTGTCTCAAATAAACAAATAAATAAACTCTATGAGTCGGTTGCCCTGTTGGTAAAGGCAGACTCAGGCCCCCTCCTGGCCCAAGCCCGCCTTGACAATGCTGAGATGCCATCAGCTCCCCCTGCGCTCCCAAATTCCGAACCACCCTCTTTTTGGTTTCATAGAGTCTCCCATATTCTCTCCTGGGGTCTTCTCTGCTCACCCCGCGGTGTCCCCAAGACGCCCTCATGGCAAACTCCAGGGGACCCAGAGCCTGAGCTGGGGGCTGGGCACGTGCGGCTAACCTTGATGGTGTCGTAGGCACCGGTGATGAGCGCGATGAAGAGGCTGAGCACCATGTAGATGAAGAGGCTGATGAAGGAGTACAGGTAGAGCTGGGAGAAGAGCCACACCAGGCTGCTGCGGCCCTGCTGAGCCTGCATGGCGGCGAACGTCACGAACATGTCGTCCCCGTTGATGAGTGAGAACAGGCACTCGGACACCATGGAGAGCGAGCGGAACTGTCAGAAGGGCGGCGGGGTCAGAGGGAGCCAAGGCATGGCCAGAAGCCGGGGGCTGGGGTCAGGCTGGGGTCCCATGTGAATGGCCGAGTCCTAGGCTGGGGTCACCTTGTGAGTGGCTGGGTCCCAGGCTGGGGTCACCATGTGAATGGCCACGTCCCAGACTGGGGTCACTATGTGAATGGCCACGTCCCAGGCCAGGGTCCCATGTGAATAGCCAGGTCCCAAGCTGGGGTCACCATGTGAATGGCCAGGTCCCAAGGTCAATGACAGGGACACAGGGCCAACCTAGGGTCTGGATAGATACAGCAGAAGGGGAGTAATCCAGGTCGAACTAGGGTCATCAGCAACTGTGACACAGGGTCAGTGTCAGGGTCACCAAGGACCACAGGGGACATGGACAGACTCCCAGCAGTCACCGAGGGGTCATCTGGGGGTCGCAGTGGCAATGACAAGGTCACGGGGTCGATGTCAGGGACATCAGGGGTTAGACGTACCTTCACATGATAGGGTCCCAGCACGATCCAGCCACAGAAGCAGTAGCCCAGGTAGATGACGGCGACGCAGCAGCAGAAGCGCATGACGCTGGGCAAGGCCACCCGCAGTGTGGCGATGAGGATCTGGGTTGGGGCAGAGGGAGCCTTGTTGAGGGTGTGGTCACAACTCAGGTCAGCTGTGGGCACCCAGATGGGGGTGAGAGGGACAGGGCCTTGCCGAGGGCACAGCAGGTGTGGCCATGGGAGCCAGTGGGTGCCTAGAGGGGTCGTGGCCGTGTCTGAGGGGGTCTGAGGGCACCGCATGACTGGACTCAGCAGGGTGGGCACACAGGAGCAGGCTCCCGGGGCCCCGCCCAGGTACAGCGACAGATATATCTGGTGTAGGCAGGTATGAGGCGGCGGCTTGCAAGCGGTCATTGGTCGGGGCTGGTGAGTGCTGGCTGTGTAGGGATTTATTTGGAGGGTGTGGGGTAACCATGCGGAAGGCCCAGCCACGTGCGAAAAGCTCACGTTGTAGTTATGGAAGAAGGTCAGGTAGCGGATCACGCCCACCCACACCAGCAGCGTCGAGGTGCCCAGGAGGATGCTGCAGACGTCGTAGCTCGCCAAGTTCTGCGGGTGGGAGCTGCATCAACCTACCTGGCCCAGCCCTTCCTTTGGAGGGCCTGGGGGAGGATATAGCCCTGGATAGGCACTGACAGCAGGGATGGGACCTGGGGCCCAGGGTGTGGGCAGGACGTACCTTGGCCTCGATGCCAATCTTCATGATGGTGCCCGAGATGGTGAGCACATCGCTGGTGACCAGCAGGATGTACCAGCCATTGACAAATTCCAGCCGCTCCCACAGGCTGATGACCCGTCTCCGCTGCCGCCACATGAACCCCACAAACTCCTGCAGAAGGCAGGTGGGGTGAGCGCCTGACCAGGCACAGGACCCTAGAAGCCCTGGCTTTTATCGCCCCAGGGCAAGGTGGGGAGGACACCGGCACACGTGACGCAGGAGCCTCACGTTCTGCAGCAGGAAGCCTCGAAGGAGCGAGCGGGCGCAGAGGAGGAAGGACAGGGAGCAAGTGAGGATGACCACCACGTCGAACAGGAGCCGGAAGCTGTTGTCTCCTGTGGGGAGGGCACAGTGGGTAGGGCCAAGGGTAGCATGGAGCCTTGGGAGGCCAGCGCTGGTGCCAGGCCAGGCTGGAGACCTAGGGGGCTGCACGGCTGGTTTTGGTTGGTCAGTGGGGCTCAGGGCTTGCTTGGGGTGAGTCAAGAACCCCGGTCAGCGCTGGTCTGGGGCTTGGAGGATCCCAGAACAGGACAGGGTCCCTGATCTGTGCTGATCTGAGGCTCAGCGGATTCCTAGGGAGGTCAGGGCCCCAGGCAGCGCTGCTCTGGGGCTTGGGGAATCCCAGGACAGGCCAGGGCCCCTGGTCAGCGCTGGTCTGGGGCTCAGGGGCTCACCGTGCCGGAAGACACTGGGGTGCTTACACTCCTGGATGTGGGCCTGGGTCTCCAGGCTGATGGGGATCCGCCCACTGTGTGCTTTGTTGTCAAACGTGATCTGTGGGGGCCAGTTGGGGGCAGAGTAAACCTTGGCAGCCCCAAGCCCCAAGGTCCACATGACAGGTGGCTTGACAGACCCCGGGCTCCCTCCCTCATCACCCACACGCTTGCCCTTGGCCAATGCTTCCAAGACACTCCCTGACCAGGTCCCTGCCCTGGAACTCAGGAGCCCTGTGGGTCCCTGGGGGGCCTCACCAGGACGCTGAAGGTATAGCAGTCCGGGATCTCATTATTGATGAGGCTCTGGAGGTTAATGGTCTTCAGTCGGAAGTGGATGGTGACATTGACCAGCCTAGGCAGGAGGCTCGGGTGAGGGGCAGGGGTGTCTTCGGGTCCTTTCCGGCCCCAAGTGCCAGCGCCCCTGCCACGTGCTGACTCTGCAGCTGGTAGGGGAAGTGCTCACCCAGCAGGTGCCAGCGCAGGCGGGGGGCCCTGTCCCACCTTAGGGAAGTAGCTACTGGGGTGAGAGTGCCTAGTGTGCTGCCTCCCCCACCCTGGGCCCCCCTCGAGCGAGCAGGCAGTACTTGTGGAATTTGAGCGTGAGGTTCTTGTAACTGGAGCTGCCTTCCAAGAGGGCGAGATCGTCACTGGGGGACGGAGGGGGCCGCTCGGGGGGATCCACCTGGATGCAGTCTGAGGACAGGGAGTCAGGGAAGGGCCTCAGGGGGCAGGGGAGGCCAGGCTGGTCTCCCCGGAGTCCCCAGTGGCCTTCTTTCCTGTGCTTCCCCAGGGCTGGGTCATTCCCACAGGCCTGACACTCTCTGGGACCGCGGCTATTTACTGAAGGAACCATATTAAGAAATAACACCTGGTGCTTTCTACGTGGCAAGAGTCACATTCACACTAAGCATACTTTTTTTTTCTCTTTTTTTTTTTTTTTTTTTTGAGACAGGGTCTCACTCTGTCACCCAGCGTGGAGTGCAGTGGCATGATCATAGCTTACTGCAGCCTCAATCTCCCGGACTCGTGATCCTCCTGCCTCAGCCTCCTGAGTAGCTGGGACCACAGGGGCACGCCACCACGCCCGGCTAATTTTTTTTGTACGTAGAGACAAGGCTTTCCTACGTTGCCCAGGCTGGTCTCAAACTCCGGGCCTCAAGCAGTCCTCCCTCCTCAGCCTCCCAAAGTGCTGGTATAGGCGTGAGCCACCGTGCCCAGCCACAGCTGTTGATTTTAATCCCAGCAGCTCAGGCCCCAAACAGTGAAGCCCCACCCTGCCCACTCACCAGTAACCACCATTGGATCAATGTCAAATGTGTCATTGGCCGGGTCCACATGGCCTCGGTGGTAGTACCGCTGGCAGAGAGCAAGCCCTGAGCCATTGGTCCAAGGGTCACCCCCGCCATGGACATACGCATACCGGCCCAGTGACACGTCAGGCAACGCCAGGTACTGTGGGCAGAGAAGGGGAGGGCCTGTGAGTCCGGCCCACTCTCTGCAGCCTGCGCACCTGCACCTGCCCGCCCACCTGCACCTGCCCGCCCACCAGCACCTGGTCCACAGCATGGAAGATGGCCTGGTACAGCTGCTCCCGCGTGTAGGCTGCGAACGTGTCATCCGCCCCGTCCGAGTAGCCCAGCAGGAAGAGGTGTCGGAAGGCAATGGTGTTCTCTTCCCGGAATGTCACAGCCAGCTGATTACTGAGCCCAAACAGGATGAGCTGGGGAGAGGGTAGCGGAGGTTGGCATGGCTAGGATGGGGATTGGGGGATATCTCCCTTGGGGCATAGGCACAGGAAGAGGACAGGGAGGGCCCTAGAGATGTCCACTGGTGGGGGCAGGGCCCTGCTAACTTGGGCCACAGACACAGATTTCACTTGTGCATTTCTTTGCTTTAATTTCACCCCAACTCCTGGCATAAGCTCCATGTCACGCCGACCACTGTGTCCTCCCCCATACATCACAGGATGGGCACTCATATATCTCACTGCAGGGACTAATGTCCATTAAATGTTTACTGGATGTCGGATTCTGTGTTAAACCCAAACTTTCAGGGTAAGTACCATGACTGGATTCCTTTTCTTTTCTTTCTTCCTTTTTTTTTTTTTTTTGAGACGGAGTCTCGCTCTCTCGCCCAGGCTGGAGTGCAGTGGCACGATTTCGGCTTACTGCAAGCTCCGCCTCCCGGGTTCTCACCATTCTCCTGCCTCAGCCTCCCGAGTAGCTGGGACTGCAGGCACCTGCCACCACACCCAGCTTATCTTCTGTATTTTCAGTAGAGGCGGGGTTTCACCGTGTTAGCCAGGATGGTCTCGATCTCCTGACCTCATGATCCGCCCGCCTCAGCCT
>NW_012102410.1:840281-844804 GCF_000951045.1 Mandrillus leucophaeus
CAGGGACTCATGAAAAAGTATTTGAGAC
Organism: Mandrillus leucophaeus; assembly: GCF_000951045.1. Lineage (NCBI taxonomy): Eukaryota > Metazoa > Chordata > Mammalia > Primates > Cercopithecidae > Mandrillus > Mandrillus leucophaeus. Next base: position 840,310 of record NW_012102410.1, read on the forward strand.
GACGGCGAAGGTCTTCCTCTTCCGGGGGTGTCGGAGGGGCCGGCGAAGGCCCCACCTGGGTCCCATACCCGGGGTTGGGGGTCAGAAGCCGCTCGGTCTCTGTGGGAATAGGAGAGGGTGCTGGGGTGAGGGCTGGGCAACTCCCCTTTTCCCCTTTATCCAACCAGGAAGGCAGCACACACCCTATCTTCATGTCCCTATGCTCCTGCCAAGGAAGAGTTCTGAGAGGTCTAAAGAAAGCCAGAAAACCTGTAACGTTGTCTGTATCTATGCACCAGTCCTGCTCAGAGGTTATGAGCTGGGGTTCAGGAGGTACAGGGCCTGGGCTGATTCCTGCCCCTCCTGCTCACCAGCTCTCTGAGTCTCAGTTTCCTGATCTGCAAAATGGGCCAGTAATCATGTCTCATGGGAATGCTAAGGACTGGACGCTTATGAAGCATTGATCACAGGGGCCGGTCCATGGTGAACGTCAGAACGTTTCATCAATGTTCTCGTTACTGATCTGTGGGGAGAGAATGAACTGCTCCCACCGGCTTTTCACTGGGCATCCAAGGCTCCTGGGCTCATCCCAGCTCCAGGTTCCGGACATGAGCATAGAACTCAGCCTGTATTCTAGGTTTGTCTGGACAGATACCCAAAAGATGACCTCTGGGTTCATTATAACCTGGCCCATCAGCTGACACTCTCAGAAGCCAAAGACCTGGGGAAGGGGTAATTGACAATGTAAGTAATAATAATGGAACACATTTGCTAAAGACTCATTTTATCTCCCTGAAAAGCACCAGCTCCTGGAAATCATGCAGCCCTAGCATCAAATCCTAGACCTGCCACTTTCCAGTAGGGTGACTCCAGGTACCTCCCTGGGCCTCCATCTCCTCATCTGAAGAGTGGAAATTTTATAAAGGCTACCCCTTGGCTGGGCTCAGTGGCTCATCCTGTTATCCCAACGGCTTTGGGAGGCCAACGTGGGATGATTGCTTGAGCCCAGAGTTTGAGACCAGCCTAGGTTATACAGCGAGACCTCCCTCTCTACAAAAAAACAAAAAAAATTTAAATAGTCAGGTGTGGTGACGGCTCATGCCCGTAGTTAGTAGCTGGGACTCCTTCTACCTGGGAGGCTGAGTTGGGAGGTCACTTGAACCCAGGAGTTCAATGTTACAATGAGCTAGGATTATGCCACTGCACTACAGCCCGGGTAACAACAAAAAAAAAGTCTCAAAAAAAACGTCCACCCTCCCCCTGAGCCCTGAGGTTGAGATCCTGAAGCTGCTGTAAGAATTCAGTGAGACACAGCAGATAAAGACCTCTTCAGCAAACACAAGCTGTTCTAATCACTATTTTATTTTTTTTCCAGCCTAACTGTGAGATCTAAGGTTTCAGCAACTGCTGGAGTCCAAACCGGTCACAGTAGCCCAGAACTGTCCCTGTCACACCCCCATGGGGATGTGCTTTCTAGGGCCTGGCCCCCTGCCTAGCAAAGCTGTCAGGATAAATGTGTGCACTGTCAGAACCTCCCATGCAGAGAGGGACAAGTTCCCGGCCCCTCCCTTTGTAATGGGATGCTGCTGTGGCTGTTTACCACAAAGTCAGAGAGCAGGACCGGCCTACAGAGCTGAGATTACAGCTAACCCACCCCAGACCCTGCTAGCTGGGACACCGGGACACCTATCAGGTAGGGGTCCCCAGCTAGCTCCAGAAGGGGAAGCTAACACAAGGGGTCTTCCTCTAGCCTCCCCGAGAAGGGGTGGCATCAGAATTGGCTGGAAGCCCGAATTTAAGAAGGCTGCGCTTCCCCAGGTTTGCAAAGCTAAAACTGAGTTAATCTCCTGGGAGCAATCCCTCCAGCTCTCCCCGCTTGAGTTTAGGGTAGCTGAGCATTTGTCTCCTGGAATCGGGAGGGGAAGGCTGGGAGTCTCACGCGCGGGTTGGAGAAGCTGGTGCCCGCTGTCTGAGTTCCAGCCGAAGTTGAGCAATCGGAACCTAGGCTCCCAGTGGAAATCCCAGGAACCTCGCCGCCCCAAAGGGAGAAGCTGGCGGCCCGGCGCGATCGCTGCTTGAGTTTGGGAACCCAGCAGAGCCTGGCTTCAGGAGGGAGAATCGGAGAGGCTGGTGCCCACCCGCCGCCCAAGTTCTAGGAGCCGTCTGCCCATTTCTCCACCGTGGGGAGGCTGAAAAGTCAGCGCTGGAGCTTAGAAAAAAAGAGACTGGGAGCTCCGCCGCCCCAGGTCGGAGAAGCAGCCCGCCCGCCTGAGTTCCGGGCCCCACGGTGCCGCCCGCGCCCTCACCTGAGCCGCGCGGACCCGCCGGGTCTGTCATGCTGGGGCGGGCGCGCACGACGCAGGCGGGTACCGCGGGGCAGCCTGGGTCCGATCGCCCGCCGCTGTCACTGCGACCTCGCTCCCTCGCGGCCTGTCTCTTATACACATCTAGATGTGTATAAGAGACAGGGGTCCGATCGCCCGCCGCTGTCACTGCGACCTCGCTCCCTCGCGGCGCCGCTTCAAACCCTCCGGCATCAGCTGATCGGTGCCTCGGTCACGTGACCCGGTAGCCCAGAGCCCCTCACGTGACCGCCTCTGGTCCCGCCCCCTGCGCCACGACAACGCCTGCCGGAACAGCGCGCATGCGTGCCTCGACCGGCGCCCTCTGGGTCGAAGGCAGTCGCCAGGTCCTAGCGCCGACGTGCTCTGGGTGGCGGGGGATGGGCTGACTCTGAGCTTGGCAGCGACGAGCTCCGCCCTGGCTCCTGGCCGTGCCCCGAATCCGGTGCCAGGCTCGTGACTTCCATGTCCAGAGCTTGACCCCTTATCCTCGTTGGTGCCTGGTGATGACCCTGCGTACTATCTCAACGCTGTCTTTCTTTCTCCCAGAAACTCCTTTTACCCTTCTGCGGATCTTCAGCAAACACGATTTCCTAATTATGTATCAAATAGAACCACTTATCCCCACCCCTATGGCCCCCAGCCCAGAGTCTTCCAACATTCCTGGCCTGGATCTTTGCAGCAACCTCCTCCCCGATCTCAGCCTCCCTCCACTCCACTCTCGACCCAGCAGCCACAAGCATCTTCAAAGAATACTGCCTATCCGTCCTGCGAGAACCTGCCCTCGGCTTCCCATTGCTCTGGACTGACAGGCAGAGTCCCCACTCTCGTCTATCAGGGCCCTCTGATTTGGCCCCTACCTCCACCCAAAGCTCATCTTTCTATAGTCCCAGAGCCTTTGCAAACTTTTGCCCTGGAGCGTAACGGTTAAGAATTTGGACTCTGGAGGGCAATTGGGATTTAAATCTAGGCACTGACAAATGCCACTTCTACATCTTCCAAAGTCCCTTCAACTCCAAGCTGAGCGCAGTGGGTGGTGGCATGCACCTGCAATCCCAGCTACTCAGGAGGCTAAGGTGGGAGGATCGCTTGAGCCCAGGAGGTCGAGGTTGCAGTGACTATGACCACACCACTGCACTCCAGCCTGGGCAACAGAGCAAGACTGTCTAAAACAAAACAAAACAAACAAAAAATATATACATATGTGCCTCAATTTTCTCATTTGCAAAATGCGGAGATTCAATCAAAGTTGTCTACCTCCTGGGACTGTTGAGAAGATTAAATGAGAGAATGCAAAAGCTATTGCATAAGGCTGGGCAAACAGTACTGATTATTAAGTTAGTGATTATTGGGATTATAAAATCCTTCATTGAGAAAACTGCCTACCATTTATATCAGAAGTCTTGTTATGCTTCTCCTAGAATATACCATACCCTGTAATTATTTTTTAAGTATTCTGGATTTAATATCTGCGAGCTCCGTGCAGGTCGAGGCCATACTTATCTTGTTCCCTGCTGAGACCCCAGCAATCCAGAGATGTTTGTTGATTGCATAAATGAGCAACCTGTTTTTCTGCTTCCTGCAGAGACCCCAGCAATCCAGAGATGTTTGTTGATTGCATACATGAGCAGCCTCTTTTTGTACACTTGTGTGCCTACTGTGTGGGCTTTGAAGAGCAAGGGGTAAGTGAGGGGAACAAAGAGTGGTGACTAGTGGGATGGACCAGGGTGAGGCATTGTGGGTTAAACTGGAAAGTCTAGCTGGTGGGACTCCAGGGCCTAAGAAGGAAGCCAGGACACTGGAGCTCCAGATCGTGGCTGGCCCTGGCCACACTGTCCCATCTCTGGAGCAAGGGGCTGTGCTCAGAAAGAAAGCACAAAAGGCAAGCCACGACACAGAAGCCGGAGGCAGTGGGAGGATTTTACTAACTGCACAACACACAACTTCCCCAGGCCCCCGAGGATGCCCGAGTCCCCTTCAGCCATCAGGCCCCAGCAGTGCCGCTTGCTCCTGTACCCACTCTGGACTCTCGCCGGTAGGGAGGGCTGGGCTGACAGTGTCACCAGTGGGAGAGCAGGGGTCAGGGTGGGACACAGGGTTGGGATCAGGGCTGGGCACAGGATCAGGGTCTGGGCTGGGCACAGGATCATGGTCTGGGCTGGGCACAAGGTCAG
>NW_012102410.1:846399-847562 GCF_000951045.1 Mandrillus leucophaeus
GGGCTGGCGGGGGCGGGGAGCACCGCGGGGCTGCTGGCCAAGACCTGGGGGGTGGCAGTGAGGCCAGGGGAGATGGGGTCCACGTTTGGATCGCCGGGGCTGAGGGTGTCGCTGTTAGGATCGAGAATCAGGGGTACGGGGCCAATCACATCTGGATCGAGGTCGAAACTCGAAGACATGGGGTCGGGATCTTGGGGTTCCGAGCCCGGAGCTTCGGCGTCGGGGTCCAGATCCTCCGAGACGGGCTCCAGATCTTCATAGCTGGGGTCCACGTCTTCCGGGACAGTGTTGAGGTCTTCAGGATCAGGCTCTGGGTCTTCAGAAACCGGGTCCAGATCTTCAGGATTGGGGTCTAGGTCCTCGGAATCAGAGTCAAGCTCTTCATAAACGGGTCTCAGGCCTTTGTGGCCTGGGTTCCTGACCAGGACTGAGCGCCGCATTTCAGGCGTGGATGTGCCGGCAGCTTCTGGGGCAGGACCTGCAAGGGCAAGAATAGAGGGTAGAGGGTAGGTGGGTTCTAGGGGAGCGGGGGTGTCTTTTGGAGTCTGGTTAGGGATGAGAAAGGGGACCCAGTTGTGCCCTCAGAACCCACTTTTTTTTTTTTTTGAGATGGGGTTTTTTTGTGTCCCTAAGGCTGGAGTGCAATGGCAGGATCTCGGCTCACTGCAATCTCTGCCTCCCAGTTTCAAACAACTCTCCTGCCTTAGCCTCCGGAGTAGCTGGGATTACAGGCGTTCGCCACCACACCTGGCTAATTTTTGCATTTTTAGTAGAGACAGGATTTCACCATGTTGGCCAGGCTGGTCTCAAACTCCTGACCTCAGGTGATCCACCCCTTCAGCCTCCCAAAGTGCTGGGATTACGGGCGTGAGCCACCGCGCCCAGCCTCACTTCTTTATTTTTATTTTTTTGAGATGGGGTCTCACTCTGTCACCCAGGCTAGAGTGCAGTGATGTGATCATAGCTCACTGCAGACTGGAAATCCCCGGCTCAAGCCATCCTCCCACCTGGGCCTCCCAAGTAGCTGGAATTACAGATACACCACACTCAACTAACCTCAATTCTTTCTTTCTTTCTTTCTTTCTTTCTCTCTCTCTCTCTCTCTCTCTTTCTTTCTTTCTTTCTTTCTTTCTTTCTTTCTTTCTTTCTTTCTTTCTTTCTTT
>NW_012102410.1:847612-849836 GCF_000951045.1 Mandrillus leucophaeus
CTCTTTCTTTCTTTCTTTCTTTCTTTCTTTCTTTCTTTCTTTCTTTCTTTCTTTCTTTCTTTCTCTCCTTTCTTCCTTCCTTCCTTCCCTCTCTCCTTCCTTCCCTCTCTCCTTCCTTCCTTCCCTCTCTCCTTCCTTCCTTCCCTCTCTCTTTCCTTCATTCCTTCCTTTCTCACTCTCTCTCTTTTTTGAGATGGGGTGTCGTTATGTTGCCCAGGCTGGTCTCAAATTCCTGGACTCAAGCAAACCTCTGACCTCGGCCTCAGAAAATGCTGGGATTACAGGCATGAGCCACTGTGCCTGGCCAAACCCCACTCACTTCTGAGCATACACGTGGATGTTTCCCTCGTCTCTGACTGCAGGGAGATTTCTGACTTACCCCAGCCAGGGCAGGGAGTTGAGGGACCCGGGTGGGACATGGTGGGACATGGTAGGACCCTCCCCTTTCAGCCCCGAACCTGGACAGAGGTCATGAGACCCGGCACTAGAGGTTTCTAGTCCCCAACTCCATGGCTCTGCCCCTCTCTCCATCCTGGGCTCCTCTTGTGGGAAGCTGGGGTCCTGCGGAGGAGACAGTCCTGGGTTCCTACCACCTTGCTGGAGGTCACCACATGGGGAACAGTGTGGGTGTCAGCGTTCTTGTGCTCCTGAGCACATGGCTGAATTCTTGTCCTATACTTGGGGGTGGCAGCTTAATTTATCGGGGGGAGTTCTGGTAGGGGAGGCCCCCCCTCCAGCAGCAGCATTCTGAGCTCTAGAACCCATGTCTGGGGGATAAGAATATGCAACAAATAACGTCTGGCATCCCTCCCAAGTCACTGGGGAAAGACAAGAAGACCCTGGCTTGCCTTCTGGGGAGAAGAAAACCTGCATTCCAGAGCTCACAGCGCCAGGTGGGAGTCAGTGTCAAATCCTCTCTCTTAGATCAGGAATGCCCTTTCCTACAGCCAGATGGTGAGCACGGTAGAGTGATATTTGGGACCCCTCCTGGTGAGGAGGGGTGGGCATGGAGACTCATGAACCCCATAGGCAGGAGGGTGGGGACAGTTGTTAGTATACCTGTTTTATTTATTTATTTATGTTTGAGATGGGGTCCTGGTATGGTACCCAGGCTGGACTCAAACTCCTGGGTTCAAGTGATCCTCCCGCCTCAGCCTCCCAAAATATGGTGATTACAGGCATGAGCCACCATGCCTGGCCAGTATACCTGTTTTCACTATTGGCTGGAAGGTCCTGAATTTTAACTTCTAGCTGGAGGATGGGCACGAATCATACCTGGGGACCCTCTGAAGTTACTGGGGAAACGCCTGAGCCATCTCCTCCCATGGCTGGGATGTGGCGGGTAGTGTCAGCACACTTGTGGCCCTTCCTGCAGGAAGGATCCTGAACTGAACTCCCAGTTTGTGACTAGGGGCAGGCTGGGAGGTAGAGGAACAAAAGCTGGAACCACTTCTGGGGAGCAAGGGGAGCCCAGGATGACCTGCCTGGGGTGGGGAGGCCTTGAGCTCCCCACCCATGGCTGGGTGTTGAGGTGCCAACAATGAATGATCTGCTCCTAGGAGAAGGTGTTGGGGGGACCTGTGGCTCCCCTTCTGGGGAGGGGAATACACTGAGCCACAACCCCATAGCTGGGAGTGTGCAGGCAAACAGAGCCGAGTTCCTGGACAGGGGGTCCTCAACCCAGACCCGTAGTTGGAGAGCGGGGGAAACAATACCTGGGACCCCTCCTGCATTCCTGCGGGGACAGAGGAACTCTTAGATTACCTCCAGGGGAAGGGGTCCCCTCAATTCCCATCTCTTAGCTGGAAGGTGGGAGGAGAAATCACTGAAGTCTTTCCTGAGTTCCCAGGGGTGAGGGCAGGGGGACCCCCTGGATCACCTCCAGGGGAAGGAGCTTCCAGAACTCCAGACCCCAAGACTGGAGGGGGAGGGGGACAATCGCTGGTACCCTTCCTAGGGTCCTGGGGGAAGAGGGACCCCCTAGATCCCCCTCTTGAGGACAGGGCCTCCTGAACTCCCGACCCCAGGCGGGAGGTGGGAACAATACCGGAGCCCCTCCTCGAATCAGGAGGGGAGGGGGTCCTGGATAGCCTCTTGGGAGGGGGCGTCCTGCGCTCCAGACCCCAGAGCTGGCGGGCGCCCCCCACCACGCCCGATTGAAGGTTCCCAACCTCCGGGGCCCTTTTCCCCGGCCTCAGCGGCGGGATGGGCGCGCTAGGCCGGG
>NW_012102410.1:850336-859518 GCF_000951045.1 Mandrillus leucophaeus
CCGCGCGGCCGCGCCTTTGTCTGCACCATGCCCCGCCCGCACGCAGCCCTGGCCCCATCCCTAGTCTCCTCCTGGGCCTGTCTCAGCCCCTCTGTGGCCCTGGCCCTGTCTCTTTCTCTCCGTCTCTATACCTCACTCTGTCTCTCTCCGTCCCTATCTCTCTGTCTCTGTTCATTCTCTGTCTGCTCTGTCCCTGTCTTCCCATCTCTGTTCCTTTCTCTGTGTCTCTGTCCCCATCTCTTTCTCTCTGTGTTCCAATCTCTTTGCCTCTGTTGCTTTCTCTGCCTCTGTCTCTCTCTCTGTCTCTCTGTCTGTCTCTGCCTGCTGCCCATGTCTCTGACTCTATCTTTGTTCATAAAACTCTACACATGTTGTTCTTGTAGACGTGCAATGCACATAGGCACAGCCAAGCTTCTCAGCTCTGCAATCTAAAAATAAGTCTAGTTTTGCTTAACCTGGCCTTCCTCCAATTTTTCCTTTATGCATGGTGAAACCCGTCACCCTTTCTGGGTAACACCCGCCAAGGCACAGATTTGGGATATTCGTCCCCTAGTGTTTTCAGCCTCCTACCCAGATGGCGGGTCACCGCTGTCCCCGGAGGCCTCCAAGTGCTAGATGTGAGTGATGGTTTCCGGAGAACCTTAGGCAGGGCTGGGAAGGGCTGGGGGCAAACTTGCCTTGGAGACACAGATCCCCACTGCCAGCCAGGAGAGAGAGTGGAAATCAGCTCCTGGCGGCTGGGCCGCGATGTTCTCCACTAAATATAAACAGTGGCCACAGAATATAAACAATGATGAGACAAGGCCACTCTGTGACCATGTCTGAACCAAGATAGAGACATGGGCCCTCTGCAACCACAAAAATGAGTTCTCATCCCCCTCTCCCAGTGAACACAAATGACTGCCACTTCTTACCGACCACAAATCCAACCCAACTTCCATCCTCCCACCTCTGAGATAAAAATCACCGAAATACCTACTCAGCAAAGTGCTCCCAGCTTCCCAACAATACCACCCTAGTAATTCTCTTTAAAACCACCCAATATAGGCTGGGTGTGGTGGCTCACACCTGTAATCCCAATGCTTTCGGAGGCCAAGGGGGGCAGATCACGAGGTCAGGAGTTTGAAACCAGCCTGGCCAGCATGGTGAAATCCTGTCTCTACTAACAATACGAAGATTAGTCGGGCGTGGTGGCGCACACCCGTAATCCCAGCTACACAGGAGGCTGAGGGAGAAGAATTGCTTGAACCCAGGAGGTGGAGGTTGCAGTGAGCCAAGATTGCACCACTGCACTCCAGCTTGGGCAACAGAGCAAGACTGCATCTCAAAAACAAAACAAAGACCCAAACTAACAAGTACAAGCCCAAATTCTATAAGATGCTCCTCTGCCCCCACGTCCTCCTTATAGAGACACCCTATGGTTCCTTCTTCCTTCCTGAACCTTCTAGATGTGTGTTGGACTCATAGCCTGAGACCTGCTTTCCATCTTTCCGTAGAGCCCACAGCAGATCTGAGAGATTGGAGATAACTTCAATTGGATTATGCCCCTAGTTCCTTATCCTGCCACTTCCTGGATGATCCCATTATAAATACTTGTGATGACATCTGTTGTTTCTTTGGCTCAGAATCTAACAGTACTTTCTTTTCCTTCGTGGAGTCCCCTCCACTACTCCAAATGGACATATGTCTAACACCCCTTCCCAGTCCCATGTGATCTGGACTCTAATCAAAGGGCCCCATCCCCTGGCCACAATAATTAGGTATGGGATGAGAAGGTGACATTGGAGGTTCTCATTCTACCTCTGGGATTATGAGCCACAAGGAGCTCATTCTGTCTGCAGTCACCTTCCCCAGTTGTTCAAAAGAACAGTCTGCAGACTGAGGCCAATATGCACCAAGATGTACAAGTAAGAGTCAGAGAGATAGCTCTGGCTATATTTGTTAAGCTCCTGGATATAGCTGTACCTGAAGCCAGAGAACTCATTCTTTCCTATACCACAAACCCACAAATATTCTGGGTGTTTGAGCTAGTTTTAGTGGATGTCTGTTCCTTGCATCCGTGACAGTCTTAACTAATTTAGGAATTATTACCTGGAAAGGAAAGAGAAATAAAAAAAAAAATCTTAAAAATAAAACCTTAAAATGTGGAACCAACTAAAGGAAGATGGGGTAGAGAGCCAGGACTGCCACACACATGGACTATAAAGTGAACAGGGCACCTTAGATTATGTAATGCACAACCTGTCTAGATGTACACAGGGGCTATGTAAAAGAGCTTTCCCCCAGAAAACTAGAGTTATGTGGAAGAAAACCAGCTGATTAAATTGTTGCCTGGCTAAGCGCGGTGGCTGACACCTGTAATCCCAGCACTTTGGGAGGCTGAGATGGGCGGATCGCTGAGGTCAGGAGTTTGAGACCACCCTGGCCAACATGGTGAAACCCCATTTCTACTAAAAATACAAAATTAGCCGGGCATGGTGGCAGGTGCCTATAATCTTAGCTACTCAGGAGGCTGAGGCAGGGGAATCACTTGAACCTGGGAGGTGGAGATTTCAGTGAGCCGAGATCGCGCCACTGTACTCCAGCCTGGGCAACAGAGCAAGACTCTATCTCAAAAATAAAAAATAAATAAATAGTAACCTATTTTATCATGGAACTCTAACCATGCGTCTCCTAAGGACCAGAATATTGGAATATAGGGAAGCTTTCTTTCTTTTTTAGAGACAGGGTCTCATTGTGTCACCCAGGCTGGAGTGCAGTGGCACAATCGTAGCTCACTGCAGCCTTGAACTCCTGGGTTCAAGCTATCCTCCCACCTCAGCATCCTGAGTAGCTGGGACTACAGACGAGTAGCTGGGGACTCAGCCTCCTGAGTAACTGGGACTACAGCCACCATGCCTGCCTATTATTATTATTTTATTTGTAGAGATAGGGTCTCACTATGTTGCCCTGGCTGGTCTCGAACTCCTGGCTTCAGCAATCCTTCCAACTTGCTGGGACTACAGGTGTGAGCTACCATGCCTGGCCTGGGGCCTGGAGCAGCTTTCATGCAATCTTCAGCAAAGTCTTGCAAGAAAGACACAAGTTTCTGGAATGTGTTCCTTCTCAAAGCAGAGACTTATCTGCTTCATCTTGTGAGATTGTCAGAGCTGAATTTTCTGTTCCAGGCTAAAAGGTGAGGCAGATGATGAGGTGGAAGATAAGACTGGGATTATGGGAGAACATCTGACACCCTAAGCTACTCCCAAACACTGAACATTCCTTGTCTACAAAGCTGACGATCACTCTCACTGGGAAGAGCCTATTAGCTGAGCTAATCCACCCTCCAGATTGCAACCTGGGGCAGGACACAGATCTGTCCTTAGGAGACACAGTCAGTTAAGTTTGGGCTCCAGCGCTGTGATCCTGACTGGGTTTGGGGAACTAAATAACCTAGGGGTGGGCTCCTGAGCTGGCCAAGCCAATCACAATATTGTTTTCCTCTAGGCACAGTGATTGGTCCACAACTGGGTGTGTGATTCCAATGGGCCAATCAGCCTGTTCCTTAAATTCCAATATGGGTCCCGGTGTGGTGGCTCACGCTTGTAATCCCGGCACTTTGGGAGACTGAGGCGGGTGGATCACTTGAGGTCAGGAGTTCAAGACCAGCCTGGCCAACATGGTGAAATCCCGTCTTTAATAAAAATACAAAAATTAGCCGGGCATGATGGTGCATGCCTGTAATCCCAGCTACTTGGGAGGCTGATGCAGGAGAATCACTTGAACCCGGAAGGTGGAGGTTGCAGTGAGCCATGATTGCAGCACTGCACTCCAGCCTGGGTGACAGAGTGAGACTCTGTCTCAAAAAAACAAAACAAAACAAAACAAAAACAAAAAACTCAATAGAGGGAGCATGTTGGAAAGACCCTGCCCTTCTCTAGGGGCTTTAATCATTAGCATTGGTAAATACTACCAACATCTTCCTTTGCTGTTGTTTGGAGGGACACAGGACTGAGAGATGGCCAGGGAGACACAGTCCTGATGCAAAATGCCTGATATTAGACCCAATTCCAGACTCAGACTTTCTTGTTTCTTTCTCTGTGTGTGTGTGTGTGTGTGTGTGTGTGTGTGTGTGTATTATTTTTGAGACAGGATCTTGCTCAGTTGCCCCGGCTGGAGTGCAGTGATAATAACTCACTGCAGCCTCAATCTTCTGGGCTCAAACAATCCTCCCACCTCAGCCTCCCAAGTAGCTGAGACTACAGGTGCATGCCACCATGCCCAGCTAATTTTCTAAATTATTTTTAGTAGAGATGAGATCTCACTATGTTGCCCAGGCTGGTCTTGAACTTCTGAGTTCAAGTGATCTTCCCGCCCCAGCCTCCCAAAGTGTTGGGATTGCAGGCAAGAGCCACCATGTCTGGCTTTTTTCTAAATCAATGAAATTCCTTTTTTTCCCTTGAGTCAGATAGAGCTTGGTTTCTGTCGCTTGCAACAAAATGATGTAAGACATTAACACATTTAGTCACCATTCATTGAGCTGCAGCCAAGTGCCAGGCCCTCTTCTGAGCATGGTACATGCACCTTTTATTTAATTCCTGTATATACTCTCTGAAACGGGAACTATTTGCATTCCCATTTTACAGAGAGGGAAAGTGAGGGTCAGGGTGTATTCCTGCCTAAGGACAGAAAGGCAGGTCTGAATTCTGCTGCTGGGTGATGCTTTCCATTGAGAAAGTTGTTTTCCTTTAAAAATTAATCTTGGTGACCAGGCACGATGGCTCATGCCTGTAATCCCAGCCCTTTGGAAGCCAAGGCAGGCAGATCACGAGGTCAGGAGTTCAAGACCAGCCTGAGCAATATGGTAAAGCCCCGTCTCTACTAAAAATACAAAAATTAGCCAGGCACGGTGGCGGGCACCTGTAATTCCAGCTGTTTGGGAGGCTGAGGCAGAAGAATCGCTTGAACCCAGGAGGCGGAGGTTGCAGTGAACTGAGATTGCACCATTGCTTTCCAGGCTGGATGACAAGAGCGAGACTCCGTTTTGGGAAAAAAAACAAAACAAGCAAACAAACTTAGTTTCTCACATTCAATTCGATATTATTTGTCTTAATCCCTAGGCTTTTTGGGGGAGGAAGGGGGTAAGTGGAATATAGGAGGGTTAGTCATAAATCCATAAAATACATCCAGAATCATCCTGATGTAATGTCTTTCCCCGAGGATTAAACATTTCCAGTACAGTTTCTGTTCTTCCCTGGCAAGCCATGCTAGGGCTGGTCATTTTCATTGTTAGAAAACGCTTCAAGTTGTGCTGAAATCCAGCTCTTTTTAATAGCTATGGACTGTTTTCATCTAATGCCTAAGGCTGTTTTCAACTATTCCAGGCCAGGCACAGTGGCTCACGCCTTTAATCCCAACACTTTGGGAGGCCGAGATGGGTGGATCACTAAGTCAGGAGATCAAGATCATCCTGGCTAACACAGTGAAACCCCATCTCTAAAAACAAAAAAAACAAAAAAAACAAAAATTAGCCGGGTGTGGTGGTGGGTGCCTGTAGTCCCAGCTACTGGGGAGGCTGAGGCAGGAGAATGGCATGAACCCGGGAGGTAGAGCTTGCAGTGAGCTGAGATCATGACACTGCACTCCAGCCTGGGTGACAGAGCAAGACTCTGTCTGAAAATAAATAAATAAATAAATAACAAATAAATAAACCATTCCTGGCATGAGGCAGGAAGATAATCCCACAACTACAGCTACATAGAACTTAAGACCAAATAAACATTCTGAGCTTCCCAGCAGGCAAGGCAAAAAGGGAAAACCTTTCTGTTCTAGTAGTCTGGTCACTAGACAGACCAGCTTCATCAGAAGAGGATGAGCTTACCGCAGTGATTTCCAACCAGGGCAATTCTCTCCCATCCAGAAGATATTTGGCAATATTTGGACATTTTGTTACAAGTGGGAGGGAGAGGTGCTACTGGCATTTAGTGGGTAGAGGACAAGGATGGCACTAAATATCCTACAGTGCACAGGAGAGCCTCCAATAAAGAATGACCTAAGACATCAATAAACGACAAGCCCTGGTTTATCCTGAAGTAACTCAGAAAAGCATGATGCCAAATATCTTTAGAGGACACATTCTACAGCCGGCAGATTCTTGCATGGTCAATGTGGATACCATGTGTGGTCCAAAGGGTCATCTTGTCCCTACAGGATGCAAAGCTGGATTCCCTCCTGCCTTTCTTGCAGAAATGACAACCTGGCCTAGAAGAACTGATGCCAACCAGGAAAGGGCTCCTGGGCAGGGCTGAGATTGGCTCAACCTCATGGTTCATTGGATTGGGGTCCTTGGTCTTTGGAGGTTTGATTCTCGGTTCAGGAAAGCCATATTCACTCCTTGAAACTGGACATTCAACAGCCCACAGAGGCAGGCACCTTACCCCAGACAGACCTTACCCCAGACAGACCTTTCTCCTCACCACGCCCTGGACCTTCAAGGTCAGGCGCTGTCCAAGGTACTGGTCCTTACTAAGCCCTGTCACTCACTTGTTGCAGAGCCCCATCACATCCTCCTCCTTTTGACCCTTTACATTTTATCTCTGGCTGAACACTTACCCCCTTGAACCTGGTAATGTCTTGATGGCTTTTGTCAATTTGCCTCTGGACTCTGCTCTGACCTGGGGGCCAGTTTCCCAGACAGTCAGTGCCCCATTCGGTCTCTAGTCTCTGCCCATGATGGAAGAAACTGCTGGGCTATTGTCAACTGTGTCCACTCCTCCATGTCCTCTACAGGCCACACCCAGTGTCCCCACCATTGAAAGCTTTTTCCCCACACCCTGGCCTTCCCCACTTTCATCCTCAGAAGGGGAGCTTTCCCTCCACGACCCCAGCCACATGCACTGAAAAGTGTGGACATTTCTCATGTTTAACAGTCTTATGGGAGAGTTGCTACTTATCCCCGTTTCATAGATGAGCAAATTGAGGCTCAGCAGGGTTAGGTGACTTGCCCAAACTACTCTCCAGGACATGGAGGAGTCAGGGTTTGGACTATGTCCATCCAGCCCCCACAGGGATCTATGTTCTCAAGCACACACACCAATATCTCTGTTCAACACTACAACTTTTTTCATTTTGTCTTTTTTTGAGACAGAGTTCTTGCTCTGTTGCCCTGACCGGAGTGCAGTAGTGCAATCATATAGCTCACTGTAGCATCAAATTTCTGGGCTTAAGTCATTCTCCCACCTCAGCCTCCTGAGTAGCTGGGACTACAAGCATGTACCCCCATGCCTGGCTTTTTAAAATTTTTATTTATTTATTTACTTACTTGCTTACTTATTTATTGAGATGTAGTCTCGCTCTGCTGCCCAGGCTGGAGTTCAGTGGTGTGATCTCACTGCAACCTCCGCCTCCCAGGTTCAAGTGATTCTGTGCTTTAGCCTGTCGAGTAGCTAAGATTACAGACATGTGCCACCACGTCTGGTTAATTTTTGTATTTTAGTAGAGATAGGGTTTCACCATGTTGGCCAGGTTGGTGTCGAACTCCTGATCTCAGGTGATCCGCTCACCTTGGCCTCCCAAAATGCTGGGATTATAAGTGTGAGCCACTGCGCCTGGCCAATTATTTTTTGTAGAAACAGGATCTCCCTATGTTGCCCAGGCTGATCTCAAACTCCTGGGCTCAAGCAATCCTCCCATCTCAGCCTCCCAAAGTGTTGGGGTCACAGGTGTGAGCCACCGCATCCAGCCTTGACTCCATACTCTTCATGGCAACACAGCAACAATGGAGTCATCCTTTCCCGTGCAGTCCCTTCTCCCAGCCCCCACCCACCGAAGCATCCTCTTGACTGGTTGACTGATGGGAAAGAATGGAATGTTGCCAAGGTGGCATTTATTACTGGCTGGGGCACAGGTACATAGGGGGCTGGGGAGCCCGAGGGTCTATCTTCTCCCTGCAGCCATGCTGGTGAGGTGTGCCCAGGGGCCCGAAGCCCTCCTGAGGATTTTTCAGTCTCAGGGCTGCTGGACCCTGATACTTGAAAGGAAAGTCGTCCTTGTATTGGGTTGAGAAGAAGCGCAGTCCACCCAGTGGGGGCTCCATGTGACTGTACTTGCACTGTGGAGTCAGGGTGGACAGCCTGGCAGGGCAGCCTGGGAGGTGGCTGACCCACCCTGTCCACCCCAGGATCTCCAGGCCTAATGAGTCAGGGGCTGGGGCCAGGCAGGACAGGCTAGTTGGTCAGTGCAGAGCCAATGTCTGACGAAGGAGGATGGTTAAGACTGGGTAAGAGAGGATAGGGAAAGGGGCAAGGCTATGACCAGAAGGGTGGAGTTATACAAGCGTAGGACATGGCTACGAAGGGACCGAATTGTCCAGGGGTGGAGTTTGGGCTCTGGTCAATTTGGGGTGGGATTTAGCCCTTCAGGAGGTGAAGCCAGGGGAAGGGTGGGGCCGGTTAGGGGCAGAGCCAGAGCATCAAAGGCTGGGGAGGTTGAACCCTGGGGAGAGGTGGATAAAAAGGGCCCCAGGCGAGGCTGAATAAGGAGCTGGATAAGAAGCTGGAGAGTAACCAGGGGTGTCCCTGGAAGGACTCCAGGGCTGGGGTGATCCTCGGTGGCTCTGAATTAACCCTTGTCTTGGGTATAACAGTGGTGGTGGTGCAAAGATGCCCCTGAGCTGCCCTGGACAGGACCCTGGGGAGTGAGCTAGGGATTATCTCTATTTTTTTTTTTCCTTTTTTTGAGGCAGAGTCTTGCTCTGTTGCCCAGCCTAGAGTGCAATGGCACGATCTTGGCTCACTGCAATCTCTGCCTCCCCAGTTCAAGTAATTCTGTCTCAGCCTTCCGAGTAGCTGGGATTACAGGCATGCACCACCATGCCCGGCTAATTTTTGTATTTTTAGTAGAGACGGGGTTTCACCATGTTGGCCAGGCTGGTCTCAAACTCCTGACTTCAGGAGATCCGCCTGCTTCAGCTTCCCAAAGCGCTGGGATTACAGGCGTGAACCACCGCACCCGGCGAAGCTAGGGATGATCTTGAGGCTAAAGGGATATTAAGATGCCCCCGGCCGGGCGCGGTGGCTCAAGCCTGTAATCCCAGCACTTTGGGAGGCCGAGACGGGCGGATCACGAGGTCAAGAGATCGAGACCATCCTGGCTAACACGGTGAAACCCCGTCTCTACTAAAAAATACAAAAAAACTAGCCAGG
>NW_012102410.1:859568-860879 GCF_000951045.1 Mandrillus leucophaeus
GGGAGGCTGAGGTTTGGGAGACTGAGGGAGGATTGCTTCAGCCCAGGAGTTCAAGACCAGCCTGGGCAACATATCAAGACCTCTATCCCTACGATCACTTTTAAAAATTAGCTGGGTGTGGTGCTCGCCTGTATGCCCAGCTACTTGGGAGGCTGAGGTGGGAGGTGGAGGCTGCAGTGAGCTGAGATCGTGCCTCTGCACTCCAGCCTGGGCAACAGAGCCAGACCCCGTCTCAAAAAAAAAAAAAAAAAAAAAGGTGCCCCCGAGCCTGGATGGTCACTAACTCTGAGGCTGAGTGACAGCATAGTCTTCCTGAGACAACTCTACACCCATGTGGGGGCTGCCTAATGATGGGTGGCTCCCCTCCCACTCCCTCACCCGCTGTAGCATCTCTTCAGTCACCAGGGCCGGAGCTGTTCTGTGTGGCTTCAGCATCTTCTGGTTCATGGTTAAAAAATCGAATTCTGGAGATTCAGGTTAGGGAGGCTGAGTGAGGGCTGTGGGCAGAGGCGGGGCTGAGGGTGTGGTGAAGTTCAAGGGAAGGGTTCAAGAGCCAAGCCAGGCTAGCGCTGATGTTGACCAGGGAAGAAGAAAGGATTAGGAGAGGGGAGGAGGGAGGAGCCAAATAAGGAGGGAGGAGCCAGAGGAAGGGGGAGGAGCTGGGGAAGAGGGAGGAGCTTGGGAAGAGGGAGGAGCTGAGGAAGAGGGAGGAGGTGGGAGAGGAGGGAGGAGCCAGGAGAGGAGGGAGGAGCTAGAGGAAGGGGGAGGAGCTGGGGAAGAGGGAGGAACTGGGAAACAGGGAGGAGCTAGGAAAGAGGAAGGAGCCGAGGAGGAGGGAGGAGCCAGAGGAAGGGGGAGGAGTTTGGGAAGAGGGAGGAGCTGGGGGAGGAGGGAGGAGCTAGGGGAAGAGCCAGGAGCTAGGGCACAGGGCTAAGAAGATCAGGGGTGGGACCCGTCCAGATGAGTCTGGGGGCAGGGCCACGCAGGGCTGGCTGGCGGGTCAGGGGCGGAGCCAGAGTCTGACAATCGAGGAGGAGTTAAGACTGGATAAGAGAGGATGGAGAAGGGGCGGGGCCATGTCCAGAAGGATGGAGTTATGAAGGGGAGAGGTATGACATGAAGGGGAGAGGTATGACATGAAGGGGAGAGGTATGACATGAAGGGGCGGGATTATCCAGGGGCAGAGTTGTGGTTCTGGTCAATTAGGGGTGGGATTTAGCCTTACGGGGGTGAAACCAGGGGGAGGGGAGGGCTGGTTAGGGGCGGGGCCCGAGCAGTGGCAGGGGGCGAGGCTTCCAGGGCTGGGGCTTC
>NW_012102410.1:862754-863863 GCF_000951045.1 Mandrillus leucophaeus
TATTTTTAGTAGAGACGAGGTTTCACCATATTGGCCAGGCTGGTCTCGAACTCCTGACCTCATGATCCACCTGCCTCAGCCTCCCAAAGTGCTGCGATTACAAGCATGAGCCACCGTGCCCGGCAATGGCCCCTTTATACCTATCTTCAGGCAGACCCTGGGGCCTGTAGGCCTGTTTCTGCTCCGAACACATCGATCCATAGCTGATCTTGCAGTCTCCCAGCTCCACTGTAGAGGAGGCCTGTGGGCAGACAGGGATAGGAAGGCCCAAACCACTCAGCCCCCAATTCTGCCCCCACCTGCAGCCCCAACACAGCCTCAATTTACCCTCTTACACATCAAGGCAGGTGGGCCTGGCAGGGCCTGGAACTGTCTTTGGTAGGAAGTCCCATCTTGTCTCGTGTAGTCCCACTTGAGGGTGTTGGGGCCTCCTTAGGATAGGCAAGAGGGGAGAGAGAAAAGAAGAGAGAGAGAAAGGGAGGGGGAGAGAGAGAGAGAGAGAGAGAGAGACAGAGAGAGACAGAGACAGAGACAGAGAGAGACAGAGAGAGATTGAGATTCTCTGCCATCTCAAGCCCTCTGGAAAGAATTCTAATTTTTGCCTGGGAAGGGCAGCTGGGCCATTCTGAACAGTGTAGACTGAGAGCTGTCTGGCAAACACCAAAGAATAAAAATAAAATAAGTTATACTAAAAGCCAGGGGCAATGGCCCATGCCTGTAATCCCAGCTATTCAGGCGGCTGAAGTGGGAAGATGGGCTTGAGCCCAGGAGCTGGAGACCAGCCTGGGCAACATAGCAAGACCCTCATCTCTTAAAAATAATGATAAATTTAAAAATACAGCCAGGTGCGGTGGCTCATGCCTGTAATCCCAGCACTTTGGGAGGCCAAGGTAGGTGGATCGCCTGAGGTCAGGAGTTCAAGAGCAATCTGACCAATATGGTGAAATCCCATCTCTCCCAAAAATATAAAAATTAGCCGGGTGTGTTGGCATATGCCTGTAGTCCCAGCTACTCATGAGACTGAGACAGAATAGTTTGAACCCGGGAGGCAGAGGCTGCAGTGAGCTGAGATTACGCCACTGCACTCCAGCCTGGGTCACAGAGTGAGA
>NW_012102410.1:868019-868965 GCF_000951045.1 Mandrillus leucophaeus
TCGCTTTGTGGCCCAGGCTGGAGTGCAGTGGCACAATCTCGACTCATTGCAACCTCCGCCTCCCAGGTTCAAGCGATTCTCCTGCCTCAGCCTCCCAAATAGCTGGAATTACAGGCACGCACCACTAAATTTTTGTATTTTTAGTAGAGATGGGGTTTCACCACATTGGCCAGGCTGGTCTCCAACTCCTGGCCTCAAGTGGTCCACCTGCCTCAGCTTCCCAAAGTGCTGGGATCACAGGCGTGAGCCATGGTGCCTGGTCGCACCTTCTTGGACCTGGTATTATTTATCTTATGTTACAGTCTCCTTGAGGCTCAGAGAGGTTAAGCAACTTACCAGAAACCACAGAAACTAGGAACCACAACTAAATATCAAATCAGGGTTTGACAATCCCTGAGGCCATCTTAGGGACATCTGACCAGTAACGTTCACCAGAAGGGTTCCTGGAGTCACAGAATTGGAAAATCACACGAATGGTGGCTACTCTTTGTTGGGTGCTCTCTGCACCAGACACACCATACACATTCAGCTTTACCAGCTCCTGTGAATTGGGCCCTGTGATTGCACCCATTTTGTAGATGGGGAAACTGAGGCTTGGAGAGGTCAACTCGCTCAGTCTCACACAGCTACTAAGGTGGTAAGGCTGGGGGATGTGGGGAGGAGGGTGTGCAGATGGAAAACTTAGCTGATTTGTCTGACCCCAAACTGGCATTCGTGACTTCTGCCAACCACGCACCACTCTGGATAGATTCAGAGGATATGTCCACCCTCCTGATGCTGAAACTGACGCTCAAGGTGGTTCCAGGGTTTCTGAGGCTC
This sequence comes from Mandrillus leucophaeus, assembly GCF_000951045.1. NCBI lineage: Eukaryota > Metazoa > Chordata > Mammalia > Primates > Cercopithecidae > Mandrillus > Mandrillus leucophaeus. Next base: position 868,839 of record NW_012102410.1, read on the forward strand.
GGTGTGATTGACATTTGGGGCTGGCTAATTCTCTGCTGTGGGGGCTACCCTGTCTGTGGGAGGATACTTGGCAGCATCTCTGGCCTCTACCCGCTGTCTGCTGGTAGCACCTCTGTCTGTCTTTTTT
>NW_012102410.1:873855-876420 GCF_000951045.1 Mandrillus leucophaeus
CGGCGGCTGCAGACTCGGCGGCTCCCGGGTGGCCGTCGGGTAGGCGAAGTCCCGGTGCGACGTGGTGTGCATGGTACCCTCGTGCAGCCGCAGGTCGGGCCCCAGCGAGAAGTGTGAGGCCTTGAGGAAGTCCTGCTGGGACATCGGGCACAGGCGCGGGCACGGCAGGAGGGCGTCTGCGGCCATCGCGGGACACCAGCCACCTGCGAGAGGGTGGAGATGAGGGACTGAGCAAGCGGCCAGCGGGGCACTTGCCTTTGACTCCTGCCTTTGACTCCTTTCTGCTCGCCAAGCACTGAGCTGGAGACTGGGGACATCATGGGAAACTGGCACAGCCTCTGTGCCCTCCTCCAGCAAGAGCAGAGATAGAAATAATCATTCATGGCCGGGCGCAGAGGCTCACGCCTGTAATCCCAGCACTTTGGGAGAACCGAGGCAGGTGGATAACCTGAGGTCAGGAGTTCGAGACCAGCCTGGCCAACATGGTGAAACCCCGTCTGTACTAAAAACAAAAAAAATTAGCCCAGAGTGGTGGTGGCACCTGTAGTCCCAGCTACTCGGGAGGCTGAGGCAGGAGAATCGCTTGAACTCGGGAGGCAGAGATTGCAGTGAGCCGAGATTGTGCCGTTGCACTCCAGCCTGGATGACAGAGCGAGACTCCGTCTCAAAAAAAAAAAAAAAAAAAAAGAAAAAAGAAAAGAAAAATCATTCATGTGGTGCCTACTGTAGGCCTGGCACACAATAGGCATCACATAAATTGATTATTTCTGTCACTACTCTAGGCCTGGAGGCCAGCAGGGGTGAGGAACTAACATTAGTTCACAAAATAGACCTAGATCCCTGACTTTGTGGAATTGATAATGGGGCGGGAGATGACAGACAATAATGAAAAAATATAACAACAAAAATTGAAAAGTAGGTTAGAAGGTAATAGCCGGGTACTGTGGCTCACACCTGTAATCCAGGCACATTGAGAGGCCAGAGCGATTGCTTGAGCCTGGGAGTTCAAGACCAGCCTGGGCAATATAGTGGGACCCGTCTCCACACACACGCGCACACACACACACACAAATTAGACAAGTGTGGTGGGCTCAACCTCTTGGGCTCAAGCGGTCCTCTCACCTCAGTCTTCTGAGCATCTAGGACTATTGGTTTGCACCACCATGCATGGCCAATTGATTCCTTCCTTCCCTCCTTCCCTCCCTCCCTCCCTCCCTCCCTCCCTTCCTTCGAGACAGGGTTCTCGCTATGTTGCTCAGGCTGGTCTCAAACTCCTGGGCTCAAGCAATCCTTCTGCTTCAGCCTCCCAAAGTGCTGGGATTACAGGTGTGAGCCACCATGCCTGGCCAGGGGTAGGTTTTAACCACTGCTTCACAAAAGACGTTGAGGCTCAGGGAGGTGGTCATTTGCTTGAGATTTGAACCCAGGGCGACTGATTCTAGAACTTGGAGAATTAACCACTGCATTCTACTGTATGTCTGATACGAGAACCCCATCTTCTCTCCCTCAGTTATCAAGGCCACGGTTTTCTCCTGCTTCCCCTCTGCGGACCCTTTTTTGTTCCTCTGCCTGACTCCAGCCCTGCACCCCAGCCACTGGCCATGGCTGCTTCTGCCACGCTCTCCCTCTCTCTCTCTCTCTCTCCCCCCCCCTCTTCCTTCCTTCCTTCCTTCCCTCCCTTCTCTCTCTCTCTTTCTTTTTTTTCTTTTCTTTTTGAGACAGAGTCTCACTCTGTCTCCCAGGCTGGAGTACAGTGGTGCGATCTCAGCTCACTGCAACCTCCACCTCCTGGATTCAACTGACTCTGCTGCCTCAGCCTCCCGAGTAGCTGGGATAACAGGTGCCCGCCACCACGCCCAGCTAAGTTTTGTATTTTTGGTAGAGATGGGGTTTCACCACATTGGTCAGGTTGGTCTCGAACTCCTGACCTCAAGTGCTCTGTCTGCCTCAGCCTCCCAAAGTGCTGGGATTACAGGTGTGAGCCACCGTGCCCAGCCTGCCACACACTTTCTTACTGGTTTTCCCCTCCTCTGCAGTTGTCCTAGGTCCTGCCTATTGTCAATCTCTTCCTGTCTTCACACTTTTTGAGAGCTCTCTCCTCTGACCTTCAGCTTCGGACTCCAAGCCTCCCTGGACCCTCCGCCTCTGCTCAGCCACCTGGGACTTTCTTGCCTTTGCTTAGATCACAAGTGTCTCCCCTGGTCTCCTCTCTGTCTCCCTTGGAGACCAGCATTCCAAGTTCTCAGGCTCACCTCCTGCAGGAAGACCTCCCAGATCACTTCAACCCACAAAACCTGCTTACCTCTACCTCTTTAGAAAACATGGACCAGATGGGCACAGCGGCTCAGGCCTGTAATCCCAGCACTTTGGGAGGCTGAGGTGGGCGGATCTCCTGAGGTTGGGAGTTCAAGACCAGCCAGATCAATATGGAGAAACCCCATCTCTACTAAAAATACAAAATTAGTCGGGTGTGGTGGCGCATGCCTGTAATCCCAGCTACTCCGGAGGCTGAGGCAGGAGAATAGCTTGAATCCGGGAGGCGGAGGTTGTGGTGAGCCGAGATCG
>NW_012102410.1:881205-882215 GCF_000951045.1 Mandrillus leucophaeus
CACACCCGGCTAATTTTTTTTTTTTTGTATTTTTAGTAGAGACAGGGTTTCACCATGTTAGCCAGGATGGTCTCGATCTCCTGACCTTGTGATTCACCTGTCTTGGCCTCCCAAAGTGCTGGGATTACAGGCTTGAGCCACCGCGCCTGGCCTAATTTTTGTATTTTTTTAGTAGAGACGGGGTTTCACCATGTTGGCCAGGCTGGTGTCGAACTCCCGACCTCAGGTGATCCACCCGCCTCAGCCCCACAAAGTGCTAGGATTATAGGTGTGAGCCACTGTGCCCAGCCCCCCCGCAAAAAAAAGAAAAGAAAAAAAAGCAAGGGAGGCCGAGTGCAGTGGCTCAGGCCTGTAATCCCAGCACTTTTGAGAGGCTGAAGTGGGAGGATTGCTTGAGCCCAGGTGTTTGAGACCAGCCTGGGCAACACAGTGAGACCCTATCTCTACAAAAAATTAAAAAGCCAGGTGTGGTGGCGCATGCCTGTAGTCCCAGCTACTCGGGAGGCTGAGGTGGGAGGATTTTTTGAACCCAGGAGGTTGAGGTTGCAGTGAGGGTGCAGTGAGCTATGATTCCACCACTGCACTCCAGCCTGGGCGACAGAGTGAGATTCTGTCTCAGGAACAAAAACAAAAGAGCAGCTAGGGAGAGAAGGAACTCTATTATTCAGCATCTCAATCAGCTGTGTGAAGAAGTCAGAAGGAAGGAAGGAAGGAAGGAAGGAAGGGATTTGGGATCTGCAGTTCTGTTAGGTGTTTTGGGGGCACAGTTTTGGTGCAAATCCTGCCTCCTCAGAGCTCCAGGGAAGCTGGAAGGAAGGGAGGGAGGGAGGGAGGGAGGGGAAGGAAAAAGGAAAGAAGGAAGGAAGGAGGGAAGGAAGGAGGGGAGGAAGCAGGAAGGGGGGAAGGAAGGAAGAAGGAAGGAAGGAGGGAAGGAGGGAGGGAAGGAGGGAGGGAGGGAAGGAAAGGAATTAAGAAAGAAGGAAGGAAGGAAGGAAGAAGGAAGGAAGGAA
>NW_012102410.1:887760-888297 GCF_000951045.1 Mandrillus leucophaeus
CAACCTCCCAAAGTACCATCCAGAAAACGGCTGTTGTGGCTAGGTGCAGTGGTTCACACCAAGGCAGGTGGATCAGTTGAGGTCAGGAGTTTGAGACCAGCCTGGCCAACATGGTGAAACCCCGTCTCTACTGAAAATACAAAAATTAACTGGGTGTGGTGGCTCACGCCTGTAATCCCAGCACTTTGGGAGGCTGAGGTGGGCGGATCCCCTGAGGTCAGGAGTTTGAGGCCAGACTGGCCAACATGGTGAAACCCTGTCTCTACTAAAAATACAAAATTAGTCGGGTGTGGTGGCGCATGCCTGTAATCCCAGCTACTCCGGAGGCTGAGGCAGGAGAATCTCTTGAATCCAGGTGGTGGAGGTTGCAATGAACCGAGATCATGCCACTGCACTCCAGCTTGGGTCACAGAGCAAAACTCTCTTTTTTTTTTTTCAGACGGAGTCTCACTCTGTCGCCCAGGCTAGAGTGCAGTGGCGCAATCTCTGCTCACTGCAGACTCCACCTCCCGGGTTCAAGCAATTCATCTGCCTCAG
>NW_012102410.1:890003-891099 GCF_000951045.1 Mandrillus leucophaeus
AAAAAAAAAAAAAAAATTCAAACAAACAAAAAGTTGGTTAATATCGTGAGTCATCAGGAAAAGGCAAAACAAAACCACAATGGGATACTACTGCACACCTACTACGATGGTTATCATGATCAAAAAAGGATGTTGCGAGGACGTGGCGAAACTGGAACCCTTGTGTAACGCTGGTGGGGATGGAAAATGATACCGTTACTGTGGGAAACAGTTGGGCAATTACTCAAAAAGTTCAACACAGAGTTAGCAAATGACCCAGCAACCCCACTTCTAGGTATGGACCCAAAGGAACTGAATCCAGGGACTGCAACGACATATTCACGAATGTTTCTAGCTGTACTTATTCATGATCATCAAAAGGCAGAAACAGCCCAAAGGACCATCAGCTGATGCGTGCATAAACAAAATGTGGTCCATCCACATGGCGCGATGTTATACAGCTGCAAGTGGAATGAAATTCTGATACATACTGCAACTTAGATGAACCTCAACACCATTATGCTCAGCTGGGTGCGGTGGCTCACACCTATTATCCCAGCACTTTGGGAGGCCAAGGCAGGAGGATCCCTTGAGTCCAGGAGGTTGAAGCCTGGTGAACATAGCGAGACCCCATCTCTACAAAAGAAAAATTTTAAAAATTGCCCAGATGTGGTGGCGTGCACCTGTAGTCCCAGACAATGTGGAGGCCGAGGCAGGAGGATCTCTCAAGCCCAGGAGTTCGAGGCTGCAGTGAGCTATGATCGCACCATTGAACTCCAGCCTCGTGACAGAGCAAGACCCTGTCTCAACAACAAAAAGCAAATATCAAAACAGCCCATTATGCTTGGTGGAAGAGGCCAACACAAATGGTCACATATTGTATGATTCCATTTGTATGAAATATCAAGAAGGCCAGGAATAGTGGCTCATGCCTGTAATCCCAGCACTTTGGAAGGCTGAGGCGGGCAGATCCCTTGAGGTCAAGAGTTCAAGACCAGCCTGGCCAACATCGTGAACTCTGTCTCTACTAAAAATGCAAAAATTAGCTGGGTGTGGTGGCACGCATCTGTACTCTTAGCCACTTGGGAGGCCGAGGCAGGAGAATTGCTTGAACCCG
>NW_012102410.1:895810-902316 GCF_000951045.1 Mandrillus leucophaeus
GGAGGGAGGGAGGGGAGGAAGCAGGAAGGGGGAGAAAGGAAGGAAGAAGGAAGGTAGGAAAGAGGGAAGGAGGGAGGGAGGGAAGGAAAGGAATGAAGAAAGAAGGAAGGAAGGAAGGAAGGAAGTTGGAAGACTAAAGCTGTGCTTGGTAAGGAACAGCCGTCGCTGGTATTAGCTGGCAGCAGAGGAGGTCCAGTTGCTCTGACGGTGTGGACAGGGTTCGTGTTTTGCCTGTGTTCAGACATGATTACGGAGCAGGCTTGTTTTGTCTTGCTCTGCCACGGTCACAGAGTGGCCTTGTCTGATGTCGGCGTCATGTGAGATTGTTTATGTCCAGCAGGAGGACACCAGGGCCCTGCTTGGACTGCCAGGCCAGCTCCTAGCAACACCAAGGCCAGCTGTGAACACCAGGCCAGCTCCTGGGTCTGTTTCAAAGGTCGAGCTCAGACCTAGCCAGAGGGGGGACGCTGGGAGGGCTGGGCTGTGTCTGCAAAGCTCGCTGCTGTATCTCTGTTGCCCAGAACAGGACCTGGCACACAGGAAGCACTCGGGCAAATGCACTGCGCTGTTCCAAGGCTGTTGGGCTCGAGAGGAGGGATCTGCTTATTCACGCAGCAGCAGGCTTTGCAGCCAGAGGCCTCTTTCCTCTGTATGTCTGCACCTTGGCTTTGGATTTTTTTTTTTTGATTTTTACTTTTTTAGAGATGGGTCTTGCTGATGCCCAGGCTGGAGTGCATTGGCGTGATCTCGGTTCACTGCACCCTCCACCTCCTGGATTCAATTGATTCTTGTGCCTCAGCCTCCTGAGTAGCTGGGACCACAGGCACAGGCCACTGCAGCTGGCTTGGCTTGGGTTTTTCAGCTGCGAAAACAGTGACCTCCCGGCTGGGCGCAGTGGCTCATGCCTGTAATCCCAGCACTTTGGGAGGCCGAGGTGGGCGGATTCCCCGAGGTCAGGAGTTTGAGACCAGCCCGGCCAACAGGGCGAAACCCCAGCTCTACTAAAAATATAAAATTAGCCGGGCACAGTGGCGGGTGTGCTGTAATCCCAGCTACTTGGGAGGCTGAGGCACGAGAATCACTTGAACCTGGGAGGTGGAGGTTGCAGTGAGCTGAGATCGCCACTGCACTCCAGCCTAGGTAATAGAGTGAGACTCTGTCTCAAAAAAAAAAAAAAAATTCAAACAAACAAAAAGTTGGTTAATATCGTGAGTCATCAGGAAAAGGCAAAACAAAACCACAATGGGATACTACTGCACACCTACTACGATGGTTATCATGATCAAAAAAGGATGTTGCGAGGACGTGGCGAAACTGGAACCCTTGTGTAACGCTGGTGGGGATGGAAAATGATACCGTTACTGTGGGAAACAGTTGGGCAATTACTCAAAAAGTTCAACACAGAGTTAGCAAATGACCCAGCAACCCCACTTCTAGGTATGGACCCAAAGGAACTGAATCCAGGGACTGCAACGACATATTCACGAATGTTTCTAGCTGTACTTATTCATGATCATCAAAAGGCAGAAACAGCCCAAAGGACCATCAGCTGATGCGTGCATAAACAAAATGTGGTCCATCCACATGGCGCGATGTTATACAGCTGCAAGTGGAATGAAATTCTGATACATACTGCAACTTAGATGAACCTCAACACCATTATGCTCAGCTGGGTGCGGTGGCTCACACCTATTATCCCAGCACTTTGGGAGGCCAAGGCAGGAGGATCCCTTGAGTCCAGGAGGTTGAAGCCTGGTGAACATAGCGAGACCCCATCTCTACAAAAGAAAAATTTTAAAAATTGCCCAGATGTGGTGGCGTGCACCTGTAGTCCCAGACAATGTGGAGGCCGAGGCAGGAGGATCTCTCAAGCCCAGGAGTTCGAGGCTGCAGTGAGCTATGATCGCACCATTGAACTCCAGCCTCGTGACAGAGCAAGACCCTGTCTCAACAACAAAAAGCAAATATCAAAACAGCCCATTATGCTTGGTGGAAGAGGCCAACACAAATGGTCACATATTGTATGATTCCATTTGTATGAAATATCAAGAAGGCCAGGAATAGTGGCTCATGCCTGTAATCCCAGCACTTTGGAAGGCTGAGGCGGGCAGATCCCTTGAGGTCAAGAGTTCAAGACCAGCCTGGCCAACATCGTGAACTCTGTCTCTACTAAAAATGCAAAAATTAGCTGGGTGTGGTGGCACGCATCTGTACTCTTAGCCACTTGGGAGGCCGAGGCAGGAGAATTGCTTGAACCCGGGAGGCAGAGGCTGCAGTAAGCTGAGATGCACCACTGTACTCCAGCCTGGGCAACAGAGTGAGATTCTGTCTTAAAAAAAAAAAAAAAAAAAATCAAGAAGAGGTAAAAATAGAGACAGCAGAGAATGCAGATTAGTGGTTGCAGGGGCTGGGAGGAGGGAGGAATTGAGTGATTGCTTTATGGGAACAGGGTGTAGAGGAGGAAAAATACTTTTTGCTTTATTCTTAATTCTTAGCTGTGATGGATCCTTGCAATGAAAGAATTAACAGGGGCAGGCGCGGTGGTTCACGCCTGTAGTTCCAGCACTTTGGAAGGTCGAGGTGGGAAGATTGCTTAAGCCCAGGGCTCAAGGCCAGCCTTGGTAACATGGTGAGACTCCATTTCTACAAAAAATAAAAAGAAATTAGCCACTCGTGGTGGTGGACACCTGTGGTCCCAGCTACTCAGGAGGCTGCGGTGGGAGGATCACTTGATCCCAGGAGTTCAAGGCTGCAGTGAGTTAAGATTGTGCCACTGCACTCTACCCTTTTTTGTGGGTAGTTGGTCATGCTACCATGGGGCAGAATGCAGCAACCTCTGGGGATCATCCTGGGTCCTCAGACCCAGAGAGCACACATGTGGTGGCCTCACATCTACACATTTAGTTCCTCCCACAGTGAGACCCTGTCTCAAAAAAAAAAAAAAGAATTAACAAGGGAAAAACAAATTTATTAACATGTATACCTTATGTATACATGGGAGAGGCCAAGAGAAATGAGGTGGCTTATATAGCTTATATAACTCCTGCTTAGATAGCACTTTCAACACAGAGCAGCAAATGTTTGGAGAAGTGACAAGACGAAGGAAAAAGACATTGAGACCGGGTGCAGTGGCTCACGCCTGTAATCCCGGCACTTTGGGAGGCCGAGGCGGGCGGATCACTTGAGGCCAGGAATTTGAGACCAGCCTAGCCAACGTGGTGAAACCCCGACTCTACCAAAAATACAAAAATTAGCCGGGCACAGTGGTGCACACCCGTGATCCCAGCTACTCAGGAAGCCGAGGCAGGAGAATTGCTTGAACCAGGGAAGCAGAGGATGCAGTGAGCAGAGATGGCGCTACTGCACTCTAGGTTTGGGAACAGAGCAAGACTCCTTCTCAAAGAAAAAAAAAAAAAAGACGTCTCAGACAAGAGTCTAAAGGTGTCCCTGGTGATAAATCAACCTTTGTCCTTCCCGGTAGAGAGGGGAGGAGGACACCTTTGTACATTTAGGTCCTGCTTTGAGGCAAATCAGGGAAGAGCAGAGAGCTTTTCCAGTATCAGCTCCATTGATCTCAGCTCAAAATAATCCCATACCAAAGTCACGTATTTCAGAGTGGCATATGCTGGTCTCCTACGGGGGTCTCTTTTCAGGGTGATAAAAATACTCTGAAACTAGCAAAGGGTGATGGTTGTACAACATGGGCATGTACTAAATGTCATTGAATTGTGCATTTTTATTTATATTTATTTATTTATTTTGAGGCAGAGTCTCGCTCTGTCGCCCAGGCTGGAGTACAGTGGCCCGATCTCGGCTCACTGCAAGCTCCGCCTCCCGAGTTCACGCCATTCTCCTGCCTCAGCCTCCCAAGTAGCTGAGACTACAGGCGCCGGCCACCATGCCTACTTATTTTTTTGTATTTTTAGTAGAGATGGGGTTTCACTGTGTTAGCCAGGATGGTCTAGATCTCCTGACTTCGTGATCCGCCCACCTCGGCCTCCCAAAGTGCTGGGGTTACAGGCGTGAGCCACCGAGCCCGGTCTTATTTTTTATTTATTTTATTTTTTGAGACGGAGTCTCTCTCTCTCCCAGGCTGGAGTGCAATGGCCTGATCTTGGCTCACTGCAACCTCCGCCTCCAGGGTTCAACCGATTCTTCCGCCTCAGCCTCCCAAGTAGCTGGGATTACAGGCACCGGCCATCATGCCTGGCTAATTTTTTTTTTTTTGGTATATTTGTAGAGACGGGGGTTTCACCATCTTGGCCAGGCTGGTCTCGAACTCCTGACCTCAGGTGATCCTCCCAAAGTGCTGGGATTACAGGAGTGACCCAACGCGTTTGGCCAAACATCGTGCATTTTTAAATGGTTAATTTAATCTTGTGCGAATTTTACCTCAAACACAAAAACGGGTGAAAATGGTATTTGGCTTTTTTTTCCACGAGATGATACAAGCATATTGCACAAAATTTAACAGCTACAAAATGGCATAAAGGTGAAAGTGTAATATTTTCCCCAATCACGCGGGTTACCTTTTCTAGAGAAAGTCCAGTTACAGTTCTTGTGCATTCTAGAACAATTCCATGCATTTCCTTAACGTCGAAAGATGCCTTGTTGTGATATTACAGCAGTCATTCCTGCTCACCACAAGCAAGCAGACAGTGCAGAAAAGGTGAAGCACAAAAGTTAAAAAGGAAAATCTCTCCTTGAACCATTGCTAACAGGTTGGTGGTTTTGCTTGGAGTATTTTGGGAGCGTGTGGGTAGTTGGTTAAACTTGGAAATACACTTTTTTGTGCGTGGGTAGTTGGCCAAACCGCAGTGGGGCAGAATGCAGCAAGCTCCGAGGATCATCCGGGGTCTGCAGGCTTGGAAAGCACACACGTGTCGTCCCCACCTCTGCAAACTCTGTCCCTCCCCTACAGCGGACAAGAAGCCGGACCGGGGACAAAGGCCTGCGACCGCGCCTGCGCGCAGGCCTTTGGGGCGCTCCCGGGACCCCGGCCTGGCCCCGCCCTCTGGTGCGACGCGCCGACGTCGCGGTGACGTCACGGAGTTGCCATGGCGTCGCTGAGCGGCTTGGCGTCGGCGCTGGAATCGTACAGGGGCCGGGACCGCCTGGTGAGGCAGGGGCGGACCGGGGCCGGAGGGCCTAGAGTTTGGCCCAAGCTCAGAGACGGGGAAACAGGCCAGAGAGGGGAAAGAGTCGCCCAAGATACTCCGTCGCAGAGGCCCCGTCCGAGCTAGGCTCAAACGCGGTGCCCTAGCATTGGACATTTATTTATTTATTTAGGCTGGAGTGCAGTGATGTGATCTCTGCTCACTGCAGCCTCCGCCTCCCGGGTTCAAGCGATTCTCCTGCCTCAGCCCCCCGAGTAGCTGGGACTACAGGCGCCCTCCACCACGCCCTGCTAATTTTTTGTAATTTTAGTAGAGACGGGGGTTTCACCGTGTTAGCCAGGATGGTCTCGATCTCCTCGCCTCAAGTGATCCTCCTGCCTCGGCCTCCCAAAGTGCTGGGATTACAGGCGTGAGCCACCGCGCCCGGCCAACGTTGGACATTAAGATCATTTCTGTCAACCCAGCCTGGCCGGACATTGACACACTGGCCAGATTCTCGTGTTTGGACGTTTTGGATCTGACCAGGCCACTGAAGTCAGTCCCTGCGTTGTCCTGAACAATCTCATGTTGGGATTTGGGGTGTTGCAGGGCTCCCCTGTGGCTGGACATTCATTTCCAACCAGATCACCTATAGGTGGGCATTTAGGTTTTTTCAGCCAGCGTAGACCAAAGAACCCACCGTGTCCTGGACCCTGCCATGCCTAAGCAGTGATGGGTTCCAACAAAACCCCAGTTGGTCATTTAGATCGTTTGCACCAACCCAGCCTAGCTGGACGTTTACATACCAAACAGATTCCCATGTTTGGACATTTAGGATCTGACCAGGCCACTGTAGTTGATCCCTGGATTGTCCCAAACAATCTCATGTGGGGATTTAGGATATTGTAAGACTCTCCCTATGGCTAGACAGTTTTAAGTTCCAATCAAGTCCCATATGGTTGAGCATTTAGGTTATGCCATCCATGCCCCTGAGTCTGGACTCTTAGCTTGTCCCCACTGGTCTCTTATAGGTAGACATTTAGATTGTACTAGGGGGTGTACTGGTGGCTAGGCATTTAGATTCCATTCAAATCTCTTATGACTCGGTGTGGCGGGGGAGGGCAGGGGGGGTTAACAAATCTCCCCCGAGTTAGACATTCAAATTGCATTGTTTTGCCGTTATAATGGGCCAGAAAGGAATTACAAGTAAAAATAAAACAACAGGAACAAGCAATTTCTGAAAAGCAGGTAAAATAAAGATATAAGGGAGGCCGGGCATGATGGCTCACGCCTGTAATCCTAGCACTTTGGGAGGCTGAGGTGGGTGGATTGCCTGAGCTCAGGAGTTTGAGACCAGCCTGGACAACGTCTGTACTAAAATACAAAAATTAGCCAGGTGTAGGCCGGGCA
>NW_012102410.1:903780-914074 GCF_000951045.1 Mandrillus leucophaeus
CCATGGCCACTCCAGTCTGGATGTCAGAGTGAGACTCTGTTTCAAAAAAAAAAAAAAAAAGAATCTTCCACAGTCTCAATCCAGTGGGGCCCAGGCCAGGTCGGGGGAGATGCAGCTCAGTTCTGCAGAACAGGAGGGCCACGCTGACTGCTTCTGGTTTCCCACAGATCCGAGTGCTGGGGTACTGCTGCCAGCTGGTTGGTGGGGTCCTGGTTGAACAATGTCCCACCAGGTCTGAAGTGGGGACACGTCTGTTGGTGGTGTCCACCCAACTCAGCCACTGCAGGACCATCTTGCGACTCTTTGATGACCTGTCCATGTTTGTCTACACTAAGCAATACGGCCTGGGGGCACAGGTAACAGGGTTTGTGGGGCTCTAGGGAATACGGCGTGGATCTGAGTGGACATTTAAAAAAACTTTTTTGGCCCCTCACGGTGGCTCATGCCTACAATCCCAGCACTTTGGGAGGCCAAGGCGGGCAGATCACGAGGTCAGGAGTTTGAGACCAGCCAGGCCAACACAGTAAAACCCTGTCTCTACTAATAATACAAAAATTAGCCGGGTGTGGTGGCACACACCTGTAGTTCCAGCTACTTGGGAGGCTGAAGCAGGAGAATCGCTTGAATCTGGGAGGTGGAGGTTGCCATGAGCCAAGATTGCACCACTGCACTCTAGCCTGGGTAATGGAGTGACTCCATCTCAAACAAAAAAAAGAAAATTTTTTTTTTAGAAACAGGGTCTTGCTCTGTCATCCAGGCTGGAGTGCAGTGGCAAGATCATAGCTCACTGCAGCCTTGAACTCCTAGGCTCAGGCGGTCCTCCTGCCTCAGCCTCCCTGAGTGCTGGGATGACAGGCGTGAGCCACCGTGAGCGTTTTATAGTCTTGTCCCAAAGTGCTCCCTGCGTGGGTAAGTTTATTCCTTTTAAACATTTCACTTTCTTCTTTGAGAGGATCAGATGTTCTCGTTATGATTTCAATTTTTAAAAATAGCGAACATGTTCACACGTTCCAAAGGGGGATATAATTTAAAAAACCTCCCTCCTTCCTGATCTTCCAGGCCTCCAATTTTTCCCCACAGAGGCACCCACCATGGTCAGCTTCTTTTTTTTTTTTTTTTGAGACAAGGTCTCACTCTGTCACCCAGGCTGGAGTGCAGTGGCGTGATCTCGGCCCACTGCAACCTTTACCTCCGGTGGCAATGATTTTTCTGCCTCAGCCCCTCACGTAGCTAGGATTACAGGCACCCCCATCATGCCTGGCTAATTTTTGTATTTTTAGTAGAGATGGGGTTTTGCCATGTTGGCCAGGCTGGTCTCGAACCCATGACCTCAAGTGATCCACCTGCCTTGGCCTCCCAAACTGCTGGGATTACAGGTGTGAGCCACTGTGCCTGGTCCTGTGGTCAGCTTCTTGTGTCTCCTTTGTGAGATTTCCTGTACTTGCATAGGCAGATACATATGGTTTACATAAATAGTGCTTTTTTCACTTAACAGTACAACTTGGGCATCATTTCTTTATCTTTCTTTTTTTCTTGGAGACAGGGTCTCACTCTGTCACCCAGGCTGGAGTACAGTGGCGTGATCATGGCTCACTGAAGCCTTGACTTCCCGGGCTCAGGTGATCCTCCTACCTCAGCCTCCCAAATAGCTGGGACTACAGGTGCACCACCACACCTGGTTAATTTTTTGCATCTTTTGTAGAGACAGGGTTTTGCCGTGTTGCCCAGGCTGGCCTTGAACTCCTGGGCTCAAGTAATCCACCTGCCTCGACCTCCCCAAGTGCTGGGATGACAGGCGTGAGCCACCGTGCCCGGCCACAGATCATTTCTTATCAGTCTAGAAAGAGCTCCGTTCTCAGGACCACATAGTGCTCTGCTATGCAGATTCAGATTTATGTAACCGGCCTCCAGCTGACGCACAGGGCAATGATTTCTAAGGTTTTGCTATTGCGACAGTGTGCAGAGAGTAGCCTTGTCCCTGCGGTGTCCCACAGGCGTGCCAGCCTATCTAGAGGGCCATCTTGCCCCCCAGGGGATGATCTCAAGAGGGTGCGTGGGCCAGCCTCTCAGGGTCATGCCCTTCCCTGGGCTGCCCTCTCTGTTCTCTCTGTCCTCCCGGGGATCACCCCACTGAGCCACTTGCTACTCAGATGCTCCCCGCCCCGACCCCCCAAGCCCACCCCATTCAGCTCCACGTGTCCTTGGCCCGATCATCCCACATCACCAGTGTTGCTCTGGGCCGCCTTCCTGTTTTGACACCTGTGGCATCCTCCTCCTCCGTGTCTGATTAGGACAAAGCTCTGGTGCATCCCTGATACCCCTCCCTCCTCTGTCTTGTCTGTGGAAGAGCCCTCAGGCAAGGGGTGGGGGCCCTTGCACCTCGAGTGTCCCTTGGCCAGAACAAGAGCCCCTTTTGTTGGGTTTCCGGTTTATATGTCTGCTTTCCTCCCTGCCCTGGTGAGCCTCTGCCCCTCCCCAGTGTCTAGCCCGGACCCCGCGGCTTCTCAGGAAACCCAGGTGGAATGAGCGCATTGGGGTGGGGTCCGCCATCCTCAGGGAGGTGGGAAATGTACCAGGACGCGCCAGGCAGATGAGGGAAGCTGGAGTGAGGTTCAGAGCCCAGAGGAAGGCAGGATGGTGTCTGGCCAGAAAGAAGGAGAGCAGCATCAGCAATCAGTGGTGGGGCGGGGAGGAGCTTCCTGGGAAATCAGAGAGGAGGGGAAGGGTGTGGCAGGCAACAAGGAAGGTGAAGGTAGAGGGGGCGGGGTCCCCAGGGGCGGGGTCCCCAGTTGTCTGCGGGGCTCCAATCCCAGAAACCAGGCTTCAGCGCTGTGCTCCTACAGCCTCCACTGGTCCTGCCTCGCTGGCTGTAGGCGGTGGTTAAGAACTTGGGGCAGAGGGTATGGGCGGCGTGCAGCACTGAGAGCCCGCGTGTGCATTGCAATTTGAGGGCCTGGAGGACCATCCCTGCTGGAACTGGGACCAGCAGCTTTCCCTGAGAGCCTCAGCATGGCTGTCTGTAACGCGGGACAGTAACTTGCTTGGGGTTGTGGGAGGCCATGAGTCTACAGCACTGTGCCTGGCGCGTGCTCAGCACTAGGCGTGCGGTGGCCCACGGGTTGGCACACCATCTCAGCCTGGTCAAGGTTCCCTGCGGGCCACCTCTCATGCTCCCTGCGTAGAGTCTGGCATCAGAGGTCCTTGCCTGTGCGGGAACTGGAAGCCTTTGGGAAGGAAGGTTCTGACACAGGGGTCCCAGGTACAGGTGGCCGTACCTGGGAATCCCCTGGGAATGTGAAAATTCCTTGTGAAAATTCCTGGTGCTGGCGCCTGCCCCAGGCTGAGTGAGGCGGAATCCTCACAGCTGGCACTGGGCATGGGGTTTTTGGAACTCCGCAGAGGATTGCACTGCACAGATGCGTTGAGACCCTCCCTTCAGGGGGCCCTGAACACCATGCTGCCGAGACATGGAAATCAGGCCTGTGCGGGGACCCCAGCCCCAGAGCCTTTCTCCTGCAGGGCCTGCCAGGCCTGGACATGGCCCAGGGACTGGGGTCAGGAAATAGCTCACTGCTTCCTGGCATGGCTACGGTGCTAAAATGAGCAGTGGGTAAGTCTGACCCCAGGCCCCCTCTGCTCCTGGTCCTGCAGGAGGAGGACGCCTTTGTCCGCTGGGTCTCCGTCCTAGGGAACCTGGCCGACCAGCTCTACTACCCATGTGAGCACGTCGCCTGGGCAGCTGATGCCCGGGTCCTCCACGTGGACTCTTCCCGGTGGTGGACGCTGAGTACGGCCTTGTGGGCCCTCTCTCTGCTCCTGGGGGTTGCCAGGTAAGTGGCACGGGCCAGAAGGCAGCACCCAAGGTCCCTGGGCGGGACCTCCTTAGCAAAACAGCAGCAGCCCTAGCAACAGCACAGGCTTCAGACTGAGGCATGTGGGTCTTTGCCTCTTAGAGTTTTCCTTGGAGGTTTTGTTGTTTCTTCCTTTTGTGGATGTATTTGTTTAGAATAACTGCTGAAACAAATTACCACAACGTTATAGCGCTGGGCAACAGAAACTTACTATCTTAGGATTCTGAGGCTGGAAGTCGGAACACTGCCTGGGCTAGTGTCAGCAGGCGCTGATGCCTTCTGGAGGCCCCAGGGGGAGGTCCGTTTCTTTGGATTTTCCAGCTTCTAGAGGCCACCCACATTCCTTGGCTCATGGTCCCTTCCTTCATCTTCCAAGCATGACCTCTGCTTTCAGGGTCACACCTCCTTCGCTGACCCTCATCCTCCTTCCTCCCTCCTGTAAGGACCCCTGTGATGACATGGGGACCACCTGGATGATCCAGGGTAATACCCCATCTCAAGATCCTAGGCTTAGGTTGGGCATGGTGGCTCATGCCTGTAATCCCAGCACTTTGGGAGGCCAAGGTGGGCGAGGAGCCCAGGAGTTCTAGACCAGCCGGGCCAACATGGTGAAACCCGGTCTCTACTAAAAATACAAAAAATTAGCTGGGCTTGGTGGCACACACTTGTAATCCCAGCTACTTGGGAGGCTGAGGCAGGAGGATTGCTTGAATTTGGGGAGGCAGAGGTTGCAGTGAGCCGAGATCACATCCCTGCACTCCAGCCTGGCAACAGAGCAAGATTCCGTGTCAAAAAAAGAAAAAAATCCTTAGCTTAATCCATAGGCAAAGCCTCCTTTGCCTTAGAGGTAAACATGTTCACAGGCTCAGTAAACGTGTTCACAGGCTAAGTAAACATGTTCACAGGCTCAGTAAACGTGTTCACAGGCTCAGTAAACATGTTCACAGGCTCAGGGCATGGCCATTTTTGGAGGGGCCATGACTCTGCTGACTATACCCAGAAAGAAGAAGTAACTCTAGGGCCTGTGAGAAGCAGCCAGCGGAGTGACCTTTACCCGGGTCCCTGAGTCCTGCTGGCATTGCTGTCAGCTGCCACCCCGGAGAAGACAGTCAGCAGTTTCCTGACTAGCTCTGAGCCTCCAAAAACCATACAGTTTCTAGAACTTTCTAGTAATGGTTTCCTCCCAAACATTTTCCTCTTTGCAAATGTGCTGAGTCAGAATCCCCGGCCCCTGTAAACACCAGGAGGAGCTGGGCGCCCTGGTCTGCATGTTTCAGTGGCTGTGAAGGGCTCTTAGATCACCGGGCTGAGGTGCGGCTGTCCCAGCCTCGGGGTAGGCTGTGTCCTTGGTTCTGGGGGAAGCGTTTGCTTTTCCCTGGGTGAGGTTCTGACTCTCAGTAGTTCTCGTTTCCCCCCGACACAGATGTCCTAATTACATGCTTACTGTAGACAATCTGGAAAACGGATAGACCTCAGAGTAGAAGATTTGAATCACCCACAACCCAACCCAGAGACTCCCACTGTTCAAGCTTCGGTGGTTCTTTTCCAGCCTTTGACCTAATACCACGTCTACGCATTTCGACTGTCTCAAAAGGGTCATGTTTCATGGCCATGGACCCTGGAGGCCGCAGTGTCTGTGGTGCTGGCCTTCCTCATGTGCTGGCAGACCTGGGGAAGGGTGCCTGGGCCCAGCCCGGATGCTCCCGGGGCTCAGGTCAGAGCAGGGCTTTGGCTCACAGCCCCTCTTCCTCCACCTTCCTCTGGGTGCCTCGTGACCTCTGGTTTGTATTTTAGGGGCAGCCTTGGTTCCTTTCTTTTTTGCTTAAATAAGCTTTTTTTTTTTTTTTTTTGAGACAGGCTGGAGAGCAGTGGCTCAATCTTGACCCACTGCAACCTCCGCCTCTTGGGCTCAAACAATCCTCCCACCTCAGCCTCCTGAGTGGCTGGGACCACAGGCATGTGCCACCACACCTGGCTAACTTTTGTAATTTTCTTTTTAGAGATGCGGTTTTGCCATGTCGCCCAGTCTGGTCTCCAGCTCCTGGGCTCAGGTGATCCCCCTGCCTCAGCCTCCCAAAGTGCTGGGATTACAGGCGTGAGCCACCACACCTGGCCCAGACTTTATTTTTTTAGAGCAATTTTAGGCTCACAGCAGAATTGAGTATAACATTCAGAAAGCTCCCATATACCCCCAACCCCTCCCCCAGACAGCCTCCCTGACTACTGGCACCATCCCCATGGTGCATTTGTTACAACTGATGCCCCTCCATGGATCCACCATCACCCTGAGTGCATAGCTCACGTTAGGGTTCACGCTAGGTTTTGGGCATCCTATGGGTTTGGACGCTGACACGTGTCCCCCATTGCAGTATCAAATGGAATTGTTGCACGGCCATCAACGTCCTCTGTGCCCTGCCTGCTGCAGCATTCTTGTTTCGGGCATGTGGTTTTTCATCATTTCTCTGGGTTTGGGGTGAGCAGAGGGAGTGGGTGGAGAGCATTCCGTGTGTGCTCATCATGACCAGACATCTGCCCTAAGGCCCAGGCTGCCAGAGCATTAGCCAGCAGGTTGCTAAATGGAGATGCCTGGGTCCGGTGCCCAGGGCTTGTGATTCTTTTTCTTGAGACACAGTCTTCCTCTGTTGCCCAGGCCGGAGTGCAGTGGTGTGATCTTGGCTCACTGCAACCTCCGCCTCCCGGTTTCAAGTGATTCTCCTACCTCAGCCTCCCGAGTAGCTGGTATTTCAGGCGCCTGCCACCACCCCCAGCTAATTTTTGTATTTTTAGTAGAGACAGGGGTTCACCATGTTGGCCAGGCTAGTCTCGAACTCCTGACCTCAGGTGATCCGCCTGCCTTGGCCTCCCAAAGTGCCAGGATTACAGGGGTGAGCCACCACGCCTGGACTAGAACTTCTGATTCTGTGGGTCTAGGGAGCCCAGGAATCAGTGTTTTGCCCTAGCCCCCCAGGAGGCTCCCACCTGCTGTACCACTGGTGCTACCCTGCATCCTGCACCCTGGGTACCCGGTGGCCAGAGAAGATGTGACCAGGCCCTGCCCATTCTGGTCAGGAGGTCACAGTCACAACCTGGCACACCCCACTGCCGAGGGTGGAGAGTGCAGCTGCCTGGTGGACCGGCCCGGGTGGGTGCCATGCACGGCTGCAGAGTCCGCTGGGAGCACAGAGGCTGCCCACTGGGTAGCCCCTTCCTCAGCCTGCAGATGCCAGCCCTGGGGGCCCAAGGGATCATCCAGATAGATCCAGCCAATATCTGGGGTGTGTGTGCAGGGGACGCTGGCATGGCACTGGTTTGGGCCTTTCCATACAAAGCAGGCGAGGCAGCTGAGGCCCGGAGGGGAAGTGGCGTTCCCAGGCCTGTCCAATTGCAGGCCCCTTGGCATCCTCTTCTGTCTAGGACTCCCTGCCAGGCTGTGAACACCTCACGGGGCTTGATGTTCCTTTGAGCACTTGCCAGTGGTTTGCAGAGGCTGGGCCAGGCCCTGGATGGCCATGTCAGAAGCGCAGGACGATGTCCAGGGTGGGACGGGGCCATGTTAGGGATGAGTCCCCGGGAGTTTGAGGCACAGCGGGAGGGCGTGGGACTGTGGGCGCAGGGAGAAGGCAGGCCATTTATTCGAGATGCAGCACCTGTCCCAGACTGTCTGTCTGGGGCCAGCGTTGCGGAGCTAACCCTCCTGCTCCACCCCCCGGGGCATCCTCCCTCGGGCTCTGGTGCTGCAGGTCCCTGTGGATGCTGCTGAAACTGAGACAGAGGCTGCGGAGCCCCACAGCGCCCTTCACCAGGTAGGAGCCCGCGATTACCCAGCAGGAAGGCCCACTCCCTCCAGCAGGCGTGGGATCCCGGCTCAGAGCTACCCCTGTGCAGGCCCGTGCTGGGGTTTGTTGTGCTCAGGTCATGGCGGTCTCACTGCAGCCTCTGGTGGGTGGCAGTACCTTTGACAGATGGGGAAACTGAGGCTTGCTTGAGTGAGGACTCCAGGGCTGAGTCTTCATGGCTGTGCCCCCAGCAGGAGAGAATGATCAATTTCCCGAGGGCCATGGCCATTGTTACTGTTGCTTTTTCTTTTTTGAGATAGGGCCTTGCTCTGTCGCTCAGGCTGGAGCACAGTGGTGCCATCTCGGCTCACTGCAACCTCCGCCTCCCGGGCTCAACTGATCCTCCTGCCTCAGCTTCCCGAGTAGCTGAGACTACAGGCACGTGGCACCATGCCTGGCTGATTCTGGTATTTATTTTTTGGTGGGGATGGGGTCTCGCCACATTGGCCAGGCTTGTTGTCACTGTGTCATCCTGAAAAAGAAAGGCTGGGCAGGCACAGGCCACGCTCCTGGGGTTCCCCCTTGCCTCCATAGCACTCCCAAAGTGCATTTGTGCTTTCTGTTTTTTACAAGGGACCCCCATCTCCGGGTGTTCAGGAGGAGTGAGGTGTGGATTTGAGGACTTGGACCCAGGTCCCTGCCCTATTTGTGCTTGGGCTGTGGAGGTGATGGGGACTCAGTCTCTGTGGAGGGTCACGGAGGCCACCTCGGCCCTGCCGGCTCCTCCCACTCACAGGCAGGGGCTCAGGGCTGCCAGGCCACACAGGGCCTTCGGGGGCTTGGGAAGGGCAGGCAGGCAGGTGTGAGCGTGAGTGTGAGCGGCTCCTCTCTGCCCCACAGCCCGCTGCCCCGGGGCAAGCGGAGGGCCATGGAGGCGCAGATGCAGTCGGAAGCACTGTCACTTCTCAGCAACCTGGCCGACCTGGCCAACGCCGTGCACTGGCTGCCCCGGGGCGTGCTGTGGGCCGGCCGCTTCCCGCCATGGCTGGTGGGCCTCATGGGCACCATCTCCTCGATCCTCAGCATGTACCAGGCGGCCCGGGCCGGCGGCCAGGCCGAGGCCACTACCCCCTGACACTGCCAGAAGAGCACAGGGACGCAGCCGGAGCCCACGGAGGGCCCTTCCTGCAAAGCAGAAGCCAGCAGGGCAGGGACCAGGGCTCTCAAGGAGCTGCCTGTGGCAAAACCCATGGGCAGGGTGGGTGGAGGGACTGATGCGAGGTCTCGCGGGCCTCAGCCCTGAGCTCCTGAGCCGGAGTTTTCAGGGGCTGCGGGGGGCTTCAGCGGCATCTCCTGCCTGCCAGCTGGAGTCTTGTATCCAAATCAAGATGAGGAGGAGGGAGCCTGTCGTGCCTTGGGAAAGCTGGAACGGGAATCAATTAAACATTGTGGTGCTGGCGCCTGGCTCAGGGTGAAGGTTATTACACTGGTGGCTCCTGGCCCCTTCCCCTCCATGGGATGGAGCCACAGTTGGAAACCACACTTCCCCAGCCCACCTTCAGGAATGCCCTCGGCCCGGTGGGTCCTCTCCGTCTTTGAGCAAGCGTTGCCTATGGACCCCAAGTGGCCTCCAGCCATTGAGGGCTGTTCTCTACTCCCCAAAGTCCTGGGCACACGGGCCAGAGGTACCACCTCCGGTCAGGCCACCTGAGGGCATGGCCTCATGCCACTGTGCTGCAGACGCAGGGTCACTGTGAGCGTTCTGAGGGCTCCATGCTGAGACTGGGCAACACACACCAGCATCGCTGAAGACACGTGGGGCCGCCACGTCAGCCAGTGTGTGGTGGGATGGGATGAGGGTACTTCTTAGTCTGCTGGCTGAGAACGGCACTTCAGAGTCCGTGCACATGTGGCTTCTGGCAGACATTGGTGCACAGCCTGGCCCAGGAATACACAATAGTCAGTACGTGTGCCCTTGGGCCTCGTGATATCAATTGCACTGCCTTGATTTTTGTCTTTTTGACACAGGATCTCACTCTGTCACCCAGGCTGGAGTGCAGTGGTGCGATCATAACCTCACTGCAGCCTCGAACTTCTGGGCTCAAGGGATCCTCCTACCTCAGCCTCCTGAATAGCAGGAATTACAGGCATTTATCACCACGCCCAGCTAATTTTTAATTGTTTTGTAAAGACGGGGTCTCGCCATATTGCCCAGGTTAGTCTTGAACTGGCTTCAAGCTATCTGCCTGCCTCGGCCTCCCAGAGTACATTTGTGGTTTGTTTTGTTTTTACAAGGAAGACACCAGGTGGCTCTGAGCAGCTGGGAGGCCGGGGACTGCTCAGGATCAAATGGGTGCAGGAGATCCCATCTGTGGGGCTCCTTCTGCCCAGGACTCACGAGTGGGCCCGGCTTGGTGGGTTCCCCCTTCTCTCCCTTGTCGGGGGTGCAGGCCTGTCTGGGCCCTCAGCAAAGGCCACCTTCCCAGCCCCTAGCGGCACCTGCATGATGAGGACATCTCATTATCTACCTGGAGACCCAATTACTTTCCCAGCTACTTGGGAGGCTGAGGCAGGATAATCGCTTGAACCCGGGAGGCGGAGGTTGCAGTGAGTCAAGATAGCACGCCACTGCACTCCAGCCTGGGTGACAGAGCAAGACTCCATCTC
>NW_012102410.1:914124-916308 GCF_000951045.1 Mandrillus leucophaeus
GGCTCACTGCAACCTCCACCTCCTAGGTTCAAGCGATTCTCCCACCTAAGCCTCCTGAGTAGCTGGGATTACAGGTGTCCACCACGACGCCCAGCTAATTTTTGTATTTTTAGTAGAGACAGGGTTTCACCATGTTGGCCAGGCTGGTCTCAAACCCTGGACTCAAGTGATCCACCTGAGTCGGCCTTCTGAAGTGCTGGGATTATAGGCATGAACCACCGCGCCCGGCCAAAGGATCAGCTATTTTAAAAATATTTTGTCAACGTGGTCTTGCTCTGTTGCCCAGGCTGGTCTCAAACGCATGGCCTCAAGTGATCCTCCCAAGGCCAGGTATGACAGCCTTGCCTGTAATCCCAACACTTTGGGAGGTCAAGACAGGAGGATTGCTTGAGCTCAGGAGTTGGAAACCAGCCTGGGCAACATAGTGAGAGCCAATATCTACAAAAATTTAAAAAATTAGGCAGGTGTGGGGGTGCGCACCTGTGGTCCCAGCTACTTGGGAGGCTGAGGTGGGAAGATTGCTGGAGCCCAGGAGTTAGAGGTTGCATGAGCTGTGATCATGCTACTGCCCTCCGGCCTGGGTGACAGAGTGAGACCTTGTCTCCAAAAAAAAGTGATCCTCCCACCCCAGTCTCCCAAAACACCGGGATTATGGGTGACGCACTGCACCTGGCCCTGCTTATTATTGAAAATACATCCCTTAGTTTGGATAACAGGAAGGACCCAGGACCGGGACATGACTGGGAACACTGGCCCTGCTGGTCACCTGACTTGTGCAAATCTAGGTGTTTGGAAAACGAGGGGCTGGGGCCACCTGGGAGGTAGAGTGGGCTTGGCTATAAGGCCTGCGTGCCAGCTCTGGCCACAGCGGCAAGTCCAAGCCTCAGAGCTGACCAAAGGCAGCTGGCCTTGGCCTCTGACCCCTAAGCCGGGCAGGGCCGCATAGGCACCTGGCCTTCTGAGTCAAAGGCAAAGGAACAGCCAGGGAGCTCTGGCATCTGGTAGGCGCCACCTCACCTGCCCTGGCTGAAACCTGGTGGTCTCTGTAGGGGGGGTTTCTCGCCTGTTGATGAAGCCACGGTGAGTGCCCTGAGCCTGTCCCCTCCCCAGCCTTCCTCCTGGGGAACCTCTTGCTTTTCCCGGGAGGCTGCAGGAAGAACTCAGCTGCCGGCATGTCCATCTGGGCTGAGATACTGTTATTCACCACAAAACGAACCACACTTGTCGATGCTGATAAGACTAAAACTAGACAACCCCAGCAGAAGCCGCTCACACGCCTGAATCCTTACGACGCCTCAGACTGTACCGAGCAAACGGATATCCACGTACCACCTGCGGCGACTCCTCGGAGCCCCCAGGAACGTCAGTGTGACCGAGCTTCAAGTCCGGGCTGTTTGGGGGGCCTCGCCAGTCTCGGGGCCTGGGGTCGGTGCTGCTGACTTTCTTCTTGAAACTGCCATCTGAGAACCCCAAGCCACAGGCGTGAGGCTGCTGCCATCCCATGGGGAGGGGAAACCTTCCCAGTCCACCCCCAGCCCCTGCCCAGGTAGGAAACCCAGGCTGGGCCCGAATGGAGGCGTCTGCAGCACAGACACCTGCTGGTGGGGGGTGGGCTGGTCCGGGTGCTGTCACAACACAACCAACAATGTCTGCAGGGTTTCAGAAGGCTCCACAAAACTGGTCGGGCGTGGTGGCTCACGCCGACGATCTCAGCACTTTGGGAGGCCGAGGCGGGTGGATCACCTGAAGTCAGGAGTTCGAGACCAGCCTGGCCAACATGGCGAAACCCTGTCTCTACTAAAAATACAAAAAGTAGCCGGGCGTGGTGATGGGTGCTTGCTGTCCCAGCTACTTGGGAGGCTGAGGCGGGAGAATCACTTGAACCCGGGAGGCGGAGGTTGCAGAGAGCCGAGATTGAGCCACTGCACTCCAGCCTGTGCGACAGAGCGAGACCCTGTCTCAACAACAACAACAACAACAACAACAAAGAAGCTTCCAGAAAACCCCATACAAGCTAATGTGCTTCCTGAGGGGTGGCCCTGGGGGCGGGAGGGGCGATGGCCCCACTCTTACTCTTGGTGGGGCTGTTTGTGCAGTCGTAGCCCCCGAAGGTCTCGGCCCTCCTGGGCGGGCCTGTGGAGCTACCTCCGTCTTCCGCCTGGCCGTTGGCGCTGCCCAGCCGCC
>NW_012102410.1:919708-925028 GCF_000951045.1 Mandrillus leucophaeus
GCCTCCGGGTTCAAGCGATTCTCTTGCCTCAGCCTCTGGAGTAGCTGGGATTACAGGCGTTTGCCACCATGCCCGGCTGATTTTTGTGTTTTTAGTAGAGATGGGGTTTCACCACATTGGCTAGGCTGGTCTCGAACTCCTGACCTCAGGTGATCCTCCCGCCTCGGCCTCCCAAAGTGCTGGGATTATAGGCATGGGCCACCGCGCCCGGCCCTTTGTCTTTTTTTTAAAATTTCACTTCTTTTTTCAATCCCCAAAATTTCCTTTTTTTTTTTTTTTTTAAGCTCTTAGAGATAGCGTCTCACCATGTTGCCCAGGCCGGAGTGCAGTGGCACGATCATAGCTCACTGCAACTTCAAACCCCTAGGCTCAAGCAATCCTCCTGCCTCAGCCTCCTGTGTAGCTGGGACTACAGGTGCATGCCACCATACCTGGCTAATTTTTTAATTTTGTGGAGGGGTTTCACAATGTTGCCCAGGCTGGTCTCGAACTCCTGGGCTCAAGCGATCTTCCTGCCTCAGCCCCCGACCCAACAAAATGCTGGGATTACAGGGATGAACCACTGTGCCCGGCCCTCCTTTTACTTTTTTAATATGGCTACTAAAAATGAAAAATTCCACACGTGGCCTGCATCATCTTCCTGGTGGAGAGTGCTGCCTGAGAGTTCCCATTTTGCACTTCCTAGTGACCTAGTGATTGACTTTACACCTAGTCACCTCGTGACGGGAAACCCTCTGTTGAAACAGCAGTGTCCTTGCCTCACTGGAACTCAGACCAGGTGGAAATGATGAGTTCACACTCATAGCCAAGCTGCCTCTCACACCAGATGGAGGAACTGAAAGTTACACTCTTGGGGGTTATTTTGGATTAAAAGCAAGAAGATTTTTGTGGAGGCGCCACAAAAGCCTGAAGTGTACCCGGTGGGCAGGACCCTCCACAGGCACCTCCACGCCCCATTCCTGCCTCTTGTCCATAATCCCAGGGCTTTGGGAGGCTGAGGTGGGCAGACCACTTGAGGTCAGGAGTTCGAGACCAGCCTGGCCAAAATGGTGAAACCCCATGTCTACTAAAATAATACAAAAATTAGCTGGGTGTGGTGGCGTGTACCTGTAATCCCAGCTACCCGGGAGGCAGAGGTTGCAGTGAGCTGAGATCCTGTCACTGGTCTCCAGCCTGGGCGACAGAGCGAGACTCCGTCCCTCAAAAAAAAAAGCAGAAACAAAAACAAAAAAGAACCCCCAACAACTCTGTGCCTGAAGGGGCCTTCAGAGTATTAAGCAGGACACGGAGGGCAGGGGGGCGAGGTGAGGTGCAGGAGCCATGGGAAGCCCTCACCAGAACCTGCTACTCCTGCAGCGATGTTTGGGCAGAAGAAAATCCTAAAACAAAACCCCCAAGAACGTGCACGCCAGTCACTGCTCATCTTGGACACGTTTATTGCTAGAATCAGGTCTTAAGTTCTAAAGCAGGTCAGAAATATCCCGTGGTGAGGAAATGTTGTAATCATTGTAAAAATAATTAGCAGGTGACTAAGATCACGATCACGACTGACAAACACGTGTGCAGATCCCACGAAAATACGAACATGTGCTCGACTGTCAACTTGACAAATAAAATCGGGCCCCAACCCAAGAGTGGCCGAGGGGCACTGGTGAGGGAAGGGCTGTCAATGCCGCCGCCCCATGCCTAGCACAACTGAGACCCCTCGGCCATGTGGCGGGGACGCAGGGTTCCCACCGAGTGGCCGAGCAAAAATTCCTTGAACTTCTCCCCCATCCAAGGAATTGTGGCATCTCGGAGGGCTGGACCGGCACATGCCGGCTCAGGAGGGTGCGAGGGTCTGGGAATGTTCTCTTCACAACAGAACAGGAATGTACAGTCAGCTTTTGTAAAGTGCTCCGATACTCAGTACAAAAATACAAAACACTGATGATAAACATGGCACACATGGGATCCGACGGGGGGCGGAGAGCGTCGCTGATGGCCAACGACTGGGCTGGGTGGAGTCAAGGTCCTCGGAGGGGCCAGGCGTCTTGGGACGCCTGGCCACTCACTGTGTTCTCAGGACCTTGTCACCAATGGGCTGTATGGCTGTGGGGCTCTGGTCCTGGTTGGCACCAGCTCCTGCTCTGTCCCCTCCTGAGCCCACAGCACCCAGTGGGCGCGTCTGCCCAGGGGAGCACTTCCTGATGGAGTTTCCCATCCCCTGTGCCCGTCTGTCCCCGAGTGGCGGGGATGTCCCTATTCACTGTATTCAGGGTCACAGGAGCGCGTCTGCCAGCACAGTGGGAGAAGGGCTGAATCCCCCCGGGATCTGCGGTTCCCAGGACCCTGGGTTCCGAAGAAGGACTTGGCCCTGGCGGGGACTCACGTGTACCCCACTGGGAACAAGGATGACCAGCCAGGATCCAGTCCTGCCACTAATGCTTGGGGTGCAGAACAAGGCTTGAAATGTGTCCCGTTCTCCACCGGAGCTGGATCATGGCTGGATCTCACCGTCCCGGGATCGCCACCATGGGACGTCCCAGCACCTTCGACACTGCCCAACACTCCTTCCTCCATCCTCCAGGGGAGGGGCCATAAGCTGCAACAGCTCACTACAAGCGAGGGGCCTGCACAGCGGCCACTTGGCCACTCGCTGCAACGTCTCTAGGTGCTTCCTGTGCACGCCCCGGGATGTGGCACTCTCAACAGTCTGTGATGTGCCAGCCCTGCCTGGAAGGTGGGATGCCAGCCCCAGGAGCTCATTTCCCGGGGGCTGAGGACCCTGCGTCCGGGGTGTGTATGCGCCCTGGCTGAAGCTAGAGACCCGGCTGCCCAGACAGATGTAGCGTGTGAACAGCAATGGGTGACCTCGGGAAGCAGAGTTTGGGAAACAGCTGGTTTCAAAACCAATGCCAAGTAAAAAGGGGCAAAGGTCAGCCCCTTTCACAGTGGGCTTCCAAACCCACAGAACTGCCTGGAGGGCCACTGATGTCCCCTCAGTGGGCCCTGCCCCGTGGCCCTCTCTGCCCATGCCCCCGTGCCTGGCTCATTCCCTGGCCCTGAGGTTCACAGTGAACCTGCGTGAGTCTCTGCTTGGGAAGTGGATTCTGCCTGATTCTGGGGACAGATGCTGCCGACGCCACCTGGCTCCTCCTGGTGCCCTAACCCCTGACTCCAGTGTTGCGTGGTGGCCGTGGAGCGTGGCTCCGGCCGGCAGCTCCTTCTCAGAGCGAGGTCTGTCCTGTCCTCAGCTCCGTGCAGAGCCGGCACCGTTCCTCACTGCCTCAGAAAAACAGCGCGGAGTTGGTCTCCCCGCCACCAGCATGGGGCGCTATGATTTCAGACAGCTCCCTGGTTTAGTCCTGGCTCAACTTTCCATTAAAAACTTTCCTTTTTGAAAAAAAAAAAAAAGAGGTTCAGAAAGTGACCCAGGCCACCACTGCTAATCCTACAGAAAGAGCTGCGAGGCCCAGAGCACCGATAGGCCAGCCCCTGCCAGGCGGTCATCGGTGGTTTGTTAGGGAAGAGGAGGGGACAGCTGGGTGGGCATGGTGACCCCATGGGGGTCCCCAGAGAGCAGGAAGGTTGGGCAGGGCAGGGAGGGGCCTTGCACCTTGAGTCACGGTCCTTTTAGAAGAAGATGACGTCTTCCTTGCTGGCGTCCTCTTTGGCGCTGAGTGGTGTGGCCGGCAGTGGCGAGGGAGCTGGGGGCCCGGGCAGGAGGGCTGTGCCCCCGGCCTTGAGAGAGAAGCCCTCAGAGGGGCTGTCAGCTGGCGGTGGGCTTGGGGCGGGGAAGCCCGGGTCTGGAACAGAGAGGGGGTCCAGACTGAGCAGTCGCCAGGTGGTGCCACAGCTGCCAAGTGGGACTGGGCTCATGTCAGCGGGTGGGGGCTCACCTGGCGGTGGCGCGGGGCTGTGTCTGCTGGGCAGGATGGGGCTCAGCGAGCGGCGGTTCCGTGAGGTGCTCTCATCTTTCCCCATGAACTTGTTGAGCAGCAGCTGCTGCTTCAGGTCGAAGGACGCTGGAAGAGGGAAGGCGCTCGGGCCAGCTCCAGGCTGCCTAGCTGTCCCCACTCCCTAGGGCAGCCTCCGAGAGCAGAGGGGCGTGGCACCCCCACCTGACACTTCCCACGGGCAGCCTGGATCCCATGACCTGAGCTGCTCAGATGCTAAGCCCCAAATTCAGGGAGAATGGCCCCAGCCTCGCTGTGGAAGGACCTGCAGAGTCACCTGGCATCTGGAGAGGAGGTTGAGCCTCCTGTGGAAACAGCACAGGCCCCAGTGGCCACGGGACACACCTGATCTTCAGGGAATGTCTCAGAACATCCCTGGTTGTCCCCCAGGGAGGTGTCCCCCAGAGCAGCAGGGCCGGCTCTCGTGCCAGAGGAGCCCCTGGGCACCCTCCATGGAAACACTGGGGCTGCTCTGGGCTCTGTGTCCCCCTCTGTGGAACAGCTCTGTGGAACGGGGACGATGAGCAGAGGCGCCTGCACCTGTCCCCGCCCCGGCTGTGCTGATCCCAGGTGGCCAGGGCGCTCTACCTTCTAGCCCGTGTCCCTAAGGCTCCTGGTCCCCATCCCACTGTTTGAGGGTTGAGGTGGGGAAGACACACAGTGGATCATCTCAGTTTTGGGCCTGGAGACCAAACATGGCCCTGTGTGGGGTGGCCTCAGCCATGATGCCAGCTCTGCCTTCCGGTTTTCCTCTCCGGAGGATGGCACAGGTGTCCTGAATTTCCCGGCTCCCAGCGAGCCCCGACAGCCTGACCAGTTGCCCACGGCTGCACCTTGCAGGCCCAGGCGAAGGGGCGGGGCCGGCTCACCTGAGCTCTCCCAGCGCTGAGAGCCCCTGCTCTTGCCGCCCTTGTCCTTGCCACCCTTGGTGGAGGCCGCCAGCTTGGTGGGGATCTGCTGCTGCACGGCCGCCTGCCTCTGGAACTGGTTGGTGGCGCTGAGCAGCTGGATGGGCACATCGCTCTTGGCCAGCCGGCTCTCGGTGGGGGCGCTGTCCCGGCGAGCCACCTCAGGGCGCTCTGCGTACTCTGGCCCCACACCGGACAGCAGCATGCTCACCCGAGGCCCCTCCAGCCCTTCCCCGTTGAAGCTGGGAGGGTGGCTTGGGGGCTGGGCCTGGGGGGACAACAGCACATACATCCCAATGCCAGGTTCCTGCTGTGCGGCCTCTGGAGAGCCCCCGAGGGTCGTGCACAGGAGACCCTCGACCTCTCCTGTTCTGGACAGAGCCCAGTGCAGCCTGAAGGAGCTGCTGGTCATTGCCTGTCCCCAACCCCTGTTAAATGTGCATACTTGTGACACTCAGTGGCACCCATACTGTC
>NW_012102410.1:925078-926787 GCF_000951045.1 Mandrillus leucophaeus
AAAAAAAAAAAAAAAGTACAGACAGTGAAAGGGAAGAAGGGAGCTTGCTATAGGCTACAGGGCACCAGGAACTGTTCTTGACAACGTGCTCACTGAACGCAGATGAACCTTGACAACATCACACCCAGTGAGAGAGGTCAGACCCAAAAGGTCGCACAGTGTGTGACTCCATTTATGTGGAATATCCAGGACAGGCCAATCCACAGGGACAGGAAGTAGATTCCTGCTGTCAGGGTTGGGGCACGGGGTGGGGAGTGACTGTTAAGGAGGAAGGGGCTTCTTTCTTGGATGGTGGAATGTTCTAAAGTTAACGTGATTTTGGCTGCATAATTGGAAATGCACTAAAATGCCACCGAACCCAACGCTTGGGAGGGTGAGTGGCGTGGTGTGTGAATTACATCTCAATAACGTAATTAAACAAACAGGGAGGAGGAAGCTCTGGAAGGAGGCTGTGGGGGCCCTGTGCTATTCCTTCGTAGGGGACTGGGATGCCCTGTCGAGCTCCTGGCTGCACGAGGACAGGGTGGTGGCGGCGTTTTGTGGCTGCGTGGTCGGCTCCGGAAGGGGCTTAGGGCTCCTGAGCTCTCCTCCCTCCCTCTCCTACATACCCCCGCAGGGCTAAGTGACCTCTGGAGATCGCTATGTCATGGCACAGCCCAGTTCTAATGCTTCACAGAGCTGCAGGACACGGCACAGCCCACAGGAAAACGCCGGGTCACTTTAGGGGTTTCACACGGGTCACTTGGGGGGCAGTTTGCCCTCTGTGGCCAACTCTGATGGGTTGGCCAGGGCTCACCACACACGGGGTGTGCCCAAAATGCCATCTCCCCCTCACCTTGAAAGTCCCGGAGTCTTGTGGCGCGGGCCTCGACCACCTTCCTTTCCTCTTCGGGCAGGCTGAAGGGCCCCTGCTCCTCGTCAGGGCAGCTACAGGGAGAGGAGTCAGGAGGGTAACTGTGCCTCCCAGGCAGGCCGGGCTCCCGCACAGACGCTGGTTCTACAGAACCACCCGCCACAACCGTCTTTGACCGTGGGAGTGATTTAGCTTGTTCATGGTGCAGGAGGATGAGGAGGGGAAGAGAGAGAGCCACTGACACTCATCCGGCCCCAAAGTGCCAGGGCATAACCAGGAAGAGACTTTACGTGCCTGTCTGTGACTTGGAGGAGGAGTCCAGGGGACGGCAGGCTTGCAAGGGATCTGCCAGGTACAGATGGGTGGCTGCAAGCCCCACAGAGCTACAGCGACTGTGGATGGGGGAGTCTGAACCAGGCTAAGGCACCAGGAAGCCTCCAGGAATCAACAGAGGGAGTGGCCGGGCGCGGTGGCTCATGCCTGTAATCCCAACACTTTGGGAGGCCAAGGCAGGAGGATGGCTTGAGGCCAGGAGTTCAAGACCGGCCACAGTGGCAACACAGTG
Organism: Mandrillus leucophaeus; assembly: GCF_000951045.1. Classification (NCBI taxonomy): domain Eukaryota; kingdom Metazoa; phylum Chordata; class Mammalia; order Primates; family Cercopithecidae; genus Mandrillus; species Mandrillus leucophaeus. The sequence continues at coordinate 926,497 of NW_012102410.1, forward strand.
AGGCCCCATCTCTACAAAACTCAAAAATCTAGCTGGGTGGGGTGGTGTGTGCCTGTAGTTCCAGCTACTTGGGAGGCTGAGGGGGAGGATGGCTTGAGCCCAGGAGTTTGGGATGCAGGAAGCTATGACTGTGCCAGTGCACTCCAGCCTGGGTGACAGAGCAAGAGCCCGACTCTAAAAAACATAACAAAACAAAATAGGCTGGGTGCAGTGGCTCATGCCTGTAATCCCAGCTACTTGGGAGGCTGAGGCAGGAGAATCGCTTGAACCTGGGAGGCGGAGGCTGCAGTG
>NW_012102410.1:929157-930868 GCF_000951045.1 Mandrillus leucophaeus
AAAAAAAAAAGAAAAAGAAAAAAAGAAAGAGCAGACTGGGCACTGACTGCCTGCCCAAGCGGCCAGCTCAGGGGCCTGGCGGCTGTGTTGGAGTGGCTGTGTAGGAGCTGTGCTTGGGAAACCCCTGAGGGGGCATGCGTGTGTTTTTCTGGGGATATCACCAGAGACCCACCTCCCAGGAAGAAGAGGAACCTCTGATGGGCAGGGAACCAGTGTCAGTCAACTTCAGATCCTCCCCAGCCCGGCTCAGCGCTCCGCATGCAGGGAGCATCAGAGCGGTTGTTGAATGAGAAGGGGAAAGTGCTTTATGTCTGCAAGGAGGGGCTGGCCCAGATTGTGTCTAAGGCCCTTCTGGCTCTAGCAGGCACCAGTCGGGGGGTCAGTGCTGCTCCTGGGTCTCCCCAGATAGAAGCCTGTCCTGGACAGAGTGCCGTGTTGGCCACACTGAGCCGTGAGCCTGTCCTGGGCTCCCCTGAGCCCACCCAGGCAGGACTACACCCTTGAGGTGTGGGCAGCCAACTTACTCTCGCTCATGGCCGACTTGAGAATTAGCTCCCCCTGCAGGGTCTCGGATGGGTCCCCTCCACGGAATAGGCCTCGGGGCTGGGGCAGGTCTTCCAGGCCGCTCATCTCTGCCATCTCCAGGTAGATCTGCTGCTTCTCTAGGAGGCTCTGTGCAATCAGCTGGTCTTTCATGCTTAACCGCTCTGCAGAGTGATGGTGGAGGTGGCAGTCAGCCTGGTCGGCCTTCCCTGGAATCGTCTGAGCCCCAGGGACTGGCCTAAGGATGAAGACCCCGCTGCCCCTGCCCTGAGATAGGCTGCCCCCTGCGTCCTGCATTCCTGGGAGGTGGGGGAGGGCATGGCCTTGTCCTCTGATTATTTTCCCCCTCGTTATAAAAATCAGGTTAGCTGTGGTGGCTCAGGCCTGCAGTCCCAGCACTTAGGGAGGCCAAGGTAGGAGGATTCCTGCAGCCTGGAGTTCGAGACCAGCCTGGGCAACATAATGAGACTCTGTCTCTAGAAAGAAATAAAACATTAGCTGGTTGTGGTGGTGCATGTCTGGGAAACGAGGCAGGAGGATCGCTTGAGCCCAGAAGTTCAAGGCTGCAGTGAGCTATGACTGCACTACTGTACTCCAGCCTGGCCAACAAAGCGAGACCCTGTCTCTAAAAGAAAGAAAATCAAACACAGTAGGGTGTGAGTGGGGATTGTATCAGGCCTGTTTATTAGTCTGGGACCAACTTAGAGCCTTAGAAAACTGAGTTTTCCTTCCTCCCTTTCTTTCTTTCCTTATTTTTTGGAGGAGGAGTCTCGCTCTGTTGCCCAGGCTGGAGTGCAGTAGCACGATCTTGGCTCACTGCAACCTCCACCTCCCGGATTCAAGTGATTCTCCTGCCTCAGCCTCCCGAGTAGCTGGGACTACAGGCATGCGCCACCATGCCTGGCTAATTTTTTGTATTTTTAGTAGAAATGGGGTTCACCATCTTGACCAGGCTGGTTTCAAACGCCTGACCTCAGGTGATCCACTCGCTTCGGCCTCCCAAAGTGCTGGGATTACAGGCATGAGCCACCGCACCCAGCCTAATGTTTAAATTTTTTGTAGAGACGGGGTTTCGCCATGCTGTCCAGGCTGGTCTCAAACTCCCGGCTTCCAGTGATCCATTTGCTTCAGCCTCGCAAAATGCTGGGATTACAGGTATGAGCCACCA
>NW_012102410.1:930918-931802 GCF_000951045.1 Mandrillus leucophaeus
CTGGCGCTCGCGCTCCCAACGCTGCTGGTCCTGCCGCAGCTGGCTCTGCAGCTTCTCCACGGCCGCGCGCTCCTCCCGCTGCTTCTCGAAGTTGCGCTGCCGCTCCTGCTCCAGCAGCAGGTTCCCACGCGTGGACTGCAGCCGGAACTGCTTCTCGCGCTCCAGGATGGCTGCCCGCTGCGTCTCTACATAGCTGTCCTGGTGGGTGATGACCGCCTGCGGAGGGCCAGGGCCAGGTGGGTGAGAGCCGCACCCGTGCCCCAGCCAACCAGGAAAGGGCACGTGTGGCCGGCCCCACCCCGCCCCTGTACCTGGAGGTTCAGGAGCAGCTGGGACAGTGTCTGGATCCGCTGGACAAGCTGCGGGGAGGAGAGGGAGATTGATGCCAGTTCTCGGGCCTGAGGCCACAGGCGCGTGTAAACGGCCCCGGGGAGATGGACAGCGGGCGCCTACCTCCAACTCCAGGACGGTGGGTAGACGGGAATCAGATTCCGTGCCTGGCGCCTCCACCTGGGAAGAGGACACCGTCAAACCACAGAGAACGCTCAAGACTCATCCGACTAGACCCAAGCCTGCTGCTGCTGCTGCTGCTTTTTTTTTTTTTTTTTAAAACTTTTTTTTTGAGACGGAGTTCTGCTCTTGTTGCTCCAGCTGGAGTGCAATGGCGCAATCTTGGCTCACTGCACCCTCCTGCTGCTGGGTTCAAGTGATTCTCCTGCCTCAGCCTGCCAAGTAATTGGGATTATAGGCGCGCACCGTCACGCCTGGCTAATTTTGTGTTTTTTTAGTAGAAACAGAGTTTCACCATGTTGGCCAGGCTGGTCTCAAACTCCTGACCTCAGGTGATCTGCCCGCCTCGGCCTCCCAAAGTGCTGGGATTACAG
>NW_012102410.1:932031-932594 GCF_000951045.1 Mandrillus leucophaeus
AAAAAAAAAAAAAAAAAAAAAAAAAAAAAAGGCAAAATGAGGTCATATGGGTGGGCCCAAGTCCAATCTGACTGGCATCCTTCTAACAAGAGGAGATGAGCACAGAGACACACACAGAGGGATGGCCACGCGAGGACACAGAGAACAGACGAACAGATGGCTGTCTACAAGCCAAGGGGCCTCAGAAGAAACCAACCCTGCCGACACCTTGATCTTGGACTTTCAGCCTGCAGAAACGTGAGACGATAAATTTATGTGGTCCAAACCACCCAGTCCGTGGTACTTTGTTTACAGCAGCCTCAGCAAACAAATGCACTGGTTAACAACACACCAGCAGCTGGGCGTAGCGGCTCACGACTGTAATCCCATCACTTTGGGAAGCCAAGGTAGGAGGATCACTTGAGGTTAGGAGTTGGAGACCAGCCTGGCCAACATGGTGAAACCCCGTCTCTACTAAAAATACAAAAAATTAGCCAGGTGTAGTGGCGGGCGCCTGTAGTCCCACCTACGTGGGCCTGGGAAACTCACAGGGGCACCTTCCATGGGCAGTTTCAGCCAACCTC
>NW_012102410.1:932644-933395 GCF_000951045.1 Mandrillus leucophaeus
ATAGGCTGGGTGCAGTGGCTCATGCCTGTAATCCCAGCTACTTGGGAGGCTGAGGCAGGAGAATCGCTTGAACCTGGGAGGCGGAGGCTGCAGTGAGCCGAGATTGCACCACTGCACTTCAGCCTGGGGGACAGAGCGAGACTGTCTCAAAAAAAAAAAAAAAAAAAAAAAAGAGAGAGAGAGGGGAAGCCAGCTGGTCCCGGGCCCTGAGGGGTGCTCGGCTCAAGGAGGAAGGACAAGATACCACGCCCTGCTCCAACAACTCTGGCCCTAGAATGCAAACAGCCTGCCATGTCAGGTGCAGTGGCCCACGAATGCAGAAAGACCCAGGTTACAGCTGCCTTTCCAGGCCCGTTAGCCTCAACATCCAACAGGCTGAGTCATCAGAAGGAGCTGGCATAGCATCATGGGTCCCAAAGTGGGATGAGCGAATTCAAGGTCACAGCCAATGGCCAACCATCAAAGCCAAGGGTGGACCAGTCAGCGGAAGGAATACAGGGAGTGGGGACATCCTCCAGGCCCTCCTCACCTCTCCACAGCCCTTCGGATGTGGGCCATCCAGGCGTTCCTGTCCTCTTTGGAGCTCGTGTAGATTTCATACATCTCTGGCCCTTGCAAGGAAGCGCTGATCAGAAACATCGCTTTCTCCTCGTTGGCCACTTCCCTCACGATGAGCTTTTGTAACGAGATGACGGGTGGCTTTGAGTCCTGCATGGGTAAAGGGCATTGGGGAGGTCACCCTTTGCCCCAC
>NW_012102410.1:933445-934397 GCF_000951045.1 Mandrillus leucophaeus
TGCTTCCGTCTGGGCCTAGAAGTTTCCTTTCTGCCTTGCCTGCATGCCCCCACCAACACCTTTCCAGGTCTCAACCTTCAGCACCAATGAGCAGCCACATCTTCTAAAGGGCATTGGGGAGGTCACCCTTTGCCCCACCGCACCCAAACAGCAGTGAGGTCAAGGGCCTGGTAAGGGGAACGAAGAGTGGGGGTCACCCTCCTCGTTTATTTTCAAACAATTCAAAGCAGAAATATTTTGCCATCTGGGGGACAAAAGACGCTATTGCAATGAAATCCTAGAATCCTTTTTTTTTTTTTTTTTTTAAACTATCTTGGAGGCCAGGTCTTGCTCTGCAACCCAGGCTGGAGTGCAGTGGTGCAATCATTGCTCCCTGCAGCCTTGACCTCCTGGGCTCAAGTGATCCTCCCACCTCAGCCTCCTGAGTAGCTGGGATTATAGGCATGTGCCGCCAGGCTCAGGTAATTTTTGTATTTTTTGTAGAGATGGGATCTCACTATGTTGCCCAGGCTGGTCTTGAACTCCTAAGCTCAAGTGATCCTCCTACCTCGGCCTTCCAAAGTGCTGAGATTACAGGAGTGAGCCATCTTGCCCCTTAGTATCCCGATAATGTGTCAATTTCATCAGCTTAAAAATTTGTTTAAAAATAGCAATGCACATACACACTACAAAGCTCAAAAGATACAACAGTGTGTAGTATAAAACAACAAATAAGCCTCTGTCTTGTGCCTCAGGCCACCCAATCTGTCACGCATCCTTCAAGAGACAATGCTTCCACAGACCAGCAAAATGCACATTTTAACTGGTTAGAGTAAGCTACACTGTGTTCTCCACAAATCCATATGAGGTCCTGACCCCCAGTACCTCAGAATGTGGCTGTCTTTGGAGATGAGGCCTTTAAAGAGGAGATTAAGGTCTGGGCGCGGTGGCTCACTCCTGTAATCCCAGCACT
>NW_012102410.1:934447-934991 GCF_000951045.1 Mandrillus leucophaeus
ATTACAGGTGTCCACCACCATGCCCAGCTAATTTTTGTATTTTTAGTAGAGACAGGGTTTCACCATGTTGGCCAGGCTGGTCTCAAACCCTGGACTCAAGTGATCCACCCGAGTCGGCCTTCTGAAGTGCTGGGATTATAGGCATGAACCACCGCTCCTGGCCAAAGGATCAGCTATTTTAAAAATATTTTGTCAACGTGGTCTTGCTCTGTTGCCCAGGCTGGTCTCAAATGCATGGCCTCAAGTGATCCTCCCAAGGCCAGGTATGACAGCCTTGCCTGTAGTCCCAACACTTTGGGAGGTCAAGACAGGAGGATTGCTTGAGCTCAGGAGTTGGAAACCAGCCTGGGCAACATAGTGAGAGCCAATATCTATAAAAATTTAAAAAATTAGGCAGGTGTGGGGGTGCGCACCTGTGGTCCCAGCTACTTGGGAGGCTGAGGTGGGAGGATTGCTGGAGCCCAGGAGTTAGAGGTTGCATGAGCTGTGATCATGCTACTGCCCTCCGGCCTGGGTGACAGAGTGAGACCTTGTCTCCAAAAAA
>NW_012102410.1:935041-937736 GCF_000951045.1 Mandrillus leucophaeus
AGGGTCCCAGCAAGCAGGGCCCTTTGTCTGTTTTTTTGTTTTGTTTTTTTGTGTTTTTTTGTTTTGAGATAGAGTCTCACTCTGTTGCCCAGGCTGTAGAGCAGTGACACAATCTTGCTGGAGTGCAGTGGCACAATCTCAGCAACCTTCGCCTCCTGGGTTCAGGTGATTATCCTGCCTCAGCCTCCTGAGTAGCTGGGACTACAGACATGGGCCACCATGCCTGGCTAATTTTTGTATTTTTAGGAGAGGTGAGGTTTCACCATGTTGGTCAGGCTGAACTTGAGCTCCTGAGTTCCAGTGATCCGCCCACCTCGGCCTCCCAAAGTGCTGGGATTATAGGCGTGAGCCACTGCACCCGGCCGACCCTTTGTCTGAAGAGACAGGATACATACCACAGAAGCAAAGACGTATTTCTGATCTTTTTCTTGTAGCAGCAAAAGTACGTCGGTCAGCAGGACGGCCAGGACATCTGGGAAAATAGTATGGAAGGAGGCATCTTAAAAGTCCCATGGCCAGCAGGTCTTGCTGGGCACCCCCGTGGATGCCACCTCCCAGAAAGGTGTAAGCAGCGTGATGCTTCCGCCTGGGCCTAGAAGTTTCCTTTCTGCCTTGCCTGCATGCCCCCACCAACACCTTTCCAGGTCTCAACCTTCAGCACCAATGAGCAGCTGGAGCCTCCTCTAAGTCCCTTCCGTGTGCAGAGCTCCAACCAGGGCTCCTGCCCATGTCAGGCCACTGGGCCCCACAGTTCTCTTTGCTGTAACAACATCTGCTGGATCTGACCTTTGAGAGTCTGATATGGTTTGGCCGCGTCCCCATCCACATCTCATCTTGAATTCCACACTGTAAGAGGGACCCAGTGGGAGGTAACTGAATCATGGGGGCAGATCTTTTCCATGCTGTTCTCGTGATAGTGAATGAGTCTCATAAGATCTGACGGTTTTATAAGGGGGAGTTTCCCTGCACAAGCTCCCTCTCTCTTTGCCTCCATGTAAGACGTGACTTGCTCCTCCTGCCTTCTGCCATGATTGTGAGGCCTTCCCCACCAGGTGGAACTGTAAGTCTATTAAACCTCTTTCTTTGGTAAGTTGCCCAGTCTCGGGTATGTCTTTATTAACAGCGTGAACACGGACTAATACAGCATCTCTCCCTCTGATTTCTCAGATGTGAATGGAGCTCTCTGTTCTCCCTGCTCCTGGGTCACCAGGACCCGAGCCACTGCATCGATGCAGGCCAGGGGTGGTCTCAGTCCCCTCATGCCCCTCAGTCCCCCTTGCTGCCTTGTCCCTGTATGAACGTCTCGTGCTGTAAGGCTTGCTGCACATAGATGCAAATCAAGAGCTGCGTTCAAGGGCAACACCACTTTTGGGGAGCTGCTTCTAACACCCCTGTCTAAGTCAGATACGCTTTCGCTAATTCTCTTGTATTGCAGTCTGCTGGCTTCCTTAAAGCATTTGCTGGGCTTATAACTAGTTTTTCTGTTTGTTTGCTTGTTTCTCTCTTTCAGCCCGAGGGACTGATGCCCAAAAAGGCTGGGCACCAGATCTTGCCCGGTGGGGTGTATTCCTACTATCCAACTTGGCACCTGGCAGGCAGAAGGCGCTAAACCTGTCTGCCAAATACATGCCTACTCAAATGATGAGTGGGCAAATGCTGTCATTTGGCCACTTCAATGACTCCCTCAAGATCCTTAAAGATGCTGATGCAAACAGATAGCTTGGGATGTTTCTAGAGGCTCCAAAAATGAAGAGGAAACCCAGGGATGAATCCTGAGTACTCTCTGGTCTGAACTGCAACATGGGTCTCGAAAGCAGGGCTCGGAGCACACCCTGGGCAGCGAGTGGGATGCCTGGGGACACTGACCAGCAGTCCTGGGGGTATTCTCTATCCACATGGGGGCCTCCCAGTGGCTGGGCCCACGGCAGGCTGGCCCATGACTGCCCAGATGGGCAGCTGAGCGTGTTTGGAATTCTGGACCTGGGGTGTCACGATGTGTCACCAATGCCCTGGGTTTCCACTTGGAAGTCAACGACTCAGCATGGCCTCCTGGTTTGTACTGCATCCTTCCAAAGACCAGAGGAGGAGGACGGTGATACAACCACCTCTTTTATGCTACACCCCAGCTGCCTTGCTCATCCTGACTCAGCTCATAACCTCCCTTCAGCCATGAAGTAGCCAGACTTCAGTGGTTCTGTGTCAGTTGACACCCAGCAAACCAAGATGGTGCCCACGGATGTAAGAGGGCACCCACTGATCCGAGATGATGCCACCACTCCTAAGACCATGCCACCAGTCCGAGATGGCACCGACCAATCAAAGATGGTGCCATCACTCCCAAGACCATGTCACTGATCTGAGATGACACCCACCAATCAAAATGGTGCCCACTGATCCAAGAGGGAGCCCACTGATCAAGATGATGACACGATTCCAAGATGGTGCCCATTGATCCAAGATGGTATTCACTGATCCAGGATGATGTCATTACTTCCAAGACTATGCCACCAATCCAAGATGGCACCCCCCAAGATAGCACCCACTGATCCAAGATGGTGCCATCATTCTCAAGACCGTGCCACCAATCCAAGATGGCACCCAACCCAAATGGTGCCCACTGATTCAAGAGGGCACCCACCAAGATGGTGCCACTGATCCAAGATGGTACTACCATTCCCAAGACTGTACGACCAAT
>NW_012102410.1:938856-941493 GCF_000951045.1 Mandrillus leucophaeus
GGGAGGTAACTGAATCATGGGGGCAGATCTTTTCCATGCTGTTCTCGTGATAGTGAATGAGTCTCATAAGATCTGACGGTTTTATAAGGGGGAGTTTCCCTGCACAAGCTCCCTCTCTCTTTGCCTCCATATAAGACGTGACTTGCTCCTCCTGCCTTCTGCCATGATTGTGAGGCCTTCCCCACCAGGTGGAACTGTAAGTCTATTAAACCTCTTTCTTTGGTAAGTTGCCCAGTCTCGGGTATGTCTTTATTAACAGCGTGAACACGGACTAATACAGCATCTCTCCCTCTGATTTCTCAGATGTGAATGGAGCTCTCTGTTCTCCCTGCTCCTGGGTCACCAGGACCCGAGCCACTGCATCGATGCAGGCCAGGGGTGGTCTCAGTCCCCTCATGCCCCTCAGTCCCCCTTGCTGCCTTGTCCCTGTATGAACGTCTCGTGCTGTAAGGCTTGCTGCACATAGATGCAAATCAAGAGCTGCGTTCAAGGGCAACACCACTTTTGGGGAGCTGCTTCTAACACCCCTGTCTAAGTCAGATACGCTTTCGCTAATTCTCTTGTATTGCAGTCTGCTGGCTTCCTTAAAGCATTTGCTGGGCTTATAACTAGTTTTTCTGTTTGTTTGCTTGTTTCTCTCTTTCAGCCCGAGGGACTGATGCCCAAAAAGGCTGGGCACCAGATCTTGCCCGGTGGGGTGTATTCCTACTATCCAACTTGGCACCTGGCAGGCAGAAGGCGCTAAACCTGTCTGCCAAATACATGCCTACTCAAATGATGAGTGGGCAAATGCTGTCATTTGGCCACTTCAATGACTCCCTCAAGATCCTTAAAGATGCTGATGCAAACAGATAGCTTGGGATGTTTCTAGAGGCTCCAAAAATGAAGAGGAAACCCAGGGATGAATCCTGAGTACTCTCTGGTCTGAACTGCAACATGGGTCTCGAAAGCAGGGCTCGGAGCACACCCTGGGCAGCGAGTGGGATGCCTGGGGACACTGACCAGCAGTCCTGGGGGTATTCTCTATCCACATGGGGGCCTCCCAGTGGCTGGGCCCACGGCAGGCTGGCCCATGACTGCCCAGATGGGCAGCTGAGCGTGTTTGGAATTCTGGACCTGGGGTGTCACGATGTGTCACCAATGCCCTGGGTTTCCACTTGGAAGTCAACGACTCAGCATGGCCTCCTGGTTTGTACTGCATCCTTCCAAAGACCAGAGGAGGAGGACGGTGATACAACCACCTCTTTTATGCTACACCCCAGCTGCCTTGCTCATCCTGACTCAGCTCATAACCTCCCTTCAGCCATGAAGTAGCCAGACTTCAGTGGTTCTGTGTCAGTTGACACCCAGCAAACCAAGATGGTGCCCACGGATGTAAGAGGGCACCCACTGATCCGAGATGATGCCACCACTCCTAAGACCATGCCACCAGTCCGAGATGGCACCGACCAATCAAAGATGGTGCCATCACTCCCAAGACCATGTCACTGATCTGAGATGACACCCACCAATCAAAATGGTGCCCACTGATCCAAGAGGGAGCCCACTGATCAAGATGATGACACGATTCCAAGATGGTGCCCATTGATCCAAGATGGTATTCACTGATCCAGGATGATGTCATTACTTCCAAGACTATGCCACCAATCCAAGATGGCACCCCCCAAGATAGCACCCACTGATCCAAGATGGTGCCATCATTCTCAAGACCGTGCCACCAATCCAAGATGGCACCCAACCCAAATGGTGCCCACTGATTCAAGAGGGCACCCACCAAGATGGTGCCACTGATCCAAGATGGTACTACCATTCCCAAGACTGTACGACCAATCCAGGATGGCACCCATCACTCTAAGAGGGTGCCCACAACTCCCAAGATAGTGCCACTGATCCAAGATGGCACCCACCAATCCGATATGGTGCCACCACTCCAAGATGGCGCTGCTAATCCAATATGGCACCCACCAATCCAAGATGATGTCTACTGATCCAACATGGCACCCACAACTCCCAAGATGCTGCTACCAACCCAAGACAGCACCCACCAACCAATTTAGTGCCACCAATCCAACATGGCACCCACCAATAAAAAATGGCAACCAACACTCCAAAACGGTACCCACTGATAACAGGATAGTGCCACCAATCAAGAGAGTACCCACCACTTTGAGACGGTGACCACCTCTCCAAGATGGTACCCACTGATACAAGATGGTGCCACTAATCTAAGACAGTGCCCACTGATCCAAGATGGCACCCACTAGAGGCGGCCAGGGGCAGGCCTTTACCTTTCAAGCGCCCTGATGTGGTCTTCCAGCAGAGCATGCCCTCCAGGTGAAGCTGCCGCTGAAGCATGTCTTCCTTGCGGAAGGTGAGCCCGTTCTTGAGTTTGCCGGAAGACTTCAGGTCCATCTTCCCTGCGATCTCCCTGAGGCGCTGGCCCTTCTCAAACTCGCTGACCTTGGCATCCACTTGTGAGATGATATCTTTAATGAGGTTCAGGGCCTGGGTCAGGTCTTCGTAGTCCTCAGTGCCAGCTGCCACACATAGCAGAGTTAGCGTCTTTCTTTTCCACTTTAACACAACAGAAGTGGACACACTCACTATGGGTGTGTGGGATCTATGAGGTGTGTGGAC
>NW_012102410.1:946303-947747 GCF_000951045.1 Mandrillus leucophaeus
TCAAGACCAGCCTGACCAACATGGAGAAACCTCGTTTCTACTAAAAATACAAAAATTAGCCAGGCGTGGTGGCGCACGCCTGTAATCCTAGCTACTCGGCAGGCTGAGGTAGGAGAACCACTTGGACCCAGGAGGTGGAGGTTGTGGTGAGCCGAGATTGTGCCACTGCACTCCAGCCTGGGCAATAAGAGTGAAATTCTGTCTTAAAATAAATAAATTAATTAATTCATTAATTAAAAAAAACGAAAAGACTCCCTCCACCTCCTGTTGTGGCTGGGATCTGGCTCCTCCCACTCCAAGGATGTAGCTTTTATAGCAGGGAAGCTTGTTCATCCTCTCACGGCCTGAATTCACTGGTGAAGCAAGAGCTATGGTCAGCATGGCCCTGGCTCCCAGAACTCCTGGCTGGACTGCCCGCCCTTCCCTGCCTCCCTGGCTCCACGCACATTCCTTGCTCAGCCCTGGGCATGTGACACAGGGGCCATGTCTGGGTCTGTCTGAACCACCACGGCACCATCTCCAATCATTCATCCTTTCCACAGACACTGACACTGAGGGCCTGTGCTGGCCCAGCCTGTGCTAGGGGCTGGGGGAAACAGTTGGCAAATAAAACCTGGCTCTTGCTTTCATGGTGTTGACCACCCCATCTTTCTTGCATCAAAAACCCCAGGCCAGGCCAGGCTGGGTGCGGTACGGTGGCTCACACCTGTAATCCCAGCACTTTGGGAGGCCAAGGTGGGCGGATCATTTGAGGTCAGAAGTTCAAGACCAGCCTGACAAACATGGTGAATCCCCATCTCTACTACAAATACCAAAATTAGCTAGATGTGGTGGTGGGCGCCTGTAACCCCAGCTACTCAGGAGGCTGAGGCAGGAGAATCGCTTGAACCTGGGAAGTGGAGATGGCAGTGAGCCGAGATGGTGCCACTGCACTCCAGCCTGGGGGACAGAGTGAGACTCTGTCTCAAAACAAAACAAAACCCAGGCCAGATGTGATGGCTCGTGTCTGTAATCCCAGCACTTTGGAGATACTGAGGCAGAAGGACCACTTGAACCCAGGAGTTCCAGAACAGCCCGGGCAACACAGCGAGACCCCATCTCTAAAAAAAAAAAAAAAAAATTTTTTTTTTAATTAACTGGGTGTAGTGCCATGTACCTGTAGTCCCAGGTGCTTGGGAGGCTGAGGTAGGAGGATCACTTGAGACCCGGAGTTGGAGGCTACAATGAACTATGATTTCACCACTACACTCCAGCCTGGGCAACAGAGTGAGACTTTGTCTCTTTAAAAACAGAAAAAAAAGGCCAGGCGTGGTGGCTCAAGCCTGTAATCCCAGCACTTTGGGAGGCCAAGACAGGCAGATCATGAGGTCAGGAGATCGAGACCATCCTGGCTAACATGGTAAAACCCCATCTCTACTAAAAATACAAAAAACTAGCCGGGCGC
>NW_012102410.1:948202-948472 GCF_000951045.1 Mandrillus leucophaeus
AAAAAAAAAAGGAACCCCAGCACCCAGCAAAGTGGATTCCCAAGGGAATTTATCCAGTCCGCTGCTAAATAGGGAGTGGGTGCACAGTGAGAGCCCCATGCTGCAGCAGCACGGGCAGGCGGGGCAGTGGGGAGAAGGCCTACCTTCCGTGTTCTGGATGATGCGCTCCACCAGCACTGGGTATTTGGTTATGCGCTGTGTAACCAGGAGAATGCACTCCTGCACACCAAGCCGCCGCACGATGGAGAAGTTGCCGATTTTCTAGGAAAC
>NW_012102410.1:948680-950416 GCF_000951045.1 Mandrillus leucophaeus
ATTAACATCTCGGAAACGGACAGCCAGATCCCGCATTAACATCTCGGAAACGGACAGCAAGGGCCCGTATTAACATCTCGGAAATGGACAGCCAGATCCCGCACTGACATCTCGGAAACGGACAGCCAGATCCCGCACTGACATCTCGGAAACGGACAGCCAGATCCCGCACTGACATCTCGGAAACGGACAGCCGGATCCCGCATTAACATCTCGGAAATGGAAAGCCAGATCCCGCATTAACATCTCGGAAACGGAAAGCCAGATCCCGCATTAACATCTTGGCTCCTGCCCAATTAGTCAACAATCGGCTGTCAAGGCTGGGGGCTCCTTTCTTTCTCAGCTCACCAGGACCTTTCCTTTGCCACTTTGGAGGAGACAGACACCAGATATCTGAAAGCAGGGATCACCTGCTGTACACACAAAGGCCACCAAAGGCCAGATGTGGTGGTTTGTGCCTGTAATCCCACACTTTCGGAGGCCAAGACAGGAGGAATGCTTGAGACCAGGAGTTTGAGACCAGCCTGGGCAACACAGCAAGACGTCATCTCCACCAAAAATTAAAATATTAGGTGGGCATGGTGGCACACTCCTGTAGTCCCAACTACTCATGAAGCAGAGACAAGAGGCTTTGTGAGCCCAGGAGTTTGAGGCTGCAGTGAGCCATTGCACTCCAGCCTGGGCGACAGAGCAAGACCTGACTCTCAAAAATAAAAGAAATGAGAACCAGCCAAGGGGTGGATATGGAAATCAACTGTCAAGCTGTCCACAAACACGATGTACAAATGAACACACACCCCCTAACCCATGACTGCTGGAACCCTCCAGAACTAGAGTGGGCATGTGCCCTTTGGTTGGGTCCCTGGGTGTGATATTGGCTCACCGCAACCTCCGCCTCCCGAGTTTAAGCGATTCTCCTGTCTCAGCCTCCGAGTAGCTGGGATTACAGGCGTGTGCCACCACACCTGGCTAATTTTTGTAGTTTTAGGAGACATGAGGTTTCGCCATATTCCTCAGGCTGGTCTCAAACTCCTGGGCTCAAGTGATCCGCCCACCTTGGCCTCCCCAGAAGTGCTGGGATTCCAAGCGTGAGCCACGGCACCCAGCCTGGCTGCTTTCTGACGCTCACCTCTGGCTAAGAACCCAGAGCGGTCACCCGACGCCCTCTCGGGAGCACAGCACATTTTCTGCTTGTTTGCTCCCGCTGCTCTTGTGTACGTTTTAGGGATGCCAGCACTTGCAAAGAGCCACTGAAGAGGCCCAGAGCCGCTGTGGGATTTGCAAGAGTCCATGACGGAGGCTTCACTGGAATCCCCCTCCTGGCTTCAAGGAACTGAGGCTCCAAAACGATCCTCTCCCTTTCCCACCTATCCTATAACACAATGAAGTTGAAATGCATGTCACTCCTAACTTTGGACCACTGGGCGTAGAATGCCACTGCAGAATCAAGTCCCGGCCAGGCCACAGGTGATGCAGCTCGTGTGGAATCAGCGATGTGAGGGCCTCTAAAGAGGCGAATGTTGATAGAACCAACTAGCCATCATCCAAGTGCGGTTTCTAGGATGCGGGAGGTGGGGTCTCCCTTGACTTGGCTGACTCTGGCTGGGCTTCGAGCACCCACCCACACTCACACAAAGGAGGCAGGAAGATCCATCTGCAGGCTCCGGGGGTGAACACGGACCAGCAAGGGGACAAAGGCTTGGAGTAACCCTCCTTTTTTTATTTTGTTTTGTTTT
>NW_012102410.1:951299-952291 GCF_000951045.1 Mandrillus leucophaeus
TGACACAGTGATGGTCAGCAGGTCCCATGCTGAGGGCTGCAGGGATCTCTCAGGGCCCACTGTGGCCTGGCAAGGAACAAAGTCTAGACATGCTTTCTTTGATTGATTTTGTTAATATGTGTATGTGTATATTTATGTATTTTATATAATAGAGATGGGATCTTGCTATGTTGCCCAGGCTGGTCTTAAACGCCTAAGCTCAACTGATTTTCCCTCCTTAGCTGCTGGAGTAGCGAGAGTTACAGGTGTGCACCAACATGCCTGGCTAATTTTTAAATTTTTTGTAGAGACAGGATCTTGCTATGTTGCCCAGGCAGGTCTCAAACTCCTGGCCTCAAGCAATCCTCCCACCTTGGCCTCCAGAAGTGCTGGATTCACAGGCATGAGGCATTGCATCTGGCCTGCTTTATTTTACATTTCAGGATTCTACGTAAGATTTCACTGATGTGTTCTGAATGGAGTTGTGGTTAAAACCCAAACCAAACCTTGAAAATCACTGCTACATAACAAATGCCTTATAATTCCCAAGTCCCAAGACTCTACAATTCTGTGGAAAAACTCGACAGTGAAGAATATAAGTTTTTTGTTTTTTGTTTTGGAGATGGAGTCTTGCTCCGTCACCAGGCTGGAACGCAGTAGCGTGATCTCGGCTCACTGCAACCTTCGCTTCCTAGGTTTAAGCGATTCCTCTGCCTCAGCCTCCCAAGTAGCTGGGATTACAGATGTGTGCCACCACGCCCGGCTAATTTTTTGTATTTTAATAGAGATGGGGTTTCACCATGTTGGCCAGGACGGTCTCAATCTCCTGACCTCGTGATCCGCCCGCCTTGGTCTTCCAAAGTGCTGGGATTACAGGCGTAAGCCTCTGAGCCTGGCCAGAATATAAGTTTTTGATTAAAAAAAAAAAAAAATTGTTTTTACCTTGATCAAGTTTTGAAATTTCTTGTTTTGCTGAAGCAGCAACTTGTAATGACTAACAGCTTCATTGTGGC
>NW_012102410.1:956396-959851 GCF_000951045.1 Mandrillus leucophaeus
GCGATCTCAGCTCACTGCAACCTCCGCCTCACAGGTTTGAGCGATTCTCCTGCCACAGCCTCCTGAGTAGTTGGGGATTACAGGTGCCACCACCACATCCGGCTAATTCTTAATTTTTTTTTTTTTTAGTAGAGATAGTGTTTCACCATGTTGGTCAGGCTGGCCTTGAACTCATAACCTCAAGCGATCCACCCCCCTCAGCCTCCCAAAGTGTTGGGGTTACAGGTGTGAGCCACAGCGCCCGGCTGCAGCTCCACTTTCTAATACGTCCTCAAACAGAGAAATGCTTCAGTTTGGGGCGTCTAATCACAAGGTGTCAAAAAGGTAAAATAAAAAAACCTGCTTCGGGGCTTTGCTACATCACAGATGCTATAAAACTTCCTGAGAGCCAAGAAAAAAAGTAAATGTCAGCCAAAGGACGTTAGAAACATAAAAAGCAGGCCGGGCACAGTGGCTCACACATGTAATCCCAGCAGCTTGGAAGACTTAGGCAGGTGGATCACTTGAGGTCAAGAGTTCGAGACCAGCCTGGCCAACATGGTGAAACCCTGTCTCTACTAAAAATACAAAAAAATTAGCCAGGTGTGGTGGTGGGCACCTGTAATCCCAGCTACTCGGGAGGCTGAGGCATGAGAATTGCTTAAACCTGGGAGGTGGAGGTTGCAGTGAGCCGACATCACACCATTGCACTCCAGCCTGGACAACAGGCTGAGACTTCATCTCAAAAAAAAGAAACATAAAAAGCAAAAGGAGTGTTCTTCTGATTAGTTGGCCCAGGATGCTTTGAGCAAATAGTTCGAGGTCACATGAGGGGCACAGCTCCCCTGGGTAAATCTTGGCCTAGGGTGGTCATTTGGGGTTAATACCACTACCATGGATGGTGCTGGTCCACAGGTATGCTTCCCTGCTTCCCCCCTCCCCCCCGATATCGGGTCTTGCTCTGTTGCCCAGGCTGGAGGGCAATGGCATGATCATAGCTCACTGCAGCCTTGACCTCCCATGCTCAAGCAATCCTCCCACCTCAGCCTCCTGAGTAGCTGGGACTACAGCTATACGCTACCACAGCTGGCTAATTTATTTTCACGTTTTGTAGACACGGGGTCTTGCTTTGTTGCCCAGGCTGGTCCAGAACTCCTAGGCTCGAGCAATTCACCTGCTTGGCCTCCCACGGTGCTGGGATTACAGGTGTGGGCCACTGCACTCAGTCAACAGGCATATTTTGAACGGTTGAAAGCATAAGTGATTTGAACCAAAAAACAAAAACCAACCAACCAAACGAGCATAGAAGAATGTAACACTGAATAGTGTTCAGCCAGGGACACTGGCTGATTTAGGCCTCTGTGTTTCTAGAATATGAACTGCAGGCATCGCTATAAGGGGCCCAGAGCTGTGTGTCCTCAGGGGAGCAGGTACTCAACAAACAGGAGCCACTCTCGTTTTATTATTCAAAGGAACAGACCAGCACAATGGCTTATGCCTGTGATCCCTGCACTTTGGGAGGCCGAGGAGGGAGGATTGCTTGAGGCCAGGAATTTGAGACCAGCCTGGGAAACAAAGCGAGACCCCATCTCTACAAAAAATAAAAAATTAGCCAGGCGTGGTGTTCCCTGGAGTCCTGGCTACTTGGAAGGCTGAGGCAGGAGGATCACTTGAGCTCAGGAGTTCAAGACCAGCCTGGGCCATATAGTGACACCCTATCTCTACAAAAAATAAAAAATTAGCTGAGCATGGTGGTGCACAGCTGCAGTCCCTGCCACTCAGGAGGCTGAAGTGGGAGGATCACCTGAGCCTGGGAGGTTGAGGCTGCATTGAGCTGTAACTGCACCACTACATTCCAGCCTGGGTGGCACAGCAAGACGCTATCTCAGAAAAAAAGAAGAAAGGGACAGAGACAGGGCAGAGGCTTTGAAGACTGTTGAGATGAACATGGCTGCACCCACCTGCTGAACCAGGAGGTCGCCGATTTTCTGGATGACATAATTCCGGTCGCTGCCCTCCTCCAGGGACTCCTGGCGGCGCTCCTTGAGCCGAGCGAGGAAATGGCTGTGCGTCTCCAGCAGGTCGTCAGCACATGGGAAGAGGCGGCCAATAGCCTTGCTGCTGAACTGCAGCTCCTCCTGCAGGGCCCTGGAGTACACCTTCAGCATGATCTTGAGAGTCCGCACGTGGTGCACCTCCGTCTGCATCAGCTCTGCAGGGACACGGACGGCAGGACTTAGCCACGCTGGCTCCACGGCCCTGCTGGGCAGTTGTGGGTGCTGCCTGCCCTTCACGTACTGAACTGGCTTCTGAGAGTTCTCTGCCTAAGGCCTTGTGCCTTTGGGGTCTTTCTTACTTCCAGGGCATTCAGGGTTTAGAGTGCTGCAGGGGGTCCCAGCCTAAAGGAGCAGGGGAAGGAGACAGCCCTGGGACCTCCCTATCACAGGAGGGTTTTGTGTCCAGTGTCAACCCAACGGACAACATTTTAAGTCCGTGTGGTTATTGTTTTTTTGTTTTTTGTGTTTTTTGAGATGGAGTCTTGCTCTGTCACCCAGGCTGGAGTGCAGTGGCGCAGTCTCAGCTCACTGCAACCTCCACCTCCTGGGTTCAAGCGATTCTTCTGCCTCAGCCTCCCAAGTAGCTGGGATTACAGGTGCGCACCACCAGGCCCAGCTATCAAGTCTGTTTTTAGGAAGAAGAGTGTTCTGAGGAACACTCCTGTGGCTGTCAAAACTCACACGTCACATCTGTGTGTGTCCCTGACCACACCTAGAATGCAATGAACAAGATGTTTGCGTCCCCCAAAATTCGTATGTTGAAATTCGAACCCCCAAGGTGATAGTATCAGGAGGTGTGGCCCTTGGAAGGTGATGAGGTCAGAAGGGGAGAGAACCTCATGGTGGGACTAGTGCCCTTAGGAAAAGGACCTGAGAACTGGGGGTGGTGGCTCACGCCTGTAATCCCAGCACTCTGGGAGGCCGAGGTGAGCAGATCACTTGAGGTCAGGAGTTGGAGACCAGCCTGGCCAACACAGCGAAACCCTGTCTCTACCAAAAAATAAAAAAATTAGCCGGGCATGGCCAGGCATGGTGGCTGATGCCTGTAATCCTAGCATTTTGGGAGGCTGAGGTGGGCAGATCATGAGGTCAGGAGTTCGAGACCAGCCTGGCCAACATGGTGAAACACTGTCACTACTAAAAATACAAAAATCAGCCGGGCATGGTGGTGGGCACCTATAATTCCAGCTACTCGGGAGGCTGAGGCAGGAGAATTGCTTGAACCCAGGAGTTGGAGGTTGCAGTGAGCCGAGATGGAACCACTGTACTCCGGCCTGGGTGACAGAGTGAGACTCCATCTCAAAAAAAGAGAAATTAGCTGGGCATGGTAGCAGGCACTGTCATCCCAGCTACTTAGGAGGCTGAGGCAGGACAATCGCTTAAACCTGGGAGGTGGAGGTTGCAGTGAGCTGAGATTGC
>NW_012102410.1:962066-964723 GCF_000951045.1 Mandrillus leucophaeus
GGGCGGGTCACTTGAGCTCAGGAGATTGAGACCAGCCTGGGCAACATGGTGAGACCCCCGTCTCTACAGAAAATAAAAAAATTCGCCAGATGCGGTGTGGTCCCAGCTACTGGGAAGGCTGAGGTGGGAGGATTGCTCGAGCCCAGGTCGAGGCTGCAGTGAGCTCTGATTGTCCCACTGTACTCCAGCCTGGGCAATAGAGAGAGACTCTGTCTCAAGAAAGAAAAATAAATAAATAAAGAGAGAAAGAACAAAAGAGGGAAAGAGAGAAAGAGAGAGAGAAAGACAAAGATAAGGAAGGAAGGAAGGGAGGGAGGAGGGAAGGAGCAGAGAAGAGAGTGGAGGGCCAGCATGGTGGCACAGGGCTGTGGACTCCTCACCGTAAAGGACATCTTGTCTCTTCACCACCTCCCTCTTTTGCTTCTTGGCGTAGGCCGGGTCCACGGCGAGACTCCAGGACTCGGCTTCGAACTCGTGGCCGTCTGACTCAATCTCACTCCTCAGAGAGGCGGCGTAGGGATCTGAGGGAAGAGCGAGGGGCGGCTGCTGGGGGCCCAGAGCCATGTCACCCGGATTCCCTCCCGTGGACGTGCTGACACAGGCCCCAGCTCTTCCCAGGAGGCACAGGGACTGTGTGGCAGCCGCGAGAGAGCAAAGATGACCATACCTTCTACAAAAATGGACTCGGCGTTCGAAGTTGTGAGGGACAGAGAGTCATCAGCTGTCTGCTTAAGTTTTAAAAGCACAGAATCGGCTTCATCCATCTCTCCTGTGAGTGGTCTGGGTGCAAACAATAAAAACAATTGTTTTAGAAAAGTGAATTAAACACACACGCACATCCGATTCGATACTCTCCGAGAACTCTCCAGATTTTCACAGAAGCCTCAACTTTGTCTACAGATCATTTTTTTTAAATTGGGAGATTTGCCGGGTGCGGTGCCTCATGCCTGTAATCCCAGGTTTCCGGAGGCCGAAGTCAGGCAGATCACCTGAGGTCAGGAGTTCGAGACCAGCTTGCCCAACATGGCAAAACCCCGTCTCTACTAAAAATACAAAAATTAGCCGGGCGTGGTGGCAGGTGCCTGTAATCCCAGCTACTTGGGAGGCTGAGGCAGGCGAATCACTTGAATCCGGGAGGTGGAGATTGCAGTGAGCTGAGATTGTGCCAGTGAACTCCAGCCTAAGCGACAGAGTGAGACTCTGTCTATAGAAAAAAAAAAGCAGGGGCGGGGGAGATTATCTGTCAATGTCACATCAGGATTTCTTCCATAGTAACTTCCTTCAATGTTTAGTTACATCCTAATGGGGTGTGGATTGCAGCGTCCTTGACAGACCACTGGAGCCCACTTGGGGCCCCTAGGATCCTGTCTACCAGGAGTTAAGTGGAAATGGCTTCATGGTCAAAGGTGGGAGGGCAGTCCTTACTCAGAGAAAAAAGATAATCTATTCCCTTTCCCACAAACTCATGGAATAGCCACCACAAACATATCAG
The DNA here is from genome assembly GCF_000951045.1 of Mandrillus leucophaeus. NCBI lineage: Eukaryota > Metazoa > Chordata > Mammalia > Primates > Cercopithecidae > Mandrillus > Mandrillus leucophaeus. The sequence goes on from NW_012102410.1 coordinate 963,559, forward strand.
CTTCTAGCATCACTTTGTACTCGGACACCGCTGCGGCATTATCAAGGCAACCACTTTGAAGTCCTATAAAACGAGGTAAGGCACAGATAATGGGACGCCACCTCCACACACACCCAGCAGGACTTTGAGCATCACCTTGAGTAAGGAGCCTGGCCTAAGGAGCGAGTCCAAGGATCCCCTGACGCCACTAGGCAAACTGGCTCCACCAGGGGTTGAATACACCCCGGGTCACATCGAATATACCCCGGGACACATCGTTTTTGCAAAAAGGCGTGGATCCAGGAAGCAAGCGTTAATGGGAATTTCTCTGCTTGGCACAGGGGCTGCCGTGTGGATTCACACAGATCTAAGTCCGGGTCTCCCTCTGGGGAGGCTGTCAACAGCTCCCCGGGGAACGCCACCCACCCGAGGGCAGGGAGAGGACTCCGGCTTACCCGAGTTGCGTCCCAGGGCCAGCCGGGCTCGGTGTTGGCTGGGGACCCCCTTTCTGAGAGACCGTCATACCGACATTCCTGGACAGGGCCGGGCTGCCATCGGACAGGAGGGTGCCCCGGGGGTTCTCCTTGAGCGAGGCTGTGACAGAGGCAAGGACAGAGTTGGTGCTGAGAAAGTGGGTCGGGTAGCGGAGGTCGCCCGCGCGGAAGCCCCGCTCCGACTGCGGCCGCAGCACGGACAGGATCTTGGAGGTCAGCAGCTCGTTATCCAAGAAGACGTTCTCACTCCATTTCCTGGGGAAAGAGCCGTAAAAAGACAGCTCGGGGCGGCCGGGGAGCGTGCCGTGCCTGTCCCCGCTTTTGGAGTGAGCATTCCCCATGTTCGCGCCCAGGGCTCCGGGACCCGGCGCGGTGCCAGGCTGGGCTGCGCCGTTTTTATGCCTCGGTGGGATCCTTCTAGAAAACAGAGCTGCGTCTTCCCTTGCTGTATTGGCTGAAGCAGCGGGTCTGGAGGGCAGGATATTGGTCCCCACTGTGACCATTTACTGTGGAAATTGCACAGTATTTGCTGCTTTGATAGAATAAAACAGGGGAAAAAAAAAAAAAAAAACCCTCTAGGCTCTCCCTTGGTCTTTGCAGGGTGTAAAAACCAAGTGAGCTGTTTCAGTTTGCTGTAAATAGTCTAAGATCATGAAACTGTGCGCCTGGCGCGCTTCATGCCAAAACCTCGC
>NW_012102410.1:964773-974083 GCF_000951045.1 Mandrillus leucophaeus
GGAGGCCGAAGTCAGGCAGATCACCTGAGGTCAGGAGTTCGAGACCAGCTTGCCCAACATGGCAAAACCCCGTCTCTACTAAAAATACAAAAATTAGCCGGGCGTGGTGGCAGGTGCCTGTAATCCCAGCTACTTGGGAGGCTGAGGCAGGCGAATCACTTGAATCCGGGAGGTGGAGATTGCAGTGAGCTGAGATTGTGCCAGTGAACTCCAGCCTAAGCGACAGAGTGAGACTCTGTCTATAGAAAAAAAAAAGCAGGGGCGGGGGAGATTATCTGTCAATGTCACATCAGGATTTCTTCCATAGTAACTTCCTTCAATGTTTAGTTACATCCTAATGGGGTGTGGATTGCAGCGTCCTTGACAGACCACTGGAGCCCACTTGGGGCCCCTAGGATCCTGTCTACCAGGAGTTAAGTGGAAATGGCTTCATGGTCAAAGGTGGGAGGGCAGTCCTTACTCAGAGAAAAAAGATAATCTATTCCCTTTCCCACAAACTCATGGAATAGCCACCACAAACATATCAGCTTCTAGCATCACTTTGTACTCGGACACCGCTGCGGCATTATCAAGGCAACCACTTTGAAGTCCTATAAAACGAGGTAAGGCACAGATAATGGGACGCCACCTCCACACACACCCAGCAGGACTTTGAGCATCACCTTGAGTAAGGAGCCTGGCCTAAGGAGCGAGTCCAAGGATCCCCTGACGCCACTAGGCAAACTGGCTCCACCAGGGGTTGAATACACCCCGGGTCACATCGAATATACCCCGGGACACATCGTTTTTGCAAAAAGGCGTGGATCCAGGAAGCAAGCGTTAATGGGAATTTCTCTGCTTGGCACAGGGGCTGCCGTGTGGATTCACACAGATCTAAGTCCGGGTCTCCCTCTGGGGAGGCTGTCAACAGCTCCCCGGGGAACGCCACCCACCCGAGGGCAGGGAGAGGACTCCGGCTTACCCGAGTTGCGTCCCAGGGCCAGCCGGGCTCGGTGTTGGCTGGGGACCCCCTTTCTGAGAGACCGTCATACCGACATTCCTGGACAGGGCCGGGCTGCCATCGGACAGGAGGGTGCCCCGGGGGTTCTCCTTGAGCGAGGCTGTGACAGAGGCAAGGACAGAGTTGGTGCTGAGAAAGTGGGTCGGGTAGCGGAGGTCGCCCGCGCGGAAGCCCCGCTCCGACTGCGGCCGCAGCACGGACAGGATCTTGGAGGTCAGCAGCTCGTTATCCAAGAAGACGTTCTCACTCCATTTCCTGGGGAAAGAGCCGTAAAAAGACAGCTCGGGGCGGCCGGGGAGCGTGCCGTGCCTGTCCCCGCTTTTGGAGTGAGCATTCCCCATGTTCGCGCCCAGGGCTCCGGGACCCGGCGCGGTGCCAGGCTGGGCTGCGCCGTTTTTATGCCTCGGTGGGATCCTTCTAGAAAACAGAGCTGCGTCTTCCCTTGCTGTATTGGCTGAAGCAGCGGGTCTGGAGGGCAGGATATTGGTCCCCACTGTGACCATTTACTGTGGAAATTGCACAGTATTTGCTGCTTTGATAGAATAAAACAGGGGAAAAAAAAAAAAAAAAACCCTCTAGGCTCTCCCTTGGTCTTTGCAGGGTGTAAAAACCAAGTGAGCTGTTTCAGTTTGCTGTAAATAGTCTAAGATCATGAAACTGTGCGCCTGGCGCGCTTCATGCCAAAACCTCGCACGTGATGATAATTAATCTGAGATCAGATGTTAGGGTGACTCTAAGACCCAGAGATGGCAAGACACGGTGTTTAGCCGCCCCTGGTCATCAGGACTCGAATAGAATTCTACCATCGAAGCAGACCTGAGGCTCCGATTCTGTTCCACACCGTGATTATAAACCAATCCAACATCAACAGGGGCTGCAAAGAGTTGTCTACACCCATCTGTTCATTAATTTAAGGGTTCAGATCATAGGATACATGTGCCCGCGGATAAGCTCACCTGCTCATGGAAAGATGCAACTCTTTTAATTATTATTATTTTTAGAGACAGTCTCACTCTAGCTCAGGCTGGAGTGCAGTGGCCGACCACAGCTTACTGCAGCCTTAAACTCCTAGGCTCAAGCAATCCTTCTGCCTCAGTCTCCTGAGGAGCTGGGATTATAGGTGTGCTGTATAATTTTAAAATATTTTCTTGTAGAGAGATGGGGGTCTCACTATGTTGCCCAGGCTGGTCTTGAACTCCTGGCTTCAAGTGGTCCTCCTGCTTTGGGCCTCCCAAGATGCAACTCTTAATAAAGCTCAACTATGGCCGGGCGCGGTGGCTCACGCCTGTAATCTCAGCACTTTGGGAGGTCAAGGTGGGTGGATCACAAGGTCAGGAGTTTAAGACCAGCCTGACCAAGATGGTGAAACCCCGTCTCTACTAAAAAAACAAAAAACAACAAAAAAACCCCACAAAAATTAGAAGGGTGTGGTGGCAGATGCCTGTAATCCCAGCTACTCGGGAGGCTGAGGCAGAGAATTGCTTGAACCCGGGAGGCAGAGGTTGCAGTGAGTGGAGATCGTGCCACTGCACTCCAGCCTGGGCGACAGAGTGAGACTCTGCCTCAAAAATAAAATAAAATAAAATAAAATAAAATAAAATAAATAAAGCTCAACTATCATTCATTAGGTTCAGTTTTCCCCTCCTACTTGACAAGTGTAGTTGAGATGGGCTACTTGGCTAGTTTATTCTTACATTTTATAAAATTGTATCTTCAAGCTCTGCCCAGATAAGGACAAAGAGTAGCATTAAAAAGAAATCTGGGCTGGGCGTGGTGGCTCATGCCTGTAATCCTAGCACTTTGGAAGGTAGAGGTGGAAGGATCGTTTGAGGCCAGGAGTTCAAAACCAGCCTGGGAAACATAGCAAGACCCTGTTTCTACACAAAATAAAAAATTAGCTGGGCACAGTGGTGCACACCTGTAGTCCCAGCTACTCGGGAGGCTGAGGCAGTAGGATCGCTTGAGCCCAGGAGTTCAAGGCTGCAGTGAGCTATGATCGCGCCACTGCACTCTAGGCTGGGCGACAGAGCGAGACCATCTCAAAAAAAAGAGAAGAGGGGAGGGGAGGGGAGGAGAAAGGAGGGGAGAAGAGAAGAGAAGAGAGAAGAAAAATAGAAATCTGATCTGTCAGGCTGGGTGCAGTGGCTCATGCCTGTAATCCCAGCACTTTGGAAGGCCGAGGCAGGTGGATCACCTGAGGTCAGGAGTTTGAGACCAGCCTGGCCAACATGATGAAACCCCATCTCTACTAAAAATACAAAATTAGCTGGGCATGGTGGGGAACGACTGTAATTCCAGCTACCTGGGAAGCTGAGGCAGGAGAATCACTTAAACCCGGGAGGCAGAGGTTGCAGTGAGCCCGACATCATGCCACTGCACTCCAGCCTGGACAACACCAGTGAGACTCCATCTGAAAAAAAAAAAAGAAAAAAAGAAAAAAGAAAAAAAAAAAAAAAAAAAAAAGAAATCTAATCTGTCCAGTGGCCTCCTGGCTCCTAGGTACTGACATACCACTGGTTTGTCTATGTTACAGAAAGAGAGCAGCTGGAAGTCTCTTTCTTGGGAACATGGAGTTATAAACCATGGGGTGGGCAGAGCTTGCCCTAGTGGAAAATGTACTCACAGCAGCTCTCCTGGGACAGGATTCAGCATTCTGAGCAACTTGTTTTTTTGTTTTTTTGGTTTTTTTTGAGACAGATTTCCGCTCTTGTTGCCCAGGCTGGAGTGCAATGGCGCCATCTCGGCTCACCGCAACCTCTGCCTCCTAGGTTCAAGTGATTCTCCTGCCTCAGCCTCCCGAGTGGCTGGGATTACAGGCTCCCCACCACCACACCAGGCTAATTCTGTATTTTTAGTAGAGACATAGTTTCTCCACGTTGGTCAGGCTGGTCTCGAACTCCCGACTTCAGGTGATCCGCCCGCCTCGGCCTCCCAAAGTGCTGGGATTACAGGCTTAAGCCACCGCACCCGGCCTCTGAGCAACTTTTAATTTAGCTGTAAATTGAAGGTGATTGTTAACGTGCAAGTGGGTGTGTGTTAGAGATTTTCTGGCAGAGGAGCCAAGAATTCTCGCTGACTAAGACATCAGCCACTAAGCTGTGTGACAGCACATCGCACACATACTCAGTCGCTGTTCATTCTTTCCACGGCCCAGCACAGCGAGGATGACATTTGTTCAGTGGCCAGAAACATTCTGACATCATGATAATACATGACTAACAATTCCTATTATTATAGGAGACAAAGCAGTTGACGATGTAATTCACAAAGCAACACGTCTGTAAAAAAACAGGAATCCTGAACCAAAGGCGACACGGTCCAGGACAGGCATTTCCTGCCATTTCTGTCCAACAACTCCACCCAGACGATTATGACCTAAACGTACAAATACGGTGCAAAACCCGAGATGTATCCTTTGCCCAGCAGCATCCTGGCACGGCTGACACATGGTTGCTTGTGGACTGAGGTCCTGACTGAAATCAGATGAATTCTGCTCTAGCACAATAGTCCATAGAAGAAAAAGTCACTAAAAACAGCATTTGGCCAGGCACGGTGGCTCACACCTGTAATCCCAACACTTTGGGAGGCCAAGGGGGGTGGATCATTTAAGGTCAGGAGTTCAAGACCCGCCTGGCCAACATGGTGAAATCCTGTCTCTACTAAAAATACAAAAATTAGCTTGGCAGTGGTGGTGCACACCTGTAATCCCAGCTACTCAGGAGGCTGAGGCAGGAGAATTGCTTGAGCCTGGGAGGCAGAGGTTGTGGTAAGCCGAGATCATGCCACTGCACTCCAGCCTAGGTGACAGAGTAAGATCCTGTCTCAAAAAAAAACCAAAACAAAACAAAAAAACAGCATGTAAAGCAATGCCAATTCCCAAAATCAAGTTGATGGCAAAAAGAAAGAAAAGGAAGGAAGGAAGGAAGGAAGGAAGGAAGGAAGGAAGGAAGGAAGGAAAGAAATGCTGATTCCAAAGAATTTTAATAAACTATTGGTAATGCTAAATCTATGGGAACAGATGTAAATCTTCCTTTCATGATTTAGAAGACACTGAAGTTTTCACATGTTGGGGTCATGACCAGGGGACACCAGGTTAGAGACCAGCCTGGGCAACACAGTGAGATCTCGTCTCTTAAAAAACAACAACAACAAATTAGGCAGACATGTTGGTGTGTGCCAGGAGTCCCAGCTACCTGGGAGGCTGAGGTGGGAAGATCGCTTGAGCCCTGGGGTTCAAGGCTGTGGTGAGCCATGATTGCCCCACTGCACTCCAGCCTGCGTGACAGAGCAAGACTCTGAAAAAAATGAAACAAAAGGAAATAGAATAAGAGGTGGACAGTCATAAATACAGTCTTCCTGGAACACGTGTGGCCACTGAAATAGCTGACGGGTCAAGACATGAGTCAGTGGCCCTGCCACAGACCCGCTGCATTGATTATGTCCTTTATTCCGTATTTGTGATGCTTTGACCTCTTGGGGCTTTGCTGAGCATGGACGCATAGCCCCTCCCAGGACTGGCCAGTTTCTAGAAATAGTAAACGGTCTGCAGCCAATGCAGAGCTCAGACCCCCAGTTGCCTCCTTTATGGGGCTGTCACACTCCTGGCCGTGGTCCCGCTGCCCTCATCACCTCGGGGTCCCATCCTGAGCCTGCTCACCCTGCCTGGTCCATTTGTTCCCCAGGAAACCACAATGAAGATTCCTGTCCATATTTTCCCCTGTCCCCCAACGGACCCTGGTGCTTCCCCGTGTGGCTCCTGTGTGGTGTGCCCTGCCTCCTGCTTCCAGAGGACTGTGAATATAAACTTCTTCCTTCCTGATGGTCATTTCTGGGTCTGCGAGTCTCACCATACTGGGTTCAGACAAATCCCAGGTATCCTAAAACGACAGCTGCCCAGGGACCAGAGGTCTGCTTGCCAGGGATGGGAGAGCCTCAGATCGTCTGCCACCTTTTTTTTTTTTTTTTTTTGAGATGGAGTCTTGCTCTGTCACCCAGGCTGGAAAGCAGTGGGGGTGATCTCGGCTCGCTGCAACCTCCACCTCCGGGATTCAAGTGATTCTCCTGCCTCAGACTCCTGAGTAGCTGGGATTACAGGTGCCTGCCACCTTGCCCAGCTAATTTTTGTATTTTTAGTAGAGACAGGGTTTCACCATGTTGGCCAGGCTGGTCTCGAACTTGTGACCTCAAGTGATCTGCCTGCCTTGGCCTCCCAAAGTGCTGGGATTACAGGCATGAGCCCCCGCACCTGGCCTACGGTGTTTCTTTTTGGGGTTCTACGATCCATGGCGGTGACTCTGTGAATACACTAAAAGCCCCGGGGTTGTACTCTTTAATGGGTGCATTGTATGGTCTGTGAATTACGTCTCAATAAACCTGGTCAACCAACAGATTCACATCTGTGATGGACAGGCTTCCTTCTGCGAGGGGAGAGCAAGATATCTGATTTGCAGTTCAACATACGGTGGGAATTAGTCGCTCTGCTCTTGGCTCCGAGAGAGACAGGGATACGTATTTATCTCCTGCTACGGTTTTTCCTACAGCAGACGGCCATGGTGCTTGGGGTTCAGCTTGTGCTGTCCAGCACTTTCTGTGCAGCTGCAACAGCTACTCAGAGTCTAATTAGCGCCTCCTGCCCACTGCTGAGAGGTGCGATCGATTGGCGAGCACCTGGCCCGCTGTGGCCACTGTATGCCGCAGAGCTCTTTCTGCAAGGGGACCTGGAGGATGGATGGAAAGAAGTGAACGGTGAAAATCCAAACAGTTCTGACCTGAGGGGGAAAAAAATATACCCTATTCTCAGCAACAAACACAGACGGTGGCCTATCTTCAGGGTGATTTTTAAAAGCTGGTTTTGTCTTGATTTCGTAAATTCAAGAGTAGTCTCTGGCCAGGCACAGTGGCTCACGCCCTGTAATGCCAGAATTTTGGGAGGCTGAGGTGGGAGGATCGCTTGAGGCTAGGTGTTCAAGACCAGCCTGGGCAACATAGTGAGACCCTGTCTCTATAATTTTTTTTTTTTTTTTAAACACTAAAACAAGAGCAATCTCTGAGCAAGTTAGATGACAAAGCTTTCGTAACAGGTGTCAGGATTCCACCTGCATTACTTTACTGGGACAAAAGATTCCATATTTTTCTTCTTCTTCTTCTTTCTTTTTGTTTTTTATGAGACAGATCTCACTCTGTCACCCAGGCTGGAGTGCAGTGGCGCGATCTCGGCTCACTGCAACCTCCATCTCCCAGGTTCAAATGATTCTCCTGCCTCAGCTCCCCAAGTAGCTGGAATTACAGGTGCCCACCACCATGTCTGGCTATTTTTGTATTTTTTGTAAAGATGGTGTTTCTCCATGTTGTCCAGGCTGGTCTCAAACTCCTGGCCTCAAGTGATCCACCTGCCTCAGCCTTACCAAAGTGTTAGGGTTACAGGCCTGAGCCACCACACCCAGCCTAAGAGCCCAGACTTTTTTTTTATTATTTTTATTTTTGAGACGGAGTCTCACTCTGTCGCCCAGGCTGGAGTGCAGTGGTGCAGTCTCGGCTCACTGCAAGCTCCGCCTTCCGGGTTCACGCCATTCTCCTGCCTCAGCCTCCCGAGTAGCTGGGACTACAGGCGTCCGCCACCATGCTCGGCTAATTTTTTGTGTTTTTAGTAGAGACGGGGTTTCACCATGTTAGCCAGGATGGTCTCGATCTCCTGACCTCGTGATCCAGCTGCCTTGGCCTCCCAAAGTGCTGGGATTACAGGCGTGAGCCACCGCGCCTGGCCGACCTCAGACTTTTTCTAGTGCCTCTGTGCTTCCTTTGTGACTCAGTCTCTCACAAACCCTGTAAGTCACAGGCTTTGTCCTCTGATATCCAAGGACACTCCTCATTAGGTCTTACAGGAACAGGACTCACCAAAAATTACATGAAAATGGCTGAGTAGTTACTAGCCTGTTCAAAGTAATATTCAAGAAAATCCTGATACACTTTTTTTTTTTTTTTTGAGACAGTCTTGATCTGTCACCCAGGCTGGAATGTAGTGGCACAATCTTGGCTCACTGCAACCTTCACCTCCCTGCAGTGGTGCAATCTTGGTTCACTGCAACCCTGCCTCCTGGGTTCAAGTGATTCTCCTGCCTCAGCCTCCCCAGTAACTGGGACTACACGCGCGTCCAACCACACCCAGCTAATTTTTGTATTTTTAGTAGAGATGGGGTTTCGCCATGTTGGCCAGGCTGGTCTCACACTCCTGACCTCAGGTGATCTACCCGCCTAGGCCTCCCAAAGTGCTGGGATTACAGGAGTGAGCCACTGAGCCCAGCCTGCCTTCTTGTTTTTTTTTTTTTTTTTAAGAGAGACAGGGTCTCGCTCCATCACCCAGGCTGGAGTGCACTGGCATGATCATAGCTCACTGAAGCCTCCAATTCCTGAGCTCAAAGGACCCTCCGGCCTCAGCCTCCTGAGTAGCTGGGATTACAGGTGCGTGACACCATTCCCAGCTAATTTAAAATTTTTCTGTAGCAACGGGGATCTCATTATGTTGCCCAGGCTGGTCTTGAATACCTGGCCTCAAGGGATCCTCCCACTTTGGCTTCCCAAAGTGCTGGGATTATAGACATGAGCCACTGTACCCGGCCCTGATATGACATATTAAGTGACTGCCTTAATTGGTTTCAAATTGTCTTTTATATATAATCTAAAGGCACACTGACTTCTAGAAATGCCAATTTGTAAGCCTAAATTGCAGATTCCTGTATATAGCCTCTCACTTGTAAAGGCACCCCAACCATCTTTTGAAGGCAGCTGGGCCCTGGTCCATAAGTCTCCACAGTTTTCTGCAAAGGACTGTCCAAGAAACACATGGGGCTGGGAGTGGTGGCTCAAGTCTGTAATCTGAGTACTTTGGGAGGCTGAAGCAGGAGGATCCCTTGAGCCCAGGATGTCGAGACTGCAGTGAGCTATGATGGCACCACTGTACTCCAGCCTGAGTGACATAGCGAGACCCTGTCTCTGAAAAAAAAAAACAACAAAAAGAAAGAAACAAGTGAACCAGACAAGTGTCTCGGTTTCAAGGCCTGGCCTCAGAAATAATGGCTTCTTTTCTCACATTTAGGGGGATTTTCTGTCCCCATCCATCCTTCTGTTCTTTGTTTCAGCCCAGACTTTTCTTGTAGGCTGAGAGCGCAACCTGGCTCTAGAGAGTTCTAGCAAGCACTGGCTTACCGGCGAGTGTTCGAGAGACAATTAGAGAAAATGTGATGCCAGATGAAGTTTTCAGTTCACAGTTCCTGCCTTTTCAGCCACCTGGGAATAGACTAAATCAATGAGAAG
>NW_012102410.1:975043-978450 GCF_000951045.1 Mandrillus leucophaeus
GGGTTACAGGCCTGAGCCACCACACCCAGCCTAAGAGCCCAGACTTTTTTTTTATTATTTTTATTTTTGAGACGGAGTCTCACTCTGTCGCCCAGGCTGGAGTGCAGTGGTGCAGTCTCGGCTCACTGCAAGCTCCGCCTTCCGGGTTCACGCCATTCTCCTGCCTCAGCCTCCCGAGTAGCTGGGACTACAGGCGTCCGCCACCATGCTCGGCTAATTTTTTGTGTTTTTAGTAGAGACGGGGTTTCACCATGTTAGCCAGGATGGTCTCGATCTCCTGACCTCGTGATCCAGCTGCCTTGGCCTCCCAAAGTGCTGGGATTACAGGCGTGAGCCACCGCGCCTGGCCGACCTCAGACTTTTTCTAGTGCCTCTGTGCTTCCTTTGTGACTCAGTCTCTCACAAACCCTGTAAGTCACAGGCTTTGTCCTCTGATATCCAAGGACACTCCTCATTAGGTCTTACAGGAACAGGACTCACCAAAAATTACATGAAAATGGCTGAGTAGTTACTAGCCTGTTCAAAGTAATATTCAAGAAAATCCTGATACACTTTTTTTTTTTTTTTTGAGACAGTCTTGATCTGTCACCCAGGCTGGAATGTAGTGGCACAATCTTGGCTCACTGCAACCTTCACCTCCCTGCAGTGGTGCAATCTTGGTTCACTGCAACCCTGCCTCCTGGGTTCAAGTGATTCTCCTGCCTCAGCCTCCCCAGTAACTGGGACTACACGCGCGTCCAACCACACCCAGCTAATTTTTGTATTTTTAGTAGAGATGGGGTTTCGCCATGTTGGCCAGGCTGGTCTCACACTCCTGACCTCAGGTGATCTACCCGCCTAGGCCTCCCAAAGTGCTGGGATTACAGGAGTGAGCCACTGAGCCCAGCCTGCCTTCTTGTTTTTTTTTTTTTTTTTAAGAGAGACAGGGTCTCGCTCCATCACCCAGGCTGGAGTGCACTGGCATGATCATAGCTCACTGAAGCCTCCAATTCCTGAGCTCAAAGGACCCTCCGGCCTCAGCCTCCTGAGTAGCTGGGATTACAGGTGCGTGACACCATTCCCAGCTAATTTAAAATTTTTCTGTAGCAACGGGGATCTCATTATGTTGCCCAGGCTGGTCTTGAATACCTGGCCTCAAGGGATCCTCCCACTTTGGCTTCCCAAAGTGCTGGGATTATAGACATGAGCCACTGTACCCGGCCCTGATATGACATATTAAGTGACTGCCTTAATTGGTTTCAAATTGTCTTTTATATATAATCTAAAGGCACACTGACTTCTAGAAATGCCAATTTGTAAGCCTAAATTGCAGATTCCTGTATATAGCCTCTCACTTGTAAAGGCACCCCAACCATCTTTTGAAGGCAGCTGGGCCCTGGTCCATAAGTCTCCACAGTTTTCTGCAAAGGACTGTCCAAGAAACACATGGGGCTGGGAGTGGTGGCTCAAGTCTGTAATCTGAGTACTTTGGGAGGCTGAAGCAGGAGGATCCCTTGAGCCCAGGATGTCGAGACTGCAGTGAGCTATGATGGCACCACTGTACTCCAGCCTGAGTGACATAGCGAGACCCTGTCTCTGAAAAAAAAAAACAACAAAAAGAAAGAAACAAGTGAACCAGACAAGTGTCTCGGTTTCAAGGCCTGGCCTCAGAAATAATGGCTTCTTTTCTCACATTTAGGGGGATTTTCTGTCCCCATCCATCCTTCTGTTCTTTGTTTCAGCCCAGACTTTTCTTGTAGGCTGAGAGCGCAACCTGGCTCTAGAGAGTTCTAGCAAGCACTGGCTTACTGGCGAGTGTTCGAGAGACAATTAGAGAAAATGTGATGCCAGATGAAGTTTTCAGTTCACAGTTCCTGCCTTTTCAGCCACCTGGGAATAGACTAAATCAATGAGAAGGCGACTTCATCGATTTCTCTTTCTTGCCTCATTTTGATGTTACACAAGCAAGATAGTATTAAAAAGAATAAAAAGGTAGGAGGAAGAAAAAAACCCCTTCGTCCCACACCTCAGGGGAGAAAGAAAAATTTAAAAAGACATCTTGCAGCTTAGAAGGTAAGTATGACTCAGAATATTCTTCCCAAACCTGGTACTATCCAAAAACAAGAAACAAAACCAAAAGCCGCCTACTTCAAATTACATGTCAAACCCCCAAAATACCATTTTAAAAAAATGCGGTAATTCGTAGCAACAGGTCTTACTTATTGAGTGCTTCTTGCATTCCAGGCTGGGTCCTGAGGACCTAATTTTTTTTTTTTGAGAGGGAGTCTCACTCTGTCATCCAGGCTGGAGTGCTGTGGCATGATCTTGACTCACTGCAACCTCCACCTCCCGGGTTCAAGCGATTCTCCTGCCTCAGCATCCTGAGTAGCTGGGATTACAGCCGCCCGTATCCATGCCTGGCTAATTTTTATATTTTTACTAGAGACGGGGTTTCACCATGTTGGCCAGGCTGGTTTTGAATGCCTGACCTCAAGTGATTCGCCCACCTTGGCCTCCCAAAGTGTTGGGATTACAGGGGTGAGCCTCCGTGCCTGGCCTCACTTAGTATTTCTTAAGTCCTGCAGTCCTCACAATGACTCAACAGTAGGTACTACTGTTATTTTATCTTTGTATGTTTTGAAACAGGGCCTCACTCTGTCACCCTGGCTATAGTGCACAGGCACTATCACGGCTCACTGCAGCCTCAACCTCCTTGTCTCGAGTGATCCTCCCACCTCAGCCTCCCGAGTAGCTGGGACCACAGATGTGTGCTATCACGCCTGGCTAATTTAGAGATGGGATCTGGCTGTGTTGCCAAGGCTGGTCTCGAACTCCTGGACTCAAGTGATGCTCTTGCCTTGGCCTCCCAAAGTGCTTGAGTTCATTTTTGTTATGAAGTATAACATTTAGGTTGAGGGTGGTTGATTTATTTATTGTCTATGGATGTGGGCATTATTGTTCTATTTTATTTATTTATTTATTTGAAGATAGGGTCCTGCTCTGTCACCCAGGCTGGAGTACGGTGGCACAGACATAGCTTACTGCAGTTATGAATTCCTGGGCTCAAGCAGTCCTCTGGCCTCAGCTTCCCAAGTGGCTGGGACTCTAGGTGCATATCACCATGCCCAGCTAATTTTTTAGATATTTTTGTAGAGACAGGGTCTCCCTATGTTACCAAGGCTGATCTTGAACTCCAGGCTTTAGCTGTCTCCCACCTCAGCCTCCCAAAGTGCTGGGATTACAGGCAACACCATGCCTGGCCTGTGTTAATTTTGGGAGCTGTATATTTGGGTACAGTGGCTCACGCCTATAATTCCAGCACTTTGGGGGGCCGAGGTGGGAGGATCACTTGAAATCAAGAGTTTGAGATCAGCCTGGCCAACATGGTGAGACTTCATCTCTCCAAAAATTAAAAAAAAAAAAAAAAA
>NW_012102410.1:980825-981755 GCF_000951045.1 Mandrillus leucophaeus
ATTATCTTTGGTGGGATTTTAAGTTCCACTTAAAAGAAAAAAAAAAAACTCTTTAGAAGGCCAAGGTGGGAAGATCACTTGAGGCCAGGAGTTCAAGGCTCCAGTGAGCTATGATCGTACCACTGTACTCCAGCCTGGGAGAGAAGTGAGAGTCCATTTCAGAAGAAAGAAAATATCCATGCGACAGGCTGTGGGGTCAACTAGGCTCTGCTGGAAGGTGAAGGCAGGCTACAACCAGGAACCAAGTGGGTGCCTGGCCTGACAGATGGGAACACAAACTACCTCGCAAAGCCAGGGGTTACTCACCCAAGAAAATCGAGTTAAAAACTGCCCGAAAAAAATGCATTTTAAGCACTGCTATTTCTTAAGTGGAATTGTATGACTCTTCGACTTAGCTACCACCCACCCCCAGTCAGTTTCACATAAACACGAAAATCCTTACACATTCTCAACACGACCGCAGGAATTAACTGTTGAGCTACTTTCTGGTTTTATCATCTTCTTCTTCTCACTGTTTACTTAAGTTCTGAACATGTTTGCCCAGAAGTTTGACCTGTTACAAACTCTTATTTTATTCCTTTACAAGAGAGGTGATTTTCATTTTTTTCTCTCTCTCTTTTTCTTTTTTCTTTTTTGAGACAGAGTCTCACTCTGTCATCCAGGTTGGAGTGCAGTTGCGTGATCTCGCCTCACTACAGACTCTGCCTCCCAGATTCAAGCAATTCTTGTGCTTCAGCCTCCCAAGTAGCTGGGATTACAGGCGTGTGCCATCACACCTGGCTAATTTTTGTATTTTTAGTAGAGACAGCGTTTCACCATGTTTCCCAGGCTGGTCTTGAGCTCCTGAGCTCAAGCAATCTGCCTGCCTCAGCCTCCCAAAGTGTTAGGATTACAGGCATGAGCCACCACGCCCGGCCTTCCTTTTTTTTT
>NW_012102410.1:981805-983277 GCF_000951045.1 Mandrillus leucophaeus
TTCATTTTTTTCTCTCTCTCTTTTTCTTTTTTCTTTTTTGAGACAGAGTCTCACTCTGTCATCCAGGTTGGAGTGCAGTTGCGTGATCTCGCCTCACTACAGACTCTGCCTCCCAGATTCAAGCAATTCTTGTGCTTCAGCCTCCCAAGTAGCTGGGATTACAGGCGTGTGCCATCAGACCTGGCTAATTTTTGTATTTTTAGTAGAGACAGCGTTTCACCATGTTTCCCAGGCTGGTCTTGAGCTCCTGAGCTCAAGCAATCTGCCTGCCTCAGCCTCCCAAAGTGTTAGGATTACAGGCATGAGCCACCACGCCCGGCCTTCCTTTTTTTTTTAGAGACAGGGACTCACTCTGTCATCCAGGTTGGAGTGCAGTGGCGTGATTATAGCTCACTGCAGCCTTGACCTCCTGGGCTCCAGTGCAGTGATCCTCCCACCTCAACCTCCCAAGTAGCTGGAACTACAGGCTGGCACTCCCACACTTGGCTGATTTTTGTATTTTCTGTAGAGACAGCGTCTCGCTATGTTGCTCGGGCATCTTGAATTCCTTCCTGTGCTCAGGCAATCCTGCCACCTTGGCCTCCCAAAGTGTTAGGATTACAAGCGAGAGCCACTGTGCCTGGCCAAGACAGCCCTTTTTTTTTCTGGACAGTGCCTGGACACATGAAGCCCACACACATCCCCGCTCCAGGGTACTGGGTAGACACACCTGCCCTTGGGCCCAGCTTGCAAGTTAGGCTGCTGGGGCAACATTTGACCTCAGGGAGACTCGTTTCTTCACTGGGGGGCTCTCCAGAAGCCTGCGGTGAATCGGGCCCTAAAACATCCTGTGTGCGACTTTCCTGGCAGGTTCTGCGACAGCAAAAAGGCCAGATGGAACCACATTCTTGCCTGCGGTGGGGGTTTGGGTTTTCCCCACCTCGAGCTTATGAGAGGGAAAAAGCAGGGCGGGGTCATCTCTAACCCCAAAGCTCCTCCACCCCAATCATTCAAACTTAACTTTCTCTGAGATTCCAAAGGCTCTGTAGAACCTTTCAACACAGCGAGGTAACCTGTGATTTTAGAACATTTGACAGCATAACTAAGAACTCAAGCGTCCACGGTGAGAAACCGCATTCTCTATGGCAACCCATCGAAGCCGTTTTCCCCCCGGGACCAGTCTCGTCCTAAGAGTAAGGGATGCCTCACAGTACAAAACACACTTGCTGCTGGCTGGAAATACCCACGTCCTAAGGCCTTTATCCTGGTGGGACTGTTCCATTCTGAGCAAACGTTCTCTCATCCAGGGCAGCAGCATTTCTGTGACATAGGAAAATATTATGTGATTTTGCGTAAGGGGAAAACTGAGGTGGAGGTGGGAAAGGCAGGCACAGAGCTAGATTTTGGTGCCCAAATCACTAGATGTCGATTAGGTGTCTGGTATACCGCCTAAGAGTAAATTCTCATCATTCTTTGGCGCTTTTTTTCTTTTT
>NW_012102410.1:985987-986970 GCF_000951045.1 Mandrillus leucophaeus
CATGCCTGGCAAATTTTTGTATTTTTAGTAGAGACAAAGTTTCACCACGTTGACCAGGATGGTCTCGATCTCCTGACCTCGTGATCTGCCCGCCTTGGACTCCCAAAGTGCTGAGGTTACAGGCGTGAGCCACCGCACCCGGCCTAAATTTGAGCCTTCTTAATGAATAGTACAAGAGTGAACTAAAACTTAAAAATTAAATTAAAATCGACCGGCACTCTTACCATCACTTATAAATGTCTCCATGCCCCCATCTGTATTGACATGGGTGTATATGTTCAGTTATAGTTGCAGGGAACACACGAATATTTCACATTGCTATGGGCTTTGTAAGTACTGCTTTAATCATTTCCCTGCTGTTAGACATTCGATGCCTTCCAATTTCATACATGAGTCTCTGTGAGACGAGATTTTGGATGCAGAGGTTACAAATCCTTTCTGATTTTTAGACTTGCATTACCAAACTGCTTTTCCCAAGGACTCTGCTAATAAGTGTAACCTTGCAGGAAAATCTGGCTCAAGAAAGAAACTCCAGCCTGGCATGGTGGCTCATGCCTGTAATCCCAGCACTTTGGGAGGCTGAGGCAGGCGGATCACCTGGGGTCGGGAGTTCGAGACCAGCCTGACCAACATGGAGATACCCTGTCTCTACTGAATATACAAAATTAGCTGGGCGTGGTGGCGCATGCCTGCGATCCCAGCTACTCGGGAGGCTGAGGAAGGAGAATTGCTTGAACCCAGGAGGTGGAGGTTGCATTGAGCCGAGATCGTGCCACTGCACTCCAGCCTGGGCAAAAAGAGCAAGACTCCGTCAAGACAGACAGACAGACAGACAGACAGACAGACAGACAGAAAGAAAGAAAGAAAGAAAGAAAGAAAGAAAGAAAGAAAGAAAGAAAGAGAAAGAAAGAAAGAAGGAAGGAAGGAAGGAAGGAAGGAAGGAAGGAAGGAAGGAAGGAAAAAACCTCAAGGTGGATGGCCAC
>NW_012102410.1:987630-989099 GCF_000951045.1 Mandrillus leucophaeus
CCGCTCGCCTCGGCCTCCCAAAGTGCTGCCACGTGCTTTTATTACCTTTGTGATCATGGTCAATTAATGACCTGGTTCCCCTGAGATTGTTTAGTCATCTGTGCAGAAGCAATCAACAGCACCCACCTCATAGGACTGTTAGGACAATTCAATGGGGAAATAAACCTCAAGAATCTGAGAACAGAGCAAGGGGCCAACTGTCAGCTCCCTCACGCCCAACCCAAATACTCAAACAGCTAACTGAAGAAAGATCGGACAACATTCTCCTGAACGCAGACAGGACCGTGCAAATGGGCTCAGTAACAATCCATGAAACGCCAGCACACTGGAACGAGGAGGAACTGGGGCTCAGCCCCTCCTGGCTGTTAATCCCTGCGCTGGCCAGACAGTCATGATGACCCACGAGCCATGTTTCCAAAGAAAAATTATTTACACATCTGTTTAGAAAAGTTAAAACAGCCGGACGGCGTGGTTTATACCTGTAATCCCAGCACTTTGGGAGGCCAAGATGGGCGGATCACTTGAGATCAGGAGTTTGAGACCAGCCTGGCCAACATGGTGAAACCCCATCTCTGCTAAAAATACAAAAACTAGCTGGGTGTGGTGGTGTGCACCTGTAATCCCAGCTACTTGGGAGGCTGAGGCCGGAGAATTGCTTGAACCTGGGAGGCAAAGACTGCAGTGAGCTGAGATCATGCCACTGCACTCCAGCCTGGGTGACAGAGTGAGACTCCATCTCAAAAAGAAAAGAAAAGAAGTTAGAACACATTTTGTTGTGGGACTGATGATGTGGTGTTTAAGAGGAGGTCTCCAGTCCAGAGGAGCCCAGGTGATCCAGGAGGTGATGTGTTAGCAAAGGATGATGGGATCGCCAATAGTGGGAGCTGGGGTGGCTTGAGGAGAAAGGTGAGTCATTTTGCCTGGAGGCAGAAGGTCATGGGATCCTTTGCACTGGGTTTTGAGGGATGAATAGGAGGTCATTAGAAGAAAGAAGGATGAGGGAAGGTCATTCTAGGAGAGGACAGTGGGCAAGGGCAGAGGCATTAACAGGGGGAATGATGGCATATTGTGGGGAAGGTGGTTATAGGACAAGGGGTTGGGGGGAGCCATGGGCAGGAGCTGGGCAGGCAGGCAGTGCCAGAAGAGTGTGGCAGGAGATGAAGATTAAAGGCAGGCTGGGCCTGGCATGTGTGGCATTTTACATGCTGCCCTACGGCACTCTTCCAAAATGGGAGCCAGGGGAAGGTTTTAGGCAGGGAGAGGCATGCTTAGACCTGCATTACAGAGGTAACCAGTGATAGGAGAGGCAAATGATTAGATGGGGACAGAGAGATGACAGAGGCAGGGAACCAGTTTGGCAGCCTAAGTGCGAGGTGACAAAGTCCTTAAGGAAGGCAGAGGGTGAAAAGTCGGGATAGGAGGTCAGAGGCAGAACCAGCAGGGCTTGGTGCCCTGGTAAACACGGACGC
>NW_012102410.1:990274-995210 GCF_000951045.1 Mandrillus leucophaeus
AAAAATTAGCTGGGTGTGGTGTCATGCGCCTGTAGACCCAGCTATTCGGGAGGCTGAGGTAGAAGAACCACTTGAGCCTGGAAGGTGGAGGCTGCAGTGAGCCGTCATCGCACCACTGCACTCCAGCCTGGGCGACAGAGCAAGACTGTTTTGAAACAAAAACAAAAAACAAAAAGCAGTTGTGAACAGAGCTGTCTGCCATCCATCCCAGTGCTGAGTGTGGGTGCACTAGGGTGCAGGGGGCAAGTGTGGGTGCATCTGGGGTGTGGGGACCAAGTGTGGGTACACCTAGGGTGCAGGGGCCGAGTGTGGGCGCACCCGGGATGCGGGGGCCGAGTGTGGGCGCACCCAGGGTGCAGAGGCCGAGTGTGGGCACACCTGGGGTGCAGGGGCCAAGTGTGGGTACATCGGGGTACAGAGGCCGAGTGTGGGTACATCTGGGGTATTGGGGCCGAGTGTGGGTGCACCTGGGGTGAGGGGCCTGCTGGGGACCGGAGGGCAGACACACCTGCAGTGCAGAAATGAAGGGAGAGCCCTTTCCATTCCCTGGTGCTTACTGAACAGGTGCCAGGTGGAGTAGCAGACATCTGAAAGGAAAGACTCTCCAGGAAACAAGTATTTGTGGAAACTCAAAAGAGCCGTCAGTGCGTGCCACCTTCACCTCCTCTCCTCCCTCTCTTCCCCTTGAATCCACACCGACGACTCCATCAGCCACACGTGCCGGGGCAGAGAGGGCAGGTGTGCTAGGAACAGACACTGCAGCCACGCTGCCCGGGCTCAAACCCCCACCTCCGAGATTCAGAGCGAGGGACCTAACAGCACCTTGCCTCCGTTTCCCCCATCTGTAGGATGGGGATCGTAGTAGTGCCCGCTGGCTGGGCATAGTGGCTCACACCTGTAATCCCAGCACTTTGGGAGGCTGAGGTGGCAAGGTGACAGAGTGGCCACCTGTCACTGACAGAATGGGAGGACTGCTTGAGCCCAGGAGTTTGAGACCAGTCTGGGCAACACAGCAAAACCCCATTTCTACAAAAAAAAAAAAAAATTAGTCAAGCATGGTGCACGCCTGGAGTTCACGGTGCGCCCAGGAGTTCTAGGCTGCAGTGAGCTGTGACTGTGCCACTGCACTCCAGCCGGGGTGACAGTGAGATCCTGCCTCAAAACGAAAACCCACAAACACAAAAAACCAGTAATGCCCTCTCTGGGGGTTGGCAGTGATGAAGAACATTCTGGAATGCTACCTGGCACAAGGCAAACACGATCCTTGACTATTGGTACCACCGCTCACTTCCTCCGTAACTGCTGGAATGGTTCCACTAACAACCAAGTCAGGCATTTCCCTCCTCTGCTCAAAGCCCTGCCATGGCTCCCATCTTCCCCAGGAACCCCTTTACTGTGACCTGCAAGAGTGGTGAGCTAACTATGGCCCCAGGGCCAAATCCAGCACCTGCTTTGGTAAAGCAAAAGTATGCACCAGAGACCTTATGTGGCCCAGAAAGCCCAAAGTGTGTACCATCTGGTCTCCTACAGAGAGTCCAGGACCTCTGGCCCCACCCAGGCCATCTCCTCACCAGCTAGCACCCGCCTTCACTCTCCCCCTCTCCTGAGCCACCTGGCTCCACCCACCCTGGCCTCCTCCAAACATGTCACCACCCCACTGGGCCCCTGTGGCTGCTGCTCCTCCTGCCTGCCCCCATCTTCTTTTTCATTTTATTCTTACTGAGACTGAGTCTCACTTTGTCACCCAGGCTGGAGCACAAAGGCGCAATCTCGGCTCACTATAACTTCCACCTTCTGGGTTCAGGTGATTATCGTGCCTCGGTCTCCCAAGCAGCTGGGATTACAGGCGCTCGCCACCACATCTGGCTGCGTTTTGTATTTTTAGTAGAGATGGGGTTTTGCCATTTTGGCCAGGCTGGTCTCCAACTCCTTGCTTCAAGTGATCTGCCCGCCTCGGTCTCCCAAAGTGCTAGGATTACAGGTGTGAGCCACCGTGCCAGGCCAACTTTTATTTTTAAATAAATAATTTTGACATAGAGACAAGGTCTTGCTATGCTGCCTAGGCTGGTCTTGAACTCCTGGCCTCAAGCAGTCCTCCTCCCTCTGCCTCCCAAAGTGCTAGAATTACAGGTGGTAAGCCATCTTGTCTGGCCGGCCTGCCTGCCTTCTCAGTGAGGCCCCAGAGGCCACCTTGTTTAAAATATCATCCAGGCCAGGTATAGTGGTTCACGTCTATAATCCCAGCACTTTGGGAGGCTGAGACAGGTGGGTCACTTGATGTCAGGACTTCGAGACCAGCCTGACCAACATAGTGAAACCCCGTCTCTACCAAAAAATACAAAAATTACACAGCTGTGGTGGTGCGTGTCTGTAATCCCAGCTACTTGGGAGGCTAAGGCAGGAGAATGGCGTGAACCCGAGAGGCGGAGTTTGCAGTGAGCCGAGATCGCGCCACTGCACTCCAGCCTGGGCGGCAGAGCAAGACTCCTGTCTCTTATACACATCTAGATGTGTATAAGAGACAGGTGACAAAGTCCTTAAGGAAGGCAGAGGGTGAAAAGTCGGGATAGGAGGTCAGAGGCAGAACCAGCAGGGCTTGGTGCCCTGGTAAACACGGACGCAGATGGAGGAGGCCAGGATGACGAAGATGTCTGGTTTGGGCTACTGAGGTGGGACATGGAAGAAGGAAGGGAGAAGGGGACAGAGGTGGGAAAAAGAACAACAGCTCTTCTATTAGACACAGTCAGTCTGAAATGCTACCCAGGACACTCTGCTCAGAAGTCCCAAAGGCTGTTGAGACATGCGTGGAGTCAGGGTCATCATCAAGGCTGGGGATATCTATCTATCTGTCTGTCTGTCTGTCTATCTATCTATCTATCTATCTATTTAGAGGAGGGGTGTCACTCTGTTGCCCAGGCTGGAGTGCAGTGGTCCATCTCAGCTCACTGCAGCCTCTGCCTCCTGGGTTCAAGTGATCCTCCTGTCTCAACCTCCCAAGTAGCTGGGATCACAGGCGTGCACCACCATGCCTGGCTAATTTTTGTAATTTTAGTAGAGACGGGGTTTCACCATGTTGGCCAGGCTGGTCTTGAACTCCTGACCTCAGGTGATCCACCTGCCTTGGCCAGCCCAAGTGCTGGGATTACAGATGTGAGCCATTGCAACCGGCCAAGGCTGGGGATACCTATTTGGGAGCAATCCCCGTGCAAAAGCAGAAAAGAAGAGGAGGGGACAGTTGTCCTGCAGATGGGAAAAGCCGGCCCTCCGAATCCGCACGTTTTCATCCTGAGAACGCTGTATTTTTGATCCCCTTTGGTTGCAGAAGCAGCAGCTGTGGCTGCAGAGGGCCAACTGTATTGACTGAAACAAAGTCTGTGTGTAACTGGACCCACGCAGCTGAAACCCGTGCTGTTCAAGGGTCAACTGTAGTCAAAGACAGAATCTTGAGGAACGGCATTTGGAGGCTGAGGTGGGCAGATCGCTTGGGCCCAGGAGTTTGAGACCAGCCTGGACCACACAGTGTGATCCCGTCTCTACAAAAAATACAAAAATTAGCTGGGTGTGGTGTCATGCGCCTGTAGACCCAGCTATTCGGGAGGCTGAGGTAGAAGAACCACTTGAGCCTGGAAGGTGGAGGCTGCAGTGAGCCGTCATCGCACCACTGCACTCCAGCCTGGGCGACAGAGCAAGACTGTTTTGAAACAAAAACAAAAAACAAAAAGCAGTTTTGAACAGAGCTGTCTGCCATCCATCCCAGTGCTGAGTGTGGGTGCACTGGGGTGCAGGGGGCAAGTGTGGGTGCATCTGGGGTGTGGGGACCAAGTGTGGGTACACCTAGGGTGCAGGGGCCGAGTGTGGGCGCACCCGGGATGCGGGGGCCGAGTGTGGGCGCACCCAGGGTGCAGAGGCCGAGTGTGGGCACACCTGGGGTGCAGGGGCCAAGTGTGGGTACATCGGGGTACAGAGGCCGAGTGTGGGTACATCTGGGGTATTGGGGCCGAGTGTGGGTGCACCTGGGGTGAGGGGCCTGCTGGGGACCGGAGGGCAGACACACCTGCAGTGCAGAAATGAAGGGAGAGCCCTTTCCATTCCCTGGTGCTTACTGAACAGGTGCCAGGTGGAGTAGCAGACATCTGAAAGGAAAGACTCTCCAGGAAACAAGTATTTGTGGAAACTCAAAAGAGCCGTCAGTGCGTGCCACCTTCACCTCCTCTCCTCCCTCTCTTCCCCTTGAATCCACACCGACGACTCCATCAGCCACACGTGCCGGGGCAGAGAGGGCAGGTGTGCTAGGAACAGACACTGCAGCCACGCTGCCCGGGCTCAAACCCCCACCTCCGAGATTCAGAGCGAGGGACCTAACAGCACCTTGCCTCCGTTTCCCCCATCTGTAGGATGGGGATCGTAGTAGTGCCCGCTGGCTGGGCATAGTGGCTCACACCTGTAATCCCAGCACTTTGGGAGGCTGAGGTGGCAAGGTGACAGAGTGGCCACCTGTCACTGACAGAATGGGAGGACTGCTTGAGCCCAGGAGTTTGAGACCAGTCTGGGCAACACAGCAAAACCCCATTTCTACAAAAAAAAAAAAAAATTAGTCAAGCATGGTGCACGCCTGGAGTTCACGGTGCGCCCAGGAGTTCTAGGCTGCAGTGAGCTGTGACTGTGCCACTGCACTCCAGCCGGGGTGACAGTGAGATCCTGCCTCAAAACGAAAACCCACAAACACAAAAAACCAGTAATGCCCTCTCTGGGGGTTGGCAGTGATGAAGAACATTCTGGAATGCTACCTGGCACAAGGCAAACACGATCCTTGACTATTGGTACCACCGCTCACTTCCTCCGTAACTGCTGGAATGGTTCCACTAACAACCAAGTCAGGCATTTCCCTCCTCTGCTCAAAGCCCTGCCATGGCTCCCATCTTCCCCAGGAACCCCT
>NW_012102410.1:998050-1000224 GCF_000951045.1 Mandrillus leucophaeus
CCGAGAGGCGGAGTTTGCAGTGAGCCGAGATCGCGCCACTGCACTCCAGCCTGGGCAGCAGAGCAAGACTCTGTCTCAAAAAAAAAAAAAAAAGAAAAGAAAAGAAAAAGAAAACCACCACCCAAATAAAATATTATCCACCCCAAAACACCTACACACATGAATTTTCTCCATGAGGCACATCACAGCCTCCTTGCACTCAGGGGCACTTTCTGGTACTTCAGCACTATGTTTGAAGGTCTTTTTATTTTCTAAAAATTTTATTATTATATCATTATTTTAGAGATGAGGTCTCTGTTGCCCAGGCTGGAGCACAGTGGTGTGATCATGGCTCACTGCAGCCTTGAACTCCTGGGCTCAAGGAATCAAGGGATCCTCCTGTCTCAGCCTCCCAAGTAGCTGAGACCACAGGTGTGTGACACCATGCCTGGTTAATTAAAAAAAAAATTTTTTTTAGAGATAGGGTCTTGCTATGTTGCCCAGTCTGGCTGGTCTCAAACTCCTCGGCTCAACTAATCCTCCTGCCTAGGCCTTCCAGTGTGCTGGGATTATAGGCACGAGTCTCCTCGCCCAGCGAGGGGTCATTTTCAACGTTAACATCACCAACAAGAAGCACGCAAATGTGAAAACCGTGGCATTCCACAGACCTTAAACAGGGCATGTGTTTACAGCGTGAGAGGCTGAACAAGAAGGCAGAGTGTCGCCTTGCTCAGCCTCAGCTGGGAACGTGCGTGGGAACTCCAAGTTTTCTCCACTCTGCACCAATATGAATGGATTGATGTTGCGGTTACAGAGAAATTTTAGCAAGCCAGGTGAAAATGAAACAAAGAATCACCATCCGATCCAGCAATTCTACTCCTGGGTTTATCTTCCAAGGAGTAAACACTGATTCCGCAAACCCCGAGGCTCGACTCTAGTTGTGTTTATTTAGAAGGGAAACTCCGGGAGCTGCGGGTCCCTGTGGTCATGGCTGGCACGAGGCCTGTCACGTGGTAGGTGGGTGCTTAACAAATATGCCCTTCAGGGAGGGAGGGAGAGGGCGTCTGGGAGGGACCTGGTCTGGACCGGTCAGAGGAGAAAGGAAAGGGCAGGGTGGAGGGAATGTCTTATTCCAGAAGGTGCTGCCGTGGGCCTTGGGGGCCTTTGGAGAGTCACTTTCTCATTGAACCTGAAGCCATGTGGAGGAGTGGATGAGCTCTGCTTCTAGAAATGATGGCCGCAGCGTGGGGAGCGGGGCGCACTGGAAGGGGTTGCTGGTGGATGCAGGGGGACCTGGACCTTCAGGGTAGGGTGGAGAGTGGCAGAGAGGGGCAGTGCAGGGACCATGAGGTGGGGGGCAGAATGGTGAGCTCAGCAGCAGGGGCCACTGGCACAGGGGTGTGGCACTCAGGAGGGTGCTCTAGGAAAGGGAAGGAAATTTGGGCCTAAGGTGCTACCTGGAGCCTAGGAGAATCCAGGAGTGCCCAGGAGCAGGGCTAGAGAGGTGGTTTAACGGAGCTGCCTGGAGATTCAATGGGATAAGGGATGGAACTAAGGTCCTTGGGTCCAGCTTTGTTGAAAGCGGTCTTGGGACCAGAATAGGTGAATGGCCTGAATGGTTTTTATTTTGGGGGAAGGGAGAACACAGCTGTATCATAACCACTGGCTCAAACTAGTATTATTTTATGTATTTACTTATGTATTTTGAGATGGAATTTCACTCTGTGGCCCAGGCTGGAGAGCAGTGGCACAATCTCGGGTCACTGCAACCTCTGCTTTCCGGGTTCAAACGATCCTCCTGCCTCAGTCACAGAAGTAGGTGAGATCACAGGTGCACGCCACCATGCCCGGCTAATTTTTGTATTTTTATTTTTATTTATTTATTTTGTTTTTGAGACGGAGTCTTGCTCTGTCACCCAGGCTGGAGTGCAGTGGCGCGATCTCGGCTCACTGCAACCTCTACCTCCTGGGTTCAAGCGATTCTCCTGCCTCAGCCTCCAGAGTAGCTGGGATCACAGGCATATGCCACGATGCCCAGCTAATTTTTGCATTTTTAGTAGAGACGGGGTTTCACCGTCTTGGCCAGGATGATCTCGATCTCTTGACCTTGTGAACTGCTTGCCTCGGCTTCCCAAAGTGTTGGGATTACAGGCGTGAACCACCGTGCCAGGCCTAAGTTTTGTATTTTTAGTAGC
>NW_012102410.1:1005049-1005841 GCF_000951045.1 Mandrillus leucophaeus
TATGTATATATGTATGTGTGTATATGTATACGTGTATATGTATATATGTATGTGTGTATATATGTATATATACTTGTGTGTATATATATATTTTAAGCCAACAATTTTAATGTGGTAAATAAACAGCAAATAAATGTCAGCAGAGGTATCTGTAAGAGGGGCAGAGGAAACCAAACACCTGAGAGAGGCCGGGGTTTCTCTTTCAGCAGATCAAAAGCAATTTGTCACAGGCGGAAGGCAGGGCAGAAAAACAGGAGTGCAGAATGCCAGAAAAAAACCTGTTTGCCTTCAATGGGCGGGGAAATTATTCAAGGGCACTGCATTTTTGCAAAAAGGGAACTGGAACGATGTCAGGGCGGGTGAACCTGAGAAAAGCCCTTCACAGGCCGGGCACAATTGCTCACGCCTGTAATCCCAACGCTCTGGGAGGCCGAGGTGGTCCTCGGCTCAAGTGCGAGGTCAGGTGTTTGAGACTAGCCTGGCCAACATGGTGAAACACCGTCTTTAGTAAAAAAAGCGAAAATACAAAAATTAGCTGGAGGTGGTGGCAGGCGCCTGTAATCCCAGCTACTCAGGAGGCTGAGGCAGGAGAATAGCTTGAACTCAGGAGGTGGAGGTTGCAGTGAGCCGAGATTGTACCACTGTACTCCAGCTTGGGTGACAGAGTGAGACTCCATCTCAACAAAAAAAGAAAAAGAAAAAAAAAAAAAAACCCTTCACAGGGAGTTTCCAATCTAATCCCAACTCTCACAGAGGCCAGTCTTTCCATAGCATGGACTGGGACTGCCATAG
>NW_012102410.1:1009110-1019334 GCF_000951045.1 Mandrillus leucophaeus
GGAGGTTGCAGTGAGCCGAGATTGTACCACTGTACTCCAGCTTGGGTGACAGAGTGAGACTCCATCTCAACAAAAAAAGAAAAAGAAAAAAAAAAAAAAACCCTTCACAGGGAGTTTCCAATCTAATCCCAACTCTCACAGAGGCCAGTCTTTCCATAGCATGGACTGGGACTGCCATAGGTCTTTTTTTTCTTTTTCTTTCTTTCTTTTTTCATTAAAAGGAACAGGGTCTCGCTCTTGCCCAGGCTGGAGTGCAGTGGTGCAATCACAGCTCACGGCAGTCTCAAACTCCCGGACTCAAGCGATCTTCCTGCCTCAGCCTCCCAAGTAGCTAGGACTACAGGTGCACACTACCTACCTGTAGTCACCATGCCTGGCTAAGTTTATATATTTCTTTTTGTAGAGATGAGGTCTCACTATGTTGCCCAGCCTGGTCTTGAACTCCTGGGTTCAAGAGATCCTTCCGCCTTAGCCTCCTGACGTGTGAGATTACAGGCGTGAGCCACTGCACTCGGTCTTGTTTTAACCCGGGTGGGGGGACCCAAACTCTATGGTGAACACCCCCAGGCTTGCAAACACCACAACAGATCATTATCTCCTTAGAAAATGCACTGCAGGATAAAGAGGGGCCCCTTGGGGAGCTGCTACTCATGCACGGGCCCAGATTGTGCAGACGCCAACCTGGCACACAGCTGCTGAGCTCATGAGACAGGCGAGGTCCTCCTGTTCCCTAACCCGCGTCCCTCGCCAAATTTACAGTCAGATCATTGTGGCCCTAGAAACAGAACTGTAAAAATGATGAGTCTACTGTAGGGGCTGGTGAACCTCTACTGTCTGTGGGCTGGCCACCTGTTTTTGTAAATAAAGTTTTATCAGAACACAGCCACACCCACTTGTTTCTCTGTTGTCTGCAGCTTTTTTGGAGTTGAGTTGCTGTGACAGAGGCTATGTGGTCTGCAAAGCCTGAAATATTTACTATCTGGCTCTTTTTTTTTTTTTTTTTGAAACAGGGTCTCACTTTGTCATCCAGGCTGGAGGCAGTGGTGCGATTTCGGCTCACTGCAACTTCCACCTCCTGAGTTCAAGCAATTCTCCTGTCTCAGACCCCCAAGTAGCTGGGATTACAGGTGTGAGCCACCATGCCTGGCTAATTTTTGTATTTTTAGTAGAGACGGGGTTTCGTCATATTACCCAGGCTGGTCTCCAACTCCTGGGATCAAGTTATGATCCTGGGATCAAGCCAACCTCGGCTTCCTGAAGTACTGAGATTACAGGTATAAGCCACTGCACCCAGCCTACTACCTGGCTCTTAACAGAAAAAGTTTGCTGGTCCCTGGTCTACTATATCTAATTGGTTTGTTCTGGAAGGGAGGGCCTATTTCCAAGAATTCAAATGCACCCAGCTGGGCTCATTCAGTCTGGGAACTTCTACTGCTCTATCCCTGATGTGCAGAAGGAACCGGAATAAAAGAAGTGGCAAAGTGGATTCGCTGTGCAGTCATTACTGAATTCCAGAGCCCTGAAATTGTCCATGCTGGGAGCAAACAGGCCACAAAACAAGTAGCAAAGAGGTTGGTTTCTTTTTTTGTTTTATTTTTTTTGAGATGCAGTTTCACTCTGTCGCCCAGGCTGGAGTACAGTGGCTCAATCTTGGCTCACTTCAACCCCCGCCTCTGGGGTTCCAGCGATTCTCCTGCCTCAGCTTCCCGAGTAGCTGGGATTACAGGCGCCCGCCATCACAACCGGCTAATTTTTGTATTTTTAGTAGAGACGGGGTTTTCACCATGTTGGCCACGCTGGTCTCGAACTCCTGACCTCAGGTGATCTGCCCACCTTGGCCTCCCAAAGTGTTGGGATTACCAGCGTGAGCCACGGTGCCTGGCCAGTGGTTGGTTTCTGAGCACCTCAGATCTCAAGTTCCCTACCATCCTGAGTATGATGGCTATAACTATTAATGTAAGTCAGCAACCAGCTCCTACGCTAGGAAAATTCCAGAACCTTGCAAAGACCTTCATCAGTATTCCTTTTAGAATTGCAACAGTGTGAGCTTGAATATATTTTAACATACCCTGTGTCTCAAGGGCAGCTTGTAAGCTAGGTGCAGGGGTAGGCAGCTGCTTTGTTTTTCGCCGCCCTCTCTGAATCTACAAAACTTTTGTGTTTGATGAAGGTGGTATCTGAATGCAGGGGAAGGAGTAGATGATATGGAGTATAGGCACATGGCCAGACATTTGACATACTATAACATCAGGTTCCTACTCATACTTTTTGGCAAATTCACAGAGAAATCAGATTTAGAAGTTTTCAAAAAGAATCTGGAGGCCAGGTGTGGTGGCTCACGCTTGTAATCCCAGCACTTTGGGAGGCCGAGGTGGGTGGATCACCAGGAGTTTGAGAGCAGCCTGGCCAACGTGGTCAAACCTCGTCTCTACTAAAAATACAAAGAAATTAGCCAAGCGTGGTGGCACGCGCCTGTAATCCCAGCTACCTGGGAGGCTGAGGCGCGAGAATCGCTTGAACCTGGGCGGGCAGTGGAGGTTGCAGTGGGCTGAGAAAGCGCTACTGCGCTCCAGCCTGGGCGACAGAGTGAGACTCCGTCTCAGTAACGACAACAACAACAAAGAATCTGGAGTTCTCCTGAAGACGTCCTCTTTCCTCTCTGCAATTAACTGGTTCTAAAGAGTGAGCCCTTCTACATTTACTTCGACTTCAAAATACTGGAAAATCACTGTGGTGTAAAGAACCTAAGAAATGAGTACCAATGACTTGTAAACTTGTTCTAGGCTGCGAATGGTGGCTCACACCTGGAAGCCCAGTGTTTTGGGAGGCTGAGGCAGGAGGATCCCTTGAGCCCAAGAGTTTAAGGCCAGCCTGGGCAATATGGCGAAACCCCATCTCTACAAAATAACATTAAAAAAACCCACAATTAGCCAGGTGTGGTGGTGCATGCCTGCGGTCCCAGCTACTCAAGAGGCTGAGGCAGGACGACTGCTTGAGGCAGGCAGGTAGAGGTTGCAGTGAGCTATGATCGCACCACTGTACTCCAACCTGGGCAACAGAGCAAGACCCTGTTTCAAAAACTAAAACAAAACAAATTTGTTGTTTACAAATCACTAGAAATAGGAGGTTCCTGCAGTGGGCTGAACAGTGTCCCACCAAAATTCATGTCCACCGAGAACCCTGGAAGGTGGACTTCTTTGGAGAAAGAGCCTGGGGAGAGGTCATTAGTTAAGGATCTCGGGATGAAATTTCGATTTACGGTGGGCCCTAGAGCCTATGACTGGTGTCTGTGTAGAGAAAGGAGAGGGAGATTTAGAGACACAGATACAGACGGGAAACACACACACAAGTGAAGGCCACGTGACCACAGAGGGTGGGGAATGACGTGGCCACAAGCCAAGGAATCCCTGGGGCCACTTTTAGAAGTTGAAAGAGGTCGAAGCGCACAGTGGCTCACGCCTGTAATCCCAACACTTTGGGAGGCCGAGGTGGGCGGATTGTCTGAGGTCAGGAGTTCGAGACCAGCCTGACCGACATGGTGAAACCTCATCTCTACTAAAAATACAAAAAATTAGCTGGGCATAGTGGCAGACACCTATAATCCCAGTTACTGGGGAGGCCGACGCAGGAGAATCACTTGAACTCAGTAGACAGAGGTTGCAGTGAGCCAAGATCATGCCATTACACTCCAGCTTGGGTGAAAGAGTGAGACTCCATTTCTCAAAAAAAATAAAAATAAAAATAAAGCACCCAAGTCTGTCGCACACAATAAAGATGAGTACGGTTTGGTAACACTTTGCAACCTATTATTGTATGTGTACCCACTGGGTCATGGTATAGAATGTTCTGTTTTTGGTCAAAACAAAATGCACCCATCTTAAGGAGCTACAAGAGACTGCCAGAGGCCCCTGTCTTCAGGCCCAACCATCGGGCGAACCTTCCAGACCAACGGGAAGCTACCCTCATGCTAACATACTCCAGGACTGGGATGTTCAGGTCAGATTAGCTCCACGATCTATCTAAAAGGCCTTTTAGTAAAGACATGGCAAAACGGCGTCTCTACTAAAAATACCAAAATTAGCCGGGTGTGGTGGTGGGCGCCTGTAATCCCAGTTACTGGGGAGGCTGAGGCAGGAGGATCGCTGGAACGCAGGAGGTGGAGGTTGCAGTGAGCCAAGATCGTGCCACTGCACTCCAGCCTGGGTGACAGAGCGAGACTCCATCTCAAAAAAAAAAAAAAAAAAAAAGAGAGAGAGAGAGAGAGAGATCTTTCTGCCTCAGCCTCTCAAAGTGGGTTTACTTTGAGTTTCTACCTAACTGTGTTTCTTTCTGCTTTTTGTGACTTGACAACAGTTGTCCAGATCAGTTGGTATTTACAGGACAACAGAGAACCCAGCCCAAGAAACCCCTCAAGCATCTAACTGGCTCCCTGGAGCCAGGACAGGGAAGGGATCAACAATGAGCACACAAGGTCAGGTCAACTGAGTGAAACGGCCCCAGGGCAGCCCGTACCTGCCTCTGGCAAGGTGCTCCTTACTATTCCTTCAAAGTTCTTCTTACAGATCACAAATAACTAGGCCAGATGCAGTGGCTCACACCTGTAAACCCAGCACTCTGTGAGGCTGAGGCAGGAGGATCACTCTCTCTTTTTTTTTTTTTTTTTGAGAGGGAGTCTCGTTCTGTTGCCCAGGCTGAAGTGCACTGGCTCAATCTCAGCTGACTGCAACCTCCGCCGCCTCCCGGGTTCAAGCGATTCTCCTGCCTCAGCCTCGTCAGTAGCTGGGATTACAGGCACCAGCCACCACGCCTGGCTAATTTTTGTATTTTTAGTAGAGATGAGGTTTTGCCATGTTGGCCAGGCAGGTCTTGAACTCCCAACCTCAGGTGATCCGCCTGCCTTGGCCTCCCAAAGTGCTGGGATTACAGGTGTGAGTCACTGCGCCCAGCAGGAGGATCTCTTGAGCCCAGGAGTTCAAGACCAGCCTGGGCAACATGGCGAGGCTTCATCTCTACAAAAAATAAAAAATCAGCCGGGCATGGTGGCACACACCTGTAGTGCCAGCTACTTAGGAGGACGAGGCGGGAGGATCGCTTGCGCCCAGGAGGTCAAGGCTTCAGTGAGCTATGATTGCTCCTAGCCTGGGTAACAGAGCAAGACTGTCTAAAAAAAAAAGAAAAGAAAGAAAAAGCTAAGTTTAGGCAACAACGTAAATGAACCTTACAATCGTTATGCTAAGTAAAAGAAGCCACATTAATACGTCAAGTATACTGTAAGATTCCACTGATACGAAAAATCTAGAATAGACAGATCTAGAGACAGAAAGTAGGGTTGTGGCTGCTGGGGGCTGGGAGGATAGGGGAACGGGCAGTGAAAGCTAAGGGTGTGAGCTTTTCTTGTGGGTGAGGACAATGTTCTGAAATTATAGTAGTGACAGCTGCATGACTCTGGGAACATAGTAAAAATCACTGATTTGGCCGGGTGTGGTGGCTCATGCCTGTAATCCCACCACTTTGGGAGGCCGAGGCGGGCAGATCACTTGAGGTCAGGAGTTCGAGACCAGCCTGACCAACATGGTGAAACCCCATCTCTACTAAAAATACAAAAGCTAGTCGGGCATGGTGGCCTGCACCTGTAGTCCCAGCTACTTGGGAGGCCGAGGCAGGAGAATCGCTTGAACCCGGGAGGCGGAGGTTGCAGTGAGCCGAGATTGTGCCACCGCACTCCAGCCTGGGTGACGGAGTGCGACTCTGTCTCGAAAAAAACAAAACAAACACATTGAATTGTACACTGTAAAAGGGTGAATTGTATGGTATGTGAATTACATTATCCCAATTTTAAATTTGCGATCATATAAATTGTGATAACGTAATTATCTTGGCCAGCAGCAGCTGGTCAGGAGGGTTTTCTGGGTCATGCCTGGGCTATACCTGCTGCGAGGCTCTCACCTCGTCACAATGGATGGCACGGACACACTTTGTAACCTTCTCCTACGTGGTCCTACATGGCAGGGACCAGCACGTGGGCATACTGACATTCATTCTCCTGAGCATTCGGCAATCTATTAACCTAGCCCCACACCACTTACAGGGCAAGCTGGTCCCCCTTCCTTTAGGGTTCTCTTAGCTTTACCCCCTAGTCTTCCTGCTACTCAGTCTCAAACTGTTCCTTAAAATTCTGTCCCATTGTCACTGTGCTTCCAGTTCTTATCCCATCTCTTCCTCTCTTTGTAACTGCTTTATTGAGATAGAATTCTTGTACCACACGATTCACCCTTTGAAAGCGTCCAATTCAATGGTTCTTAGTATATTCACAGAGTTGTGCATCTATCATCACAATCTATTTTATTTATTCATTGTATTTATTATTATTTTTTGAGACAAGAGCCTCGCTCCGTCTCCCAGGCTGAAGTGCAGTGGCAGGATCTCGGCTCACTGCAACCTCCGTCTCTGGGGTTCAGGCAATTCTTATGCCTCAGCCTCCCGAGTAGCTGGGTCTACAGGCGCGCAGCACCACGCCTGGCTAGTTTTTGTATTTTTAGTAGAGATCGGGCTTCACCATGTTGGCCAGGCTGGTCTCCAACTCCTGATCTCGTGATCTGCCCATCTTGGCCTCCCAAAATGCTGGGATTACAGGCATGAGCCACTGTGCCCAGCCTACAATCGATTTTAGAATGCCTCCACCCCCTTAAAAAGAAAACCCGTTACCTTGGCCACCACTCCCCACTCCACTACCCCTAGCCCGTGGCAACCACTAATCCACTTTCTGTCCTTGTGGATTCGCCTGTTGTATACATTTCATATAAATGGAATCATATAGCAGGTGGCCTTTGGGGGCTGGCTTCTTTCACTGAGCAAGTTTTTTCCAGGTTCATCTGTGTATCAGAACTTCTTTTTCATGGCCAGGTAATATTCCACAGTATGGTGGGACCACATTTTATGTATCCATTCCTCAGCTGATGGACATTTAGGTTGCCTCTGCTTTCTGGCTATTTGGAATAATGCTACTATGAACATTCCTCTGCAAGTTTTTGTGTAGACCTATGTTTTCATTCGTCTTAGGAATCTACGGAGGAACAGAATTGCTGGGTCCTATGTTAATTCAAGGTTTAAGCTTTTGAGGAACTGCCTGTTTCCCAAGGCAGCTACACCAACCTATATTCCCACCAACCCCGTAGGAGGGTCCCAATTTTTTCATCTTCCCGTCTCTCTTAGGGACGGACACAACAGCTCATGCCTATAATCCCAGCACTTCGGGAAGCCAAGGCGGGCAGATTGCTTGAGTGCACGAGTTCAAGACCAGCCTGGGCAACATGGTAAGACCCCTCTCTCCAAAATATAAAAAAATTAGTCAGGCGTGATGGTGTGCGCCTGTGGTTCCAGCTATTTGGGAGGCTGAGGTGGGAGGATCACTTGAACCCAGGAGGTTGAGGCTGCGGTGGGCTATGATCGTGACACTGCACTGCGGCCTGGGCGACAGAGCAAGACCCTGACTCAAAACCAAAACAAACAAAACCTCATTGGTTAGGAGCCCCCAAGTGGACATCACAAAGGGTCACACGGACCCACCATTGGCCACCACACCCTGGCACTGTCAGCACCACAGAGCTGACCCCTTGCTGCCTCCAGCGCCCAAGGATGCTAAAATCCTTTGCTCTACATTCTATCTGGTCCGTCACTATCCATTTCACCCTTGTAAGGGAACTACTGAGTCCGGTAACCCCTACTGTGGATAACTTCCCAACTTACTACTGTTTCTAAATTCAATTTCGCTCTTCAAATGAAACCTCAGCAAATTAGAGGTATCTATACACAGAGCGTAACTGGGAGGTCCCTGTATGCAAGATGATGCTAGATTCCTGCCAAGTAATTTGACACAGTCCTCCCCTCCTTCCATCCCACACTGCAATGAGAAAGCACCTGCTCAGGACTCCCTCTTTTCATTTATAAATATTTATTTATTTAGAGATAAGATCTTGTTCTGTTACCAAGGCTGGAATGCAATGGTGTGATCACAGCTCTCTGTAGCCTTGACCTCCCAGGCTCAAGCAATCCTCCCATCTCAGCCTCCCAAGTAGCTGGGGTCACAGGTGTGAGCCATCACATCTGGCCAATTTTTCAGTTTTTTGTAGAGATAGGATTCTTGCTATGCTACCCAGGCTGGTCTTGAACTGCTGGCCTCAAGTAGTCCTCCTGCCTCAGCCTTCCAAAGTATTGGGATTACAGGTGTGAGCTGCCGTGCCCGGCCAATTTTTGTTTTCATTTTTGTGGCAAGACTTTCTCCAGACCAACTCCCTCTTTTCACTTTCTCTCCTCCTGAAACTCACCCATAAGAACGATGAGCTGAGCCAGGTATGGTGGCTGACGCTTGCAGTCCCAGCTACTCAGGAGGCTGAGGCAGGAGGATCGTTTGAACCCAGGAGTTTGAATTTAGCCCGGACAACACAGCAAGACCCTATCTATTTTTTGTTGTTTTTTTTTTTTAAATGATAAGATGTCCTGGAATTAAATACTGATGACTGTTGCTTAACTCTGTGAATATACTAAAACACACCAAATGGTACACTTTTAAAAGGTGAATTTTATGCTGTGCTAATTATATTTCAACAAAGCTGCTGTATTTAAAAAGTGACATGAATTAAAAATGTAACCATCTGGGCGGGCGTGGTGGCTCAAGCCTGTAATCCCAGCACTTTGGGAGGCCGAGACAGGCGGATCACGAGGTCAGGAGATCGAGACCATCCTGGCTAACACGGTGAAACCCCGTCTCTACTAAAAGATACAAAAAATTAGCCTGGCGAGGTGGTGGGCGCCTGTAGTCCCAGCTACTCAGGAGGCTGAGGCAGGAGAATGGCGTGAACCCGGGAGGCGGAGCTTGCAGTGAGCTGAGATCCAGCCACTGCACTCCAGCCTGGGCGACAGAGCGAGACCCCGTCTCAAAAAAAAAAAAAAAAAAAAGTAACCATCTACAATGTATTAAATGTGTACTGTTAGTGAAACCTTTAGAATATATATTTTTTCAATATATGACCATAAATCAGTGTATGAAGCCGTGCACAGTGACCCACCTCCAACACTTTGGAGACGAAGGTAGCAGGATCGCTTGAGCCCAGGAGTTTGAGACCAGCCTGGGCAACCCTGTCTCTAACATACACACAAAAATACAAAAATCAGTTGGGCGCGGTGGTGCGCGCCTATAGTCCTAGCTCCTTGGGAGACTGAAGTGGGAGGATTGCTTGAGCCTAGGAGGTCAAGGCTGTAGTGAGCTGTGATCGCACCACTGCTCTCCAGCCCGAGTAGTAAGAGCAAAACTGTCTCAAAAAAAAAAAAAAAAAAGGAAAAACAAAAACATGAGTGTATCTACATTGAACATAACCAGACTAGAACTCTATACTCAGTTGAAACTATGAATCTATCTCCGACAAAAGCAGAGAAGCAAGCAAACTTAATTCAGCTCACATACAACTTAATCTGCATCATAAAAATGAGAACAACTGCTGTCACTGAACGCCCTCAGAGGACATTAGTTTACCCAGTTTCCCTCCCTCGCCCAGCCACAATCCTCCTCCTAAAACATTCCTCCAGGCAGCTGCGGCGCTTCCACTGGTGCTGTTTTGCACCTAGAGAGAGGGTTTTCAAAACACGGTAGCTCTTGACCATCTCAGGGGGAAAGTAAAGTTTACCTAACAAATAACAAAGAAACAGCGATTGGCTGGACATCATATAAGGACTCTGGGCTTTTAAATGATTTTCAGAGAGCTGGCAGCAAAAATGTTTTGTAAGTCATAGAGTTGGAAGACATGGGAACGTGACTCAGGACGACTGAGAATGAGGGAGATCTTGACACAGGATCGGAACTATGTTAAACATGTGCTGGGTAAACACCCAGGGAGGCACAGCCAGTCACCTCGGCCCTGGCCCACCAAGGGCAATGGCCTTGAAGCTGTAATTGCTACTGTGTGACAAGAATGAAAATTATACCACAGCTACGCCAGAAACAATGCATGTGCCACTTCCCCTTTCAAAGTGGGGACATTCTCAAGTCAATGTAAGCAAGAAAGAGAGAAAGAACCAAAGAATCTCTTTTCTTTCTTTCTTTCTTTTTTATTTTGAGACGGAGTCTAGCTCTGTTGCCCAGGCTGGAGTGCAGTGGTGCGATCTCGGCTCACTGCAACCTCTGCCTCCCAGGTTCAAGTGATTCTCCTGCCTCAGCCTCCCAAGTAGCTG
>NW_012102410.1:1020789-1029723 GCF_000951045.1 Mandrillus leucophaeus
TTTTTTTTTTTTTTCTTTTTTCAGAAAGGCTTGTTGACCTGCAGAAAATAGCCAACTACTGACAAAGTGTAAATCCTGACCCGTTCCAAACAACATCCGAGATGCTCAAATTTTCCAAACTCTTTATATTGGGAATGTTAACCCAAACATCCAAGCCTGGCAGCATTCACGTAGGCAAACGGTGTAGAACACTGATGGAAAGTTTGCCATATGCCAGACACTTCTGTGATGCACCTTACACAGATTATCGCATAGAAACCCCAACCAATCCATACTCCCATTTTAAAGACGGGAAGACGGAAACTTAGTGAAGTTACACGGCTAACACGTGGTACAACTGGGACCAGAACCCAGCTCGGATCTGACCTCAAGCCTGTGCTCCTGACACTTCTTTTTTTTTTTTTTTTTTTTTTTTTTGTAGACGGAGTCTTGCTCTGTCGCCAGGCTGGAGTGCAGTGGCCCGATCGTGACTCACTGCAACCTCCGCCTTCCGAGTTCAAGTGATTCCCCTGCCTCAGCCTCCAGAGTAGCTGTGACTACAGGCGCCAGCCACCATGCCGGGCTAATTTTTGTATTTTAGTAGAGATGGGGTTTCACCATGTTTGCCAGGATGGTCTCGATCTCTTGACCTCATGATTCATCCGCCTTGGCCTCCCAAAGTGCTAGGATTATAGGCTTAAGCCACCGCGCCCGGCCGCTCCTGACACTTCTTACAGGTGGAGAATTAATCATTCACCCAGACACCTGCAAAGCTCATCCCTTGGCCACTGGGCTGTCTACATTGTCCTGAATTCTCTCTCTGGTCAATGGGAAGAGAATGGGGCCTTTCAAAGCTACTGGCTGGAGTTTCATCTCCACGAAAACAAGGCAAAGGGGCAAACGCTGTGTTGGCCGCTTTGCTTCTATGGTAGAACTTTAAGAATGTTTTTTAACCCCGTGGTCCAGGCTTTAATCTCAACAGAGCAAGAGATAAGGGGCAGATAGCTACAGCAAAACACTCAAGCACTAGTCGAATTAACGCAGGAACAGAAAACCAAATACTGCACTTTCCCACTTGTAAGTGGAGCTAAACCTTGGGAACTCATGGACACAAAGAAGGCAACAGAAACCGGGCTCCACCAGAGCGGGGAGGGAAGGAGGAGGGCAAGGGTTGAAACACTAACTATTGGGTACTATGCTCAGTACCTGGGTGACGAGATCAGTCGCACCCCAAACCTCAGCATCACGCAATATATCCAGGTAACAAACCCGTACATGTACCCCCTCAATCTAAAATAAAAGTTGAAAATTTAAAACGTAAAACAAAAGGAAACATACAAGGACCGGGGGAAAGCTTCTCGCTCCCGTCCTCAATGAAAGCACCAGCTGAGTTCTTACACAAGAAACTAAAACCCAAGGCACAGATAGTTCTCATTGTTTTACACCCAAACGCTCCCTGCCAGGGAGGGCTGTCTGCTCCGGGAGGCCTGAAACACGACGGTGCTGGGTACTGTGGTGGGTTCCATGCCATCCCTGGTCCTGCCCCGGGCGCTCCTGAACGAGGAGCAGAGGCTGGGGCCCGAGTGACCCCTCCTCTCCTCTCCTGGAGGAGGGTAAGTTGCAGCACCCCAGGACCGGCTGGGGCTCGGACGGAGCCGGCGGGCATCGTCTGCACCTGTGCACCCTGCAATCGCCGCCTAGAGCCTCCACGCATTGAAGGAGCAGCCTGCACGCCAGCATCCGTTCGCCTGCCTGGAGGAGTCCCCCAGGAGCCGGTGGGAGGCCCGAAGCAGCCTCGGGGGTCCCGCGCCCCAGGCCACCCCCTGAAAAAAGCGAGGGCCCCCTCCTGAGCCCCGTTTTCCTAGTGACCGCCCCGCCGCCGCCCCCCTCACCTCGGCCCGATCGCCCGCAGGCCGCTCTCCGCCAGCTCCTCTGCCACTCTCGCAGCCGCCTCGGACGCCTCCGCCCGACCTCCGCCCGGCCTCCGCGGAGCCACAGTCACCAGCAGCTGGGAGCCGGAAGCGGGAAGCCGCGCAAGGAGAGTGGCGCATGCGCGACCCGCCTCGGAGGCGGGGAAGAGGGCGTGACCCGGAAGGAGGCGTGGCCTCGAGGGCGGGGCGCTCCTAGGTACCTGGGGCTGCTGCTCCCCGAGCCGCGGGGAGGGTCGTCGGCTCGGCCTTGAGCTGGGTGCGGGCACCGAAGTGGGAGGGTGCTCGCAGCGAGGATAAGGGCGACTTTTGAGGGGCAGCAGCGGGGTTGGGGGGCTTTTTGAAGGAGATCAGTGCGAGCCTGGCTATCAGTAGGGCCGGGGGCTCTGAGGGCACAGCTGGGTTGCGGGGACCCGGAGGGAGAGCAGCAGGGTTAGGTGGGCGTTTTGTGGGGTTAACGGAAGCCTGGGTGATTAGCGGGGCTGGAGAGGGAGTCCTGAGGAGGACAGCGGGTTGGGGGATTTCAAGGGGGGTACAGCACAGTTAGGGGGACCCTGAGGGAGGACAGCGGGGTTGGGGGAACCCCAAGGGAGAAGGGAGAACAGTGGAGCTGGGGGTGTTTTGGAAGAATCAAAGGATGCCTGGAAGGGTTGTCAGTGGGCTCCTAGGGGCTTGTTAGGATTGGAGGTACCTAAGCGGGGCACCCCGGTGGTAGCGAGTCTTAGCGGGGAGAGTCCAAGAAATGGAGAGGGCAGGGTCTGTCACCTGAGAAAAAGCAGCAGCATCAGGGAGTGGCGGGAGGATCACTTCAGCCCAGGAATTCAGGACCACCAGTCTGGGCAACATAGCAAGACCCCATCTCTACAAAACATTTTTTAAAATGAGCAGGGCGTGGAGGCACCTGCTTGTGGTCCCAACCCCTCCAGAAGCTGAAGTGGGAGGATGACTTGAGCCTGGGAGGTCCAGGCTGCATTGAGCTGTGATCACGCCACTGCACTCCAGCCTGGGCAACAGAGTGAGACCCTGTCTCAAAACAACAACAACAGAAAAGAGGCAGCTTAGACTTCAGAAAGGCTGGTCTGGGAAAAATGAATCATATATCTCTCCAGTGGTCTCAGACACCCCAGCATACATACCATCAGATCCCCTAAACACAGACACCCAGGCAGGTGCCATCAGATACCCAAAACAGGTTTCCAGGTAACCCCCAAATATGTCAGACACTCCACGTAGGTCCAGCAGATACCCCCAAACACATACTAGATAATTCCAGTACAGATGCTGTCAGATACCCTCAAACGGGCGCTGAGAGTCTGAAACACGTACCATACCCTCCCCCATCCACTTCCACACAGGTGCTATTTGGCAGATGGGGACAGGCCAGATGCTTCCCCCAGCACCAGAAGCCTCTCAATTGCCATCAGACACCCCAGCCTTGAGGTTGCCTGTCTAATCCAAGTCCCCCCCAACAGGGGAGGCAGTTGAACAGTAACCAGGAGTCTAGCAGAGCAGCTGTCACCAAGGTTGGCTGGTCAGCCAGGCCCAGAAGATCTCCCCCTGGCCAGGCAAGATGGCTCATGCCTGTAATCCTAACACTTTGGCAGTCCGAGGAGGGAGGATCACTTGAGTCCAGGAGACCAGGCTGGGAAACCTAGCATGACCCAGTCTCTATTTTAGAAAAAAAGATTTCCCCAAACCAAATCACTTCAAAACATGCACAATATGTTGTTGAGAGTCCCCAGTTGAGAAGCTAGGGGGGGGACATCCCCAAATGGACCAGCCTTCAATTTAAGTCCAACCTTCATGGTCCAGAGGAAGGGAGTATGTTCAGGGAATTGGATGGCCCAGAAATGCAAGACATAATTCGTCAGGCACCCTACTGCAGCTGAGGTCAGAAACCCTAACACGGGAGTTTATGAGGGCTCAATGAGTGAGCAACTGTTTCTTCTCTGAGTAGCTATGACTTTTGGACTTAGGGCCATGAACCTTATTTTTTTCTTTTTTTTTTTTGAGACAGGATCTCACTCTGTCACTCAGCCTGGAAGTGCAGTGGCACAATCATAGCTCATTGCAGCTTCCATCTCCTGGGCTCAAGTCATCCTCCCAACTCAGCTTCCCGAGTAGCTGGGACCACAGGCATGCACCACCACACCTGGCTACTTTTTTTGTATTTTTTGTAGAGATGGGGTTTCGCCATGTTGCCTAGGTTGGTCTTCAACTCCTGGGCTCAAGTGATCTGCCTGCCTGGGCCTCCTAAGATGCTG
Organism: Mandrillus leucophaeus; assembly: GCF_000951045.1. NCBI lineage: Eukaryota > Metazoa > Chordata > Mammalia > Primates > Cercopithecidae > Mandrillus > Mandrillus leucophaeus. The sequence continues at coordinate 1,024,961 of NW_012102410.1, forward strand.
GGACTGTAGGCGTGAGCCATCGTGCCTGGCCTTTGAACCTTATTTCTTTCTTTCTCTTTCTCTTTTCCTTCCTTCCTTCCTTTCTTTCTTTTTTCTTTTTTTTTCTTGAGACGGAGCCTCTGTCACCCGAGCTGCTGTGCAGTGGCACCATCTCGGCTCACTGCAGCCTCCACCTCCTGGGTTCAAGTGATTCTCCTGCCTCAGCCTCCCAAGTAGCTGGGACTACAGGTGTGCATGACCAAGCCTGGCAAATTTTTGTATATATATATGTACTTTTTTTAGTAGAGTCAAGGTTTCACCATATTGGCCAGACTGGTCTTGAACTCCTGGCCTTAAGTGATCCTCCCACCCTGGCCTCCCAAAGTGTTGGGATTACAGGCGTAAGCCACTGCGTCTGGCCATAAACCTTATTTCTATAGCTATCTTGGTTATAGGAACTTTCAGGTGGACGCAGTCCTCCCCTCAACATAGAAACCAACTTTCTCAGAGATAATCAGGAAGGAGAAGCATCTCTCGTCTTTCTTTTATCCATCCAACCATTCCGCATTTATGAGTCTCTTGTTTTGTTTTGTTTTTTTTTATTTTGTTTTGTTTTTGAGATGACAGAGTCTCACTCTGTTGCCCAGGCTGGAGTTCAGTGGCGTGATCTTGGCTCACTGCAAACTCTGCCTCCCAGGTTCAAGCCATTCTCCTGCCTCAGCCTCCCGAGTAGCTGGGATTACAGGTGCCCACCACCACACCTGGCTAATTTTTGTATTTTTTGTAGAGATAGGGTTTTACCATGTTGACCAGGCTGGTCTTGAACTCCTGACCTTAGGTGGTCTGCCTGCCTCAGCCTCCCAAAATGCTGGGATTACAGGTGTGAGCCACCACACCCAGCCTAATTTATGAGTCTTTATCATAAAGCATCGGGGACTCTAAGAGCTAAGGAGATGCAATGAGCTTAGGCCCAGAGCAGGGTTTTCTCAGTCTTGGCACTTTCGACAATTAGGGCTGGATAATTCTCGGTGGTGGTGGCAGGGGTGGTCTCCTATGCACTGGAGGGTGTTGAGCAGCATCCCTGGTCTCTACCTCCTAGATGCCAGTGGCTCCCCTGGTCCTGAAAAAAAATGCCTCCAGATGTTTCCTTGGCTGAGAGCAACTGGCCTAAGAGACATTCAGACACTTATCCAGCCTAATTTCGACTTCCTGGAGGAAGTGGGCCTGGGCTTTGTCTTAAAAGGATGAGTAAGAGTTAGGTGGGAGAGGGAGTTCCAGGAATAGCTCCGGATGAGCAAGGCACAGGTGATGTGTATGAACAGCCATGAGACTTCAGGGTGGCTGGGCCGTGGAGTCTGGGGAGCCTGAGTAGTGGGAGAGAAGCATGGAGGGATAGGTGGGGTCGAATCATAAAGAACCTCAAAGGTCAAGGCTAGGAACAGGACTGTTCGGCGTGGTGTCTATTCTCTGAAAAGCATCATAGAGGCCCACCTTCTCTAATTACCTGGAGTGTGACTCATTCTCTGTTCTGTTTGTTTAACTTACTGTGAGGCTGTTTCCTCCATGGGAGAGACTGTCACGTCTGGCTTTGAATAACTTTAAAAGCAGGTAGGCCTGTGTGGAGGCCTACCTTGGCCTACCCTGGCCTACCTTGGGAGGACCTTTCTCAGTCTGCTGGGAATGAGACACGGGTGTTCTGGCCCCTGCATGCCTCCTGACACAGGTGGGGAGGGGTTTGTGGTCAGAGAACGGGGTTAGGGTCAATGATTTTTTCTTTTATTATTATTTTTTTGAGACAGAGACTCAGTCTGTCAACGGGTTGGAGTGCAGTGGTGTGATCTCAGCTCACTGCAACCTCTGCTTCCCAGGTTCAAGTGATTCTCCTGCCTCAGTCTCCCGAGTAGCTGGGACTACAGGCAGGCACCACCACGCCCAGCTAATGTTTGTATTTTTAGTAGAGACTGGCTTTCACCATGTTGGCCAGGATGGTCTCCATCACTTGACCTCATGATCTTCCCTCCTCGGCCTCCCAAAGTGCTAGGATTACAGGCATGAGCCACCATACCTGGCTGGGTCTGTGATTTATTATTATTTTTATTTATTTTTGCAGCTTTGCAGAGGCAAGGGTCTATGATTTAAATGCTAGCTTTGCCTCTTATTGGCTAAAAGGCTTTATATGACAATAACAAAAAAATGAAGCCGGGCGCGGTGGCTCAAGCCTGTAATCCCAGCACTTTGGGAGGCCGAGACGGGCGGATCACGAGGTCAGGAGATAGAGACCATCCTGGCTAACACGGTGAAACCCCATCTGTACTAAAAAATACAAAAAACTAGCCGAGCGAGGTGGCAGGCACCTGTAGTCCCAGCTACTCAGGAGGCTGAGGCAGGAGAATGGCGTGAACCCGGGAGGTGGAGCTTGCAGTGAGCTGAGATCCGGCCACTGCACTCCAGCCTGGGCGACAGAGCGAGACTCCGTCTCAAAAAAAAAAAAAAAAAATGAAGAGGATGATGATGATGATACAAGGTACCGTTGCCCGTATGTGCCAGACATCATGCTATCATGCTAAGTGCTACCCACATCCTCTTTCTTTCCTTCCTTCCTTCCTTCCTTCCTTCCTTCCTTCCTTCCTTCCTTCTTTCTTTCTTTCTTTCTTTGAGATGGAGTCTCACTCTGTCGCTCAGGCTGCAGTGCAGTGGTGCAGTCTTGGCTCACTGCAACCTCCACCTCTTGGGTTCAAGGGATCCTCCCACCTCAGCCTCCTGAGTAGCTGTGATTACAGGCGTGCGCCACCACGCCCCACTAATTGTTTTGTGTTTTTAATGGAGATGGGGTCTCACCATGTTGGCCAGGCTGGTCTCAAACTCCTGACCTCAAGTCATCCTCCTGCCTTGGTATCCCAAAGTGCTAGGATTACAGGCATGAGCCACCACACCCGGCCTTTATCCACATTATTTCTTTTTTCTTTTTAGGGACAGGGTCTTGCTCTGTGGCCCAGGTTAAAGCACAGTGGCAGATCATAGCTCACTGTAGCCTTGAACACCTGGGCTCAAGCCATGCTCCCACTTCAGCCTCCCGAGTAGCTAGGATTGTAGGCGAGTGCCACCACACCTGGCTAAATTTTTAACATTTTTGTTGTAGAGACAAGGGTCGCACTATATTGCCCAGACTCCTGAGCTCAAGGGATCCTCCTGCCTCAGCCTCCCAAAGTGCTGAGATTGCAGGCGTGAGCTTCTGCACCCAGCCCTATATCATTTCTTTCACACAAACTCAAATCTTTCTTGAACTCAAAGAGTTGTCCTGCAAATCAAAATCAAATGATGTCTGTAGGAGAAAGAACTTAATTCCCACCACCCTGAGAGTGGGATGGATGTCATGACTTGCTTCCAAAGAATAGAGTAGGGAAACTGAAAAGCAGTTACTTTTGGAGACGTTACCTTCACAATGATTAAGGTTGACATCTCCAGGGATGTCCTGCGGATAACATGGACCTCCTGATTTGATGAGACAGGAGAGTTCTAAAAAACCACAACCCCTGGCTCATTCTAATAAAAGATCAGACAAACCCAAATTGGGAGATTGTGTACCAGCTACCTGGCTAGTACTTCTCAAGACTGTCACAGTCATAAGCAGTAAGGTAAGATGGAGAGACCCTCACAGGCCAGAGACATTAGGGAGAGGGGATGATTCAAGATGATGTAAGGCAGGCGCGGTGGCTCACGCCTGTCATCCCAGCACCTTGGGAGGCCGAGGAGGGCGGATCACTTGAGGTCAGGAGTTCGTCACCAGCCTGGCCAACATGGTGAAACCCCATCTCTACTAAACATACAAAAATTAGCCAGGCGTGGTGGTGCGCACCTGTCATCCCAGCTACTCGGGAGACTGAGGCAGGAGAATCGTTGAACCTGGGAGGCGGAGGTTGCAGTGAGCCGAGATGGCACCACTGCACTCCAGCCTGGATGACAGAGTGAGATTCCGTCTCAAAAAAAATAAAATTAAACAAACAAACAAACAAATAAATAAAAATAATGTGGGGTGGATGCAGTGGCTCACATATGTAATCCCAGCACTTTGGGAGGCTGAGGTGAGTGGATCGCTTGAACCCAGGAGTTCAAGACCAGCTCGGGCAACATGACAAAACCCTGTTTCTACAAAAATAAAAATAAAAATAAAATAAATTATCCTGGTGTGATGGCATGCGCCTCCAGTCCCAGCTACTTGGGAGACTGGGGTGAGAGAATTGCTTGAGCCCAGGAGGTGGAGGGTGCAGTCAGCCAAGATCACACCACTGCACTCCAGCCTGGGCAACAGAGCAAGACCCAGTCTCATTAAAAAAAAAAAAAATTAGCCGGATTTGGTGGTATAAGATTGTAGTCCCTGCTACTTGGGAGGCTGAGGTGGGAAGATCTCGCAAACTCAGGAAGTCGAGGCTGCAGTGAGCTGTGATCATTCCACTGCACTCCAGCCTGGGCAACAGAGTGAGACTGTGTCTCAAAAAAATTAAAAATAACATGAGGAGAAGATGGGGAAGAGGGCTTAAGGGGACTGTCTCTGTTTTCTTTGTACTTTCCTATAAATATAAAATTAAAAGTATATTTTTAAAAAAATCAAAGGGCAGGTTGGGCACAGTGGCTCACGCCTCTAATACCAGCATTTTGGGAGGCTGAGGCGGGTGGATCACCTGAGGTCAGGAGTTTGAGACCAGCCTAGCCAACATGGTGAAACCCCGTCTCTACTAAAAATACAAAAAGTAGCCAGGTATGGTGGCACATGCCTGCAATCCCAG
>NW_012102410.1:1031153-1033262 GCF_000951045.1 Mandrillus leucophaeus
TGTTAGCCAGGATGGTCTCGATCTCCTGACCTCGTGATCCACCCGCCTCGGCCTCCCAAAGTGCTGGGATTACAGGCTTGAGCCACTGCGCCCGGCCAAAATGCAAATTTCATAGAATGGTTGTGTGTCACCAAATATTTGTTTTCAACCACTTACAAATGTAAGAAAACCCACACTATTCTTAGCTTTCAACGTATACAAACAAAAAAACTCAAAAAAAACAAAAAAACAGGTGATGGACTGCAATGTGCCAGTCCCTGACTTAGTAAATTGTTGCCAACCTTTTCCGAGGTCGCGTGTTCTATTTGGAGATCTGATGAAAACCCTGGATGCTCACCTCCTGCAGAAAAATGCAGGGACACAGCAGATGTGGTATACAACTCCAGGGGGTCTGAAAGCTCATACACGGGTGCCAGAGGCTGTCCCGCCCGAATTCCCAGCTAGAAGGCAGGAATTGTCTTTGCAGCTCCCCCAGTGCAGAAGGGATCCCAAGCAGCAATGGCAAATTCCGGGCTCAAAGAGGGGCCACTGAAGCCTGCCTTCCCTGAGAAGAGTCTAGGTGGAACTGGATTTGCAGACAGCAAGCCCAGCCATCAAGTGACAAGTGACAGGGTCCTCTGAGCAATGCCTCAGATGGGGGCAGGCATGCACGTTTGTGTGACCTGCAGCGGGTTCCGACAGACCTCTTCTACCTCCACTTCAAGCACACTGGCCTGTCTGCTGCCTGGGGCACATTCCTGCCCCAGGACCTTTGCACCTACGACCTGGAATACTCTTCCTTACATATCCACAGGGCCCTTTCCCTACTTCCTCCACATCTGGATTCCAGCGTCACCAATTCGGAGAGACTATCCCTGGACACTTAAGGGAGAGCTGTGGTCCTCACCTGGGGGTGACTGCATTCCTACCCTGCCACTAGAGCACACTCAGCAACTTGGTCATCATAGCTAGGGGTGCTCCTGCCACCAAGTGGGTGAAGGCCATGGATGCTGTTCAACCTCCTCCCAGGCACAGGGCGGCCCCACACGACAGCCCCAAATGTCAGTAGTGCTGAGGTTGACAAACTCTGTAATCACTCTGTCTCCTTTTCCAACTTCATATTTTTCCTTTGTCTTTTTTTTTGAGACAGAGTCTCCCTCTGTCGCCCAGGCTGGAGTGCAGCGGTGCAATCTCAGCTCACTGCAATCTCTGCCTCCCAAGCTCAAGCGATCCTCCCACTTCAGCCTCCCATGTAGCTGGGACTACAGGCATGCACCACCATGCCCAGCTTTTTTTTTTTTTTTTTTGAGACGGAGTTTTGTTCTTGTTGCCCGGGCTGGAGTGCAATGGCACGATCTCAGCTCACTGCAACCTCCGCCTCCCGAGTTCACGCGATTCTCCTGAGTCAGCCTCTGAGTACCTGGAATTACAGGCCTGTGCCACCACGCCCGGCACATTTTTGTATTTTTAGTAGATATGAGTTTCACTATGTTGGCCAGGCTGGTCTTGAACTCCTGACCTCAAGTGATCTGCCCGCCTCGGTCTCCCAAAGTGCTGGGATTACAGGCGTGAGCCACCGCACCCGGCCAGGAAATACTTTTGGCTGTCCCAATTGGCGGGGAGGGGAGTTGCTATTGGCATTGAGTGGGTCCAAAGGCCAGGGATGATAGCCAACATCCTGCAATGCACAGGAGAGGCCCTCATGATAGAAAGTGATTGGGCCCCAAATAGGTCAATAGTGTTGAGTCTGTGAAACCTGCCTGTGAGCTGCAATGAGCCAACTAACGGCGTACAAATCACTCCTGGTTCTTGTTAAAATGCAGATTCTGTTTCAGTCCATCTGAGATGGGACCTGGGATTTGATATTAAAAGTTCCCAGGTGGGCCAGGTGCAGTGGCTGATACCTGTCATCCCAGCACTTTGGGAGGCTGAGGTGGGAGGATCACTTGGACTGGGGATTTCGAGACCAGCCTGGGCAACATGGAAAAACCCTGTCTCTACAAAATATTAGCCAAGTATTTGTGACACACGCCTGTAGTCCCAGCTACTCGGGAGGCTGAGGTGGGAGGATCACTTAAACCTGGGAGGCAGAGGTTGCAGTAAGCTGAGATTGCACCACTGCACTTCAGC
>NW_012102410.1:1033842-1042611 GCF_000951045.1 Mandrillus leucophaeus
AAATTAAAAATTAGCAGGATGTGGTTATATATGCCTGTGGTCCCAGCTATTTGGGGGGCTGAGATGGGAAGATTGCTTAAGCCAGGGATTTCAAGGCTGCAGTGAGCTATGATCACACCACTGCACTCCAGCCTGGGGCAGAGAGAGAGAGAGAGAGAGAGAGAGAGAGAGAGAGATCCTGTCTCTAAAATAAAAATAAAATTTTTAAAAGTTCCCAGGTGACAGGCCAGGTATGGTGGCTCACACCTGTAATCCCAGCACTTTGGAAGGCCGAGGCAGGCAAATTACTTGAGGTCACGAGTTCAAGACCAGCCTGACCAACATGGTGAAACCCTGTTTCTACTAAAAATACAAAAACTAGCTGGGCATGGTGGTGGGTGCCTGTAATCCCAGCTACTCGGGAGGCTGGGGCAGGAGAGTCACTTGAACCTGTGAGGTGAAATTTGCAGTGAGCTATAATTGTGCCACTGCACTCCAACCTGGGTGACAGAGTGGGACTCCATCTCAAAATAATAATAATAATAATAATGATGAAGTTCCCAGATGATGGTGATGCTCTAAGTCAGTGGGCCACATGGACATACAAGACCTTGGATGACCCCAAATCAGAGTTTAAAGACCTCAGGATTTTTCTGAGAAGCAAAGCAAAAGCAGGAACAGAAACAAATGGAGAATGATAGTGAACCAGCAATCATAGAAGGAAGTGCCTGGTTCAGCTAAACCTGGAGCTGTTCAAGCAAGGGCACCCAAGAGCGGGCTCCCAGAACCTGCTCTGTGCAGCCTTGGTTCTAGACCTCTGGCTTTACTCACCCAACTTCCAACCTCCTACCTGCCCCTTGCATCTGATGCCTAAGATAGATTGAGCACACCTCATGCCCTGCAGAAGAGAACAAGGTGCCAGGGAAAAGAGGGAGTCACCTGCTGCCCCAAATTAAGGACTTCAACACGCCGACTTTGTTGGTGCACTGAAGATTTGGCAAAGGCTGGGCACGGTGGGGTGACTCACACCTGTAATTCCAGCACTTTGGGAGGCTGAGGCAGGAGGATCGCTTGAGTCTAGGAGTTTGAAAGCAGCCTGGGCAATAGAGTGAGACCTTGTCTCTACAAAAATAAGTTTAAAAATTAGCCAAGCACGGTGGTGCACACCCGTAGACCCAGCTACTCGGGAGGAGGAAGTGGGAGGATTGCTTGAGCCCAGGAGGCAGAGGCTGCAGTGTGCTGAGATCACACCCTTGCACTTCAGCCTGGGCAACAGAGTGAAATCCTGTCGCAAAAAAAAAAAAAAAAAAGATTTTGCCAAAAGCCCATGCCAGCCTCTGCTGAGGATGGCTCATGGGTCACAGAGCTGGATGGGGATTGCCTAACAAAGGAAAAGCTCAAAGAGGAACAGCCTTGACACCACTGACCACCAACAACCACGCCCAGCCCCATGGCCAGCAACGGCACTGCAGAAAGAGAGGGAAACGAGAAAGAAGGAAAATTCCCGCGCCTGGAGCAGGTAAAGCCAACAAATGCAAAACCTGCGGTCAGGTTGCTCAGAAGCACTTGCCCCGGGGTGGAGATGTTGCTCTCACTGCATGGTCTAAGCCTATCTAGGATCTGCTTGCCCATCTCATTCACCCATTGATTCCTGTCTGGAGGCAATTCTGCACCCCCCCCAGGAGACTTTTGGCCATGTCTGGAGACATTTTTGGCTGTTGCAACTGGAGGCAGGAGGTGGTTACTACTGGCATTTAGAGGGCAGGTGCCAGGGATGCTACTTAATATCCTACGATGCACAGGATAGCCCCTTAGAACAAAGAATTACCTGGACCCAAATGTTGACAGCGCTAAGGTCCAGAAACTCTGAACTAGCCTGAGTTCTGCCAGCCACAGACGGCGGTTTGGATTCTTGCTACAAACAGCGCACGCATCTTTTCTAACACGCAATCGCCACCACCTCCTCTTCTTCATTCCCTTCAAAGTGGAGCTTATTTGCAAAAAGACTAAGTTCTAAATCCCAGCCAAAGAGCCATCTCTTTCTGGGAGTCTCTTGAATCTGGTACTCTTTCTTGAGTAGAGACTCTTCCCCTCGCAACCCCGCAACCACCAAGAGCCCCAAGAAGCAGAAAACGACCTGTTATGGATAAAATTATATGCCTCCCCACCGTCAAATTCATATGTTGCGATCCTACTCCCCCACTTCTATCCTTTAGGATGTGACCTTATTTGTAAATAGAGTTTTTGTGAATGTAAATAAGCTAAGATGAGGCCACACTGGAGTCTGGTGAGCCCCTAATCCAGTGTGGCTGGTATCCTTATAGAAACGGGAAATTGGGATACAGACAGGGCCATGTGACGCTAAGGGATGAAGCCAGGAGAGATGCCTGGAACGGATCATTTCCTGGCACCTTCATATGAAGCTCAGCCCTTGATCTTAGACTTTAAGCCTCCAGAACTGCAAGGGAATATATCTCTGATGGTTAAGCCACCTGGTAAGTGGTGCTTTGTCATGACAGCCCTAGCAAACCCATCCATGGCTCAAGTCCAGATGCTGCAGGAGGATTCCCACAATATCAAAAGCTGGGACTTAAAGGGACTGTTGCCAGTCCTGAGTTAGCCCAAGGGACCCTGTGCCCAGGGAGCCATCCCTGGTTCTTTCCAGGGAGCCGCCAAGGAGAGGGCAAAACAGAACGAGGATGCACACATCAAGAGAGCCCAGAAGTATGATTGAAAGGACGCGAAGAAGAGAAGGTGACTGCCCTCCAGGGGGATGGATTGGGCCACCAGACTTACCCGAGCTCAAGAAGGGTTTGCCACACAGGGGGCAGCTGGAGGGGCTGGAGAAGGTCCCTTGCACGAGCTGGTGCCCATTGACACACTCCCGCCTCTCTCGTGCATCCTGGCCCTTGTCCTTTAGATGTGCCGGGCTCTTCCCCTGGATGGGACAGAGGCAGGTCTCAGGATGCCCTCTGCAGGGGGTGGCCCTCTTAGGTACTGTGTACGCAGCGCACCGCCAGCCCCAGTCACAGGGCTCCCGGGTTAAGGGCAGCATGCCAAGCTGGGGAAGGCAGAGGGGGGCCCCCGTGGCTCAGCTCCCCTGACCTTCTCCTTCTGCCTGGTCACTCGACTGCGGAGGCAGCTCAGCCTGCGCTTCACGCTGGTACTCTTGTCACTCTTCTCATTCTTGCCAGCACTGTCCTCGCTCCTGGGGGATGAGAGGGAAGGTCCACTAGAGGGGGCCAGGGGCCATTCTGAGGCAGCCCTGTGGGTTGCTCCAGGAATCCACCTGGAACCTGTCTCCCTGTGGCCTCCCGGTCCTGCCTTAACCCTTCCCTGGCCCTTGATTTCCTCCTTCCCTCCCTCCTTCCCTCTCTTATTCACTCAGCAAACATGAATTAATGTTTGCAAAGTTCTGGGAGCTTTGGGGACTGGGTTTGCAGACAGAAATGCAACATGATCTCAGGTTTGAGGTACGTCAATGCCTGGGCTGGGAATTTCAGCTCTGTTCACTTGTGATTTCTACCTCTAATTCACACCCCCCCACCCCCACCCCGTATCTAATTGACCTTATTTATTTATTTATTTATTTATTTATTTATTTATTTATTTTTTGACACAGAGTCTCACTCTGTAACCCAGGCTGGAGTGTAGTGGTGCAATCTCCACTCACTGCAACCACTGCCTCCAGGTTCAAGCGATTCTCATGCCTCAGCCTCCCGAGTAGCTGGGACCACAGGTGTGTGCCACAGCTAATTGTTGGTTTTTCTTTTGTTTTTTGTTTTTGTTTTTGTTTTGAGACTGAGTCTTGCTCTGTCGCCCAGGCTGGAGTGCAGTGGTGCGATCTCGGCTCACTGCAAGCTCTGCCTCCTGGGTTCACGCCACTCTCCTGCCTCAGCCTCCCAAGTAGCTGGGACTACAGGTGCCCGCCACCACGACCAGCTAATTTTTTGTATTTTCAGTAGAGACAGGGTTTCACCGTGTTAGCCAGGATGGTCTCGATCTCCTGACCTCATGATCTGCCCGCCTTGGCCTCCCAAAGTGTTGGGATTACAGGTGTGAGCCACCACGCCCAACCTGTTTTGTATTTTTAGTAGAGGCGGGGTTTCACCGTGTTGGCCAGGCTGGTCTCGAACTCCTGACCTCCGGTGATCCATCCGCCTCAGCCTCCCAAAGTGCTGGGATGACAGGCATGAGCCACCGCACCCGGCCCTAATTGGTCTTTAAATCCTGCTCGTTCTTCTATCTCCTTCCCCATCCCCAACTCCATCCCCAGGTCACTGGCATGGCTTCCTGGATTTCAGGCACACCCTCATTTAATAAATATTAGGTCAGTGACATATAAGGCAGACATGATTCCTGCTCTAGTAGGATCTGTTTTCTGGGCGGAGATGCCATTTCTCCAGTCTGTGCCCCCGATCCCAGTCCAAGTGGCTTCTGGAACTTTGTAAATATCCGTAAATGTTTGTTGAATGAATGAATGAGTGAATGAGAGAGGGAGGGAGGAAAGGAGGGAGAGAGAAGGATTCAGGGACCTTCAGCCCTGTCTGTGATCCTCATCCTGTCCCCATCCTATCACCAGAACTGATGATGCTCATGCTCGTAGGCCCCCCTGCTATTTATTTATTTATTTATTTTTGAGAGGGAGTTTCACTCTGTCATCCAGGCTGGAGTGCAAGGGTACGATCTCGGCTCACTGCAACCTCCGCCTCCTGGGTTCAAGTGATTTTCCTGCCTCAGCCTCCTGAGTAGCTGGGATTACAGGCACCCGCCACCACGTCCGGCTAATTTTTGTATTTTTAGTAGAGATTGGGTTTCACCATGTTGGTCAGGCTGATCTTGAACTGCCGACCTCAGACGATCCACCCTCCTCAGCCTCCCAAAGTGCTGGGATTATAGGCATGAGTCATCACGCCCGAGCCCCACTGCTCTTTAGGATAAAGTCTGAGCTCTGTCGTGTGGCTGAGGTGGTCTGGTCTCTGCTGACTTCTCCCACCTTCCCTCCTTCCCGCCCTACTCTGATGTCATTCCCTAAGCCTTCTAATTCCATTTTGTTTCCTTCATCCTCATCTGCACATATTGGCAAACTCCTACTCTTCTGTCAGAACCCTGCTTACATCGTCACCTCCTCCAGGAAGTCTTCCTCTGTTCTCTCAGGGTATACGAGAGCCTCATCCCTCCCTTCCCTGCCAGCTCCCCCCATTGCCCTGATGGGGGCCTCAGCTCCTGCCTCCAGCACAGGGGGCCTGGCCCAAAGGACCATCCGTAAACCCTTGTTCAAATCCAAGGCTGCCCTCCCCTGCCGTTCTCACTTGCAGCAGGTCTGTATACTTACTCCGACAGGAATTCAAACCAGGTCAGGTTCGAGTGGGCTTCTCCGGAGCTGGGTGACATGCAAGCCCTCTGCCGGGCCCTGCAGGATCAGAGGAGACAGATACCTGGGTCGGTAGCCTCCTCTCCCACTCACCTACCCCAGTGCTACCAAGTACAGGCAGGCACCAGGTACCCCGTCTAAGAGCCCACCCGTCCTTGACACTCTGGGCTTGTTTGTGAGACATTGTGACAGGTTTTCCAGCAGAGGGCAGTAATGTGTCTTGGCTGAACAAAATCAGTGTTAGCAGGAAGATTTTTTTTTCTTTTTAAATAGAGATGGGGTCTCGCGCTGTTGCCCAGGCTGGAGTGTAGTGGTACAATCACAGCTCACTGCAGCCTCGATCTGTGGGGCTTGAGCAATTCTCCTGCCTCAGTCTCCTGAGTAGCTGGGACTATAGGCATATGCCAATATGCCTGGCTAATTTTTAATTTTTTTTTAACCAAGTACTTAAATCTTACACAATTTTTTTTTTTTTAAACAGGGTTTGGCTCGGTTGCTCAGGCTGGTGTGCAGTGGCATAATCATGGCTCATGGCAGCCTTCAATGCTTGGACTCAGCCATTCTCCTGCGTCAACACCCCCACACCCCCCAGAGTAGCTGGGACTACAGGTATGTGCCACCACGCCCAGCTAACAACAACAAAAAAATTATACAGACAGAGTCTCACTCTGTTGCCCAGGCTGGTCTCAAACTCCTAGGCTCAAATAATCCTCCCACCTCAGCCTCCCAAATTGCTGGGATTACAGGCGTGAGCCACCTCACCCAGCAAATTTTTAATTTTTTTTGTAGAAAGAGGGTCTCACTATTTTTCCCAAGCTGGTCTCAAACTCCTGGCCTCCAAATGATCCTCCCACCTTGGCCTCCCAAAGTGTTGGGATTACAGTGGTGTGAGCCACTGCACCCGGCTACAAGAAGATTTTGTAACAGATGGCAGTGTCTTAGGCAGGAGGCACCTTTACCTGTTTGCTCCAAGGGCCCCCTGTGCCGGGGCAGCCTGCCCACTCCACCTCTTGTCTTCTAGCCTCCTCCCTCCTCTCCTGCCTCATTTTTCTTCCCTTGAATGCAGCCTTCCCTTTCTTCTTTCTGTTTTTTTTTAAGTCAGAGTCTCGCTGTGTCACCCAGGCTGGAGTACAATGGCGCGATCTCGGCTCGCTGCAACCTCCACTTTCCGGGTTCAAGCGATTCTCCTGCCTCAGCCTCCCAAGTAGCTGGGATTACAGGTGCCCGCCACCGTGCCTGGCTAATTTTTGTATTTTTAGTAGAGACAGGGTTTTGCCATGTGTGCCAGGCTGGTCTCGAACTCCTGACCTCAGGTGATCCACCCTCCTCAGCTTCCCAAAGTGCTGGGATTCCAGGCATGAGGCACCTCACCCAGCCCTCACCCAGTCTTCTCTACCCCTGTCTCCCACACCTGTACACGCCCCTGCATGTCTCCTACTCTTGTCTCCCACTTTGTTCCTCCACGTCTGTCCCCTCATGCCTGTCCCGATTCCCACTTACCCATGGTACTGTCGAAGTTCTTGAAGCACCTGCTGGACAATCAGCCTGTGGGGGTTGGGGTGGGATTAGAACAGCCCACGTTAGCTCCAGGTGACAGACACCCTCCCAGAGACAAGCTGGGGTTGCCCAACCAGGCCTCAGGTCCTGATGCAGACCCTGCTCAAAGCCAGCTACTCTGGAGGCTGAGGCAGGAAAATCGCTTGAACCTGGAAGGCAGAGGCTGCAGTGAGCCGAGATTGTACCACTGCACTCCAGCCTGGGTGACAGAGGGAGACCAAGTCTCACAAGAAAAAAAAAAGCCACAATTATCTCCCAAGGCTACACTGAGAACCTTTCTGAGGGGCCTGGGCCTCTCCCGCCGGGAGAAGGACGGTGTCAGAAAGAAGATGAGGTTATGGGGGACTAGTGGGATGGTGTCTGGCCCTGGTCACTTATGGCCAGCAATGCTGCACCCTGGCAGCCCTCCTCCCGCAGCCCTCCTCCCGCAGCCCTGACTTTCCGGTCTGTTCCCTGGTGGTCCCTCCCCCACCACGAGGCAGAAACTCACACGTGATCTGGTTCCACGTGGTCTTTTTCCATGCACTCCAGCACTGGAGGTTCCAGGCCTGGAAGAAGCCCCCCCCCGATCCCAGGAAGCACAGTTGTGAGGAGTTCTGGGACAGGACCAGCCCAGCAGAGCCCTCCCGGATGCCACCCTGAGCCCCTGCAGAACTGGAGGCCATGCAGACAAGGCCTGTACTCTCAGGGAACAGAGACGAGAAGAGGACAGAGAGCCAGGGACAAACGCAGCTGTCCCCAGTGTCTCGTGGGTGCTTACACCCTACTAAGTGCTTTACATGTGTGAGCTCAGCAGACTCTCCAAGTGGCCTTAAGGAGATAACGCTTATTATCTCCCCTCCCCTTTTTTTCCTTAGACAGAGTCTCACTCTGTCACCCTGGATGGAGTGCAATGGCTCAATCTCGGCTCACTGCAACCTCCGCCTCCTGGGTTCAAGCGATTCTCCTGCCTCAGCCTCTAGCTGGGATTACAGGCACGCACCACCATGCCCGGCTAATTCTTGTATTTTTAGTAGAGATGGGGTTTCACCATGTTGGCCAGGCTGGTCTCAAACTCCTGATCTCATGTGATCCACCTGCCTCGGCCTCCCAAAGCGCTAGGATTACAGGCATGAGCCACCGCACCAGGCCTTTTTTTTTTTTGAGACAGTTTCACCCTGTCACCCAGAGTGGAGTGCAGTCCTGCCATCAGAGCTCACTGTAGCCTTGACCTCCTGGGTTTAAGCGATCCTCCCATCTCAGCCTGGGATGAGGCTGAGATGTATCAGTAGCTGGGACTACAGGTGCACACCGTCATGCCCAGCTAATTGTTTTTATATTTTTAGTAGAGACAAGGTTTTGCCATGTGGCCCAGGCTGGCCTCAAACTCCTGGGCTCAAGCTATTCACCTGCCTTGGCCTCCCAAAGTGCTGGGATTCCAGGTGTGAGCTGCCGCGCCTCTTCTAATAGAGGAAGCCACAGAGGCTCAGAGACTTGTTATGTGTTTAGACTCCAGGTTTGTCTGATGCCAGAGAGGTGCAAGGTCTCACGATAAAAATTCAGAGATAAAGAAAGAGATAAAGAAACAGAATGCCAGGCGCGGTGGTTCATGCCTGTAATCCCAGCACTTTGGGAGGTTGAGGCGAGCCGATCACTTGAGGTCAGGACTTTGAGACCAACCTGGCCAACATGGCAAAACCCTGTGTCTACTAAAAATACAAAAATTAGCCGGGCGTGGTATCGGGTGCTTGTAGTCCCAGCTACTTGGGAGGTTGAGGCAGGAGAATCGTTTGAACCCGGGAGGCAGAGGTTGCAGTGAGCTGAGACTGCACCACTGCACTGCAGCCTGGGTGACACAGCAAGACTCTATCTCAAAAAAA
>NW_012102410.1:1042661-1043597 GCF_000951045.1 Mandrillus leucophaeus
AATCAGAGAGAGAAGAGAGAGAATCTCGGAGACAAGGTCATTGCAATGGGGCAATCTCACACTGGCTCAAGGGCTGCAGGGAGAGGAGGAGGGACAGATGCTGGAGGTCCCTTCCCCTCTCTGGCTTCCCCCAACATTCTGCCCAGTCCCTGCCCAGGGGACCCTAAGCCAGCTCCCTTCCGTTCCCTGGGGCCCATTGGGAGCCCCATCAAGGGGACTCTCCAGGATGAAGGATGAAACCCCAACAGGGTTTCACCATGTTGGCTAGGTTCCTCTTTCCCTGACTTGGTTTGAATGAAGGAAACTCCCAGGCTGGCTACCTTGAACAGGTGGAGCAGGCACTTCCAAATCCGGAGAGATTTCCGGGGAGCGGATCTCATAGGAGGACACAGGAACGGACCTTGACCTCACTCTTTTCTTGGGGCTGTCACATTCCTGCAGGGAATTAAACATCTCACTAAGCTGGGAAGGCAGCCTGGACGGCAGGCAGGTTCCCTAGGTTGAGGGTCCCCACCCACAGCCAGGGCCACCTCCACAGAAACGGGGTGACACACTCATCCAAGCCTCAGCCTCCAGCCATTCCCCCCTGGCCATAGGGCATGGGTTCAGCCACCCCCTCCCCAGTCACAGAGATGTAGTCCTGGCCGAGGAGCCTCCAGCTATGAACTGGAGCCCCAGGTATCAGGGCCACGGGTTCCAACAATGGCCAGAAATTTCCCCCAGGGTCATTTGTGATCACAGCCAGAGATGTCTCAGCCACCAGCCACTCCAAGCATGCATTCCTCAGGTGTGAGCTGGGATCTCAGGTCAGAGACAATTCTCCTTAGCTGCCTACCCCAACCACAGACACAGCTGCCTTCCGGCTGCAGGCTACACTCCAGGCAAAGATCCTCCAAGCCTGGCTGAAACTGCAAGATAAGACATCCCCCCCGCCCA
>NW_012102410.1:1043847-1048643 GCF_000951045.1 Mandrillus leucophaeus
GCTTGTCTCCAGCCCTTGGGTTGCAGTCATGGCCATGCATAGCCTGCACTAGATGCTTACCCAGGGAAAACCCTTCAGGCCTGGGCTGGAATCTTAGGACCCAGAGACTACCGAGGCACGGGCCACACCGTAGATAAGCACCCCCCACCCCGCCATGGTGGGTAAACACCACCAGCCCTGGCGAGTCTCTCCTTCCTACCCATAGCACTGGCTTCTGGACCCAAAAATATGCTATTGTCAGGGGTGGCTGCAGGTTACACCCACTTTGCCTGGGCTCTCTGCAGGGGTCCCGCCCCCAGACAGACACTCTTGAGTCCAAGTCTTCAGCCCTCCTCCCGGCAGGTTCAAAGCAAGGCTGGCCAGTGTTCGAGGGAGACAGGGTTCCTCATCCACAGCTGAGGCATCGAGGCTGAGCCTAGTGGGAGAAGACAGGGTACTGGGGCTTCGGCAGGTCTTGCCCACCTGGCTGCTGCCCCAGGCATCCAGGGGGACTTGAAAGAACATGCAAGGGGGCCCTTCCAGGACAGGGAAGGGTGCACAGGCCACAGAGAGGGGTCTAGACCTCCCAATATGAGAGGAGTTGGTGACAAGGGGGAGACTACAAAGAAAGCCAGCCTGGTTATATTTGTTGGAGCTACGTTTGCATCTCAGATCGTTTTTACACAGACTGGTTTTCTTTTCTTTTCTTTTCTCTTTTCTTCTCTTTTTCTTTTCCCTTCCCCTTCCCCTTCCCCTTCCCTTTCCCTTCCCTCTTTCTTTTTTTTTTTTTTTTGAGACAGAGTCTCACTCTGTCACCCAGGCTGGAGTGCGGTGGCACAATCTCAGCTCGCTGCAACCTCTGCACAATCTCGGCTCGCTGCAACCTCCGCCTCCCAGGTTCAAGCGATTCTCCTACCTCGGCCTCCCAAGTAGGTGGGATTACAGGCATGCACCACCATACCCAGCTAATTTTTACATTTTTAGTAGAGACAGGGCTTCACCACGTTGGCCAGGCTGGTCTCAAACTCCTGACCTCAAGTGATCCCCCTGACTCTGCTTCCCAAAGTCCTGGGATTACAGGCATGAGCCACTGCACCCGGCCTGAATTTCTATTTGGGATGACTTGGAAGGGGTTGAGAGACACAGGTTAGGGGTGTCTAGAGGACCCCTCCTACTATTTGGTGCTGCTACTGTGGGGTGCCTGGCATCTCACACATTTCTGGTTTGATCATAAGTGCATGGATGCAGATCACATTTAGCCTTATATGCATGGGTCTGATGGGGGCTGAGCATGGCTGTACTCTCAGCAGGTGTGCAAGATTGGGTTTTTGTGTGCTTGCAGTGTGTGTGCTTGCAGTGTGTGCGTGCAGTCGATTTTTTTTTTCTTTCTTTTTTTTTTTTTTTAGATAGAGTCTTGCTCTGTCGCCCAGGCTGGAGTGCAAGTGGCACAATCCTGGCTCACTGCAACCTCTGTCTCCTGGGTTCAAGCGATTCTTGGGCCTCAGCCTCCCAAGTAGCTGGGACTACAGGTGTGCACCACCATGCCAGGCTAATTTTTGTATTTCTAGTAGACAGGGGGTTTTGCCATGTTGGCCAGGCTGGTCTTGAACTCCTGACCTCGGGTGATCCACCCGCCTTCGCCTCCCAAGGTGCTGGGATTACAGGTGTGAGCCACTGTGCCCGGCCTCACGTGCAAGTTTTTTGGGCTGCCTCTGATGGTGCAGATGCCCCTCATGTCCCTACAGCAGGGATCCCCAACCCCTGAGCCACAGACTGGTAGGTACTGGTCCGTGACCATTTATTTATTTATTTATTTATTTATTTATTTATTTATTTATTTGAGACGGAGTCTTACCCTGTCGCCCAGGCTAAAAGGTCACGGACGGCCAGGCGCAGTGGCTCACACCTGTAATCCCAGCACTTTGGGAGGCCAAGGCAGGTGGATCATGAGGTCAGGAGTTCGAGACCAGCCTGACCAACACGGTGAAACTGCATCTCTACTAAAAATACAAAAATTAGCCTGGTGTGGTGGTGCATGCCTGTAATCCCAGCTACTCGGGAGACTGAGGCAGGAGAATCGCTTGGACCCGGGAGGTGGAGATTGCAGTGAACCGAGATCACGCCACTGCGCTCTAGCCTGGGCAATGTAGTGAGACTCCATCTCAAAAAAAAAAAAGAGAATCTAATGCCTGACGATCCCATCACCCCCAAAATGGACCAGCTAGTGCAGGAAAACAAACTCAGGGCTCCCACTGATTCTACATGATGATGAGTTGTATAATTATTTAATTATGTATTACAATGTAATAATAATATAAATAAAGTGCACGATAAATGGAATATGCTTGAATTATCCAGAAAGTATCCCCTTTCCCCCTGGGTCCATGGAAAAATTATCTTCCATGAAACCGGTCCCTGGTGCCAAAAAGGTTGGGGACCATGGCAGGTGCAAGGGGCAGCTTGTCTCAAGACCTGGCTCTGGCCTTCTGGACCCCTGCCCTGTCCCAGTGGTGCATTGTGGGAGGCAGGCAGCAGTGGGGAACTGACCTCCGCCAGCTCTCTGAGCAGCTCCGTGACCTTTCCCAGCTGCGCCGCCTTGACAGGTCCTGGGACTCCGCCAAGTTGGAGAAAAGAGAATCCCTTCCTGGTTCTTCACTGGGGGCGCGGCTGTCTGGGGCCTCCCCAGGCTGGCTGTGGGAAGGGGCCCCAAGGCCCAGGTCCTGCAGATACTCGCTGCCCTGAAGGGCCCCCAAATCCAGGCTGAGGTCCTCTGCACTCTCGCTGAGCCGCCTGGGAAAATCATCCTCCTGTAGGTTGGGAGGGTGAGGAGAGAGAAGATGTTCACCAAGGGGCAGCAGAGCCTGGGGTCTCTTGAACACAAGGTCCCTGCTCCCAACATTCAGACCCTGCCTGTCCCCAACCTGTCCATCCTGGGCTCAGCGCCCTTCTCACAGTGAGTGGGATGGAATGGGAGGGAGTAATCCCCCAGTGTCCTGTCTAACCTGGACCTTCAAGACCTCACCCCCACAAAAGGACCAGAAGTCTGGTGTTCCATGCCAAATTCCCCTACTTCTAGCCTTGGCAAAGTACTTCTCATCACCGAGTTTCCATCTGATTATCTTTTTTTTTTGTTTTTTGGTTTTTTTTTGGTACAGTTCCTGCTCCTGTTCCTATTTCTTTTTCCTTTCCTTCTTTTGTCCTTCACTTCCCTCTTCTCCTCCCAGTCATTCTATTTGTCATTCTGTCCAGCCAGGGCACCTCCCTTTTCTTCTCCTTGCAAAACCTCCTCTCCCACCCAGCCCATCCTGAGTCTGTCTGGTGAACTCCTATGCATCCGTCAAAACCCAGCTTGCGCATGCCCTCCAGGTTGCTTTCCTGACTCCTCAAGGTTGGTAAGATGCCCCTCCTCTGGGCTGTCAGGATCTGGAGGACAAGAATTGTCCTTTTTCAGGCCTTTGTTAGGACTGTCTGCACACAGGATTTGGTGGGTAGGTGGGTGGGTAGGCTTCCCCCATGGTTCCATGTGAGGCCAGTGCTGATATTCGGCTCCAGGCATCCATGTGATCTCAGGCAGCCCTTGGTGGATGCTCTCAATTTGTCAGCTGCACATCTTGGCCGGCAGGAGGCAGGGGGTCTGTGTCCACACCTGTCTTGGGATGAGCAAGGAGGAGCCTACGCAGGGTTTGCCCTTTCACCTGAACCACCCATGTTGATGTCGTTATAGATTTGGCCACTCCCTTCTTTTTATTGCAGTGAAATACACATCACATAAAATTTATCATCTTAACCTTTTTTTTTTTTTTTTGAGACGGAGTCTTGCTTTGTCGCCTAGGCTGGAGTATAGTGGCACGATCTCGGCTCACTGCAACCTCCACCTCCCGGGTTGAAGCGATTCTTCTGCCTCAGCCTCCTGAGAAGCTGGGATTACAGGCACCCTCCATTATGCCCAGCTAATTTTTGTATTTTCAGTAGAGATGAGGTTTCACCATGTTGGCCGGGCTGGTCTCGAACTCCTGACCTCAGGGGATTCGCCTGCCTCGGCCTCCCGAGGTGCTGGGATTACAGGCATGTGCCACTGCTTCTGGATAATTTATATATATATATTTTTTAGTAGAGACAGGGCTTCACGATGTTGGCCAGGATGGTCTTGAACTCCTGACTTCAGGTGATCTGCCTGCCTCAGCCTCCCAGTGTTGGGATTACAGGCGGGAGCCACCATTCCCGGGCCCATCTCTTAACCATTTTTAAGTGCCCAGTTCAGCATCATTAAGCACATTCCCATTGCTGTGCAACCATCACCTCCATGTATCTCCAGAACTTTCTCATCTTCCCAAACTAAAATTTTGTTCCCATGAAACACTCGCTCCTCATTTCCCTCCCCAGCCCCTGGCACCCACCCTTCTACTTTCTGTCTCCATGAATCTGACCAGGCCTGGCGTGGTGGCTCATGCCTTGGAATCCCAGCAATCTGGGAGGATCGCTTGAGCCCAGGAGTTTGAGACCAGCCTGGACAACACAACAAGACCCTATCTCTACAAAAAAAAAAAATTTAAATTGAGCTGGGCATGGTGGCAGACTACTTGGGAGTCTGAGGTGGGAGAATCACTTGAGCCTGGAGGTCGAAGCTGCAGTGAGCTGTGATCATGCTACCGCACTCTAGCCTGGGTGACAAAGAAAGACCCTGTCTCTTAAAAAAAAAAAAAAAAAAGGCGGGGGGTGGTAAATCTTGAACCCGACGAGTCCAGAGACCTCCTACGAGGGGAATCAGGCAGTATTTGTCCTTTTGTGTCTGGTTTATTTCACCGAGCACAGCATCC
>NW_012102410.1:1049648-1051147 GCF_000951045.1 Mandrillus leucophaeus
TGGAGTGCAGTGGCCGGATCTCAGCTCACTGCAAGCTCCGCCTCCTGGGTTCACGCCATTCTCCTGCCTCAGCCTCCGGAGTAGCTGGGACTACAGGCGCCCGCCACCTCGCCCTGCTAGTTTTTTGTATTTTTTTAGTAGAGATGGGGTTTCACCATGTTCGCCAGGATGGTCTCAATCTCCTGACCTCGTGATCCACCCGTCTCGGCCTCCCAGAGTGCTGGGATTACAGGCTTGAGCCACCGCACCCGGCCTGTATTTTTAGTAGAGACAGGGTTTCACCATCTTGGCCAGGCTGCTCTCCTGAACTCCTAACCTCATGATTCACCCGCCTCGGCCTCCCAAAGTGCTGGGATTATGGGCGTGAGCCACTGTGCCTGGCTAATTTTAGGTTTAACTTCCTAAGGACTCACTCTACTGTTTCCACAGCCTGCCTTCTTCCTGAATCTCTCCTTTGTGGCCACCATCCTCGTTTCCCTCCCACCTCCCTGCTGACTCCTCCTCTGCCTCCTCTTCCTCCCTCTGCCTTTTGATCACCGGGGTCCCTCTTTTTCAGTCTCTTTCTAAGGAGCCACAGCTCTAGCTCTGGCTGGCCCTCATGTGACTTGGGTGGCAGCCTCCTATCAAATCCCCACTTACCCCCCAAATGGCTCCATTCCTACCCCCGGTGCCTGGACAACCTCCTACTGTCTTTTCTGTCTCTGCCCCCAAAGGTTTTTTTGTGTCTCTGGTTTTCATCCTCCTGTAAATATAAACATGTCAGGACAGCCTCTTGGCCTGGCTGAGCCTCCCTCTTTCTCCTGCATCTGGCCTCCCTCAGAGGAGGCAGAGGTGGGAGCCAGGCCAGAGATGGGGGTGGAGCCGGGGAGTCGGGAGCCGGGCAGTACAGGCTGTTCCAGCTCCCACTGGTAAGTACATTGAGGGAGGGAGACAGCGAGTGTCTCATCTTTTATTTTGGAGCTTGCACCTTTGCTCTGACATATCTTGGGCAAGAAAAGATGAGAACCAGCCCAGTGGGGGTCCTTGCAGGTATCTGAGTAAACATCGTATGCTGCCCCGCTGGCCCTGACACCCCAGAGAGGATGCTATAAATCCAGGCTCCTGTTCCCTACACCCGGGGGAGCCTTGGGGGATGGGATCCGCTGTCAAACCCAGAGGCGAAGCAGCCCAGGGTTCCCCACTCTTCAGAAGGGCTCACCACGCACAGTTTTTCGTAGTACATGGATAAATGCTTCTCTTAAAAATGTAAATAGCTATTGATCTTGTTGTCTATTGGAAAAACATAACACACCAAAGCAGCTTCAAGCATAATGTGTCCCTGGTCCCCATTTTGTCATGTAAAAAAGTGGCTTGATTTCAAACAAAATGGCATAAATCATAGAGCAGATAGCCTGCCTTCCTTCCTTTCTCTCTCTTTCTTTCTTTCTTTCTTTCTTTCTTTCTTTCTTTCTTTCTTTCTTTCTTTCTTTCTTTCTTTCTTTCTTTCATTCTTTTCTTTC
>NW_012102410.1:1051877-1055539 GCF_000951045.1 Mandrillus leucophaeus
TACAGGCTTGAGCCACCGCACCCGGCCTTTTTTTTTTTTTTTTTTTAATAGAGTTTCGCTCTTCTTGACTAGGCTGGAGTGCAATGGTGCGATTTCGGCTCACTGCAACCTCTGCCTCCTGGGTTCAAGTGATTCTCTTGCCTCAGCCTTCCAAGTAGCTGGGACTACAGGCACCCACCACCACACCTGGCTAAATTTTGTATTTTTAGTAGAGACAGCTTTCACCACGTTGGCCAGGCTGGTCTCGAACTCCTGACCTTAGGTGATCTGCCTGCCTCAGCGTCCCAAAGTGTTGGGATTACAGGCATGAGCCACCATGCCCGGCCCCAGCTAATTTTTTTTTATTTTTTGTAGAGACAGGGTCTTGTTATGTTGCCCAGGCTGGTCTTGAAATCCTGGGCTAACATGACCCTCCCACCTCAGCCTCCCAAAGTGCTGGAATTACAGACATGAGCCACCGTGCCTCGCAGAGCAGATGGTTTTCAAATGGTCATTGGGTAGAAAGACCTCAGTCAAGGTTTGCATCCTGCTATGGTAGCTGTTGTTAGCTAAGCATGACCTGGGTCAAGTACCTGAAGCTCTTTGAGCCTCAGTTTTTTCCGTCTCTAAAATGGGTATACTGCCACCTACTTGTAGGATTGGGTTGTGCAGATGAAATGAGATGTTTGGGCATTGCAAGCCCTTGGCCAATGGAATAATACATTGCTGTTTTTAAATGTCATGAGTCGGGGGCCAGGGCCGTGGCTCACACCTGTAATCCCAGTGCTTTGGGAGGTCAAAGTAGGAGGATCATTTGAGGCTAGGGGTTTGAGACCAGCCTGGGCAACATAGCGAGATCCCATCTTTAAAAAAAAAAGAAAGGCCGGGTACAGTGTCTCATGCCTGTAATCCCAGCACTTTGGGAGGCTGGGGTGGGCAGATCACAAGCTCAGGAGATCGGGACCATTCTGGCTAACACGGTGAAACCCTGTCTCTACTGAAAATAAAAAAAAAATTAGCCGGGCGAGGTGGCGGGCGCCTGTAGTCCCAGCTACTCGGAAGGCTGAGGCAGGAGAATGGCGTGAACCCGAGAGGCGGAGTTTGCAGTGAGCCGAGATCGCACCACTGCACTCCAGCCTGGGCGACAGAGCGAGACTCCGTCTCAAAAAACAAACAAACAAGCCGGATGTGGTGGCGTGCACCTGTAGTCCCAGCTACTCTGGAAACTGAGGTGAGAGGATTGCTTGAGATCAGGAGGCAGAGGTTGCTGTGAGCTATGATCACACCACTGCACTCCAACCTGGGTGACAGGGCAAGACCCCATCTCTACAAATAAATAATTAAATTACATAAAATAAATAAATTTCAGGAGTCAGGACCCTTCCTCTGAGCAAGCCTCTGATAGCCCCAAATCGAATCACATGGTCTCCACTATCCTCACGGAGCGAATTGGAGAAGATAGACGATTAAGCCCAACCATTATAATCAAGAATGCTAGAAGGTTCCAGCCAGCAGGCTGGGGAAGATCTGCGGGGGAACAGATTACACTGTCCAAAGAATATCAGGGAGGGCTTCCTGGAGGAAATGGCAGCAAGTGAAAGTCTGAGGACTGAGTAGGGGCTGGCTAGGCAGATACTGCAGGTAAGCATATTCCAGGCAGTGAAAGAACAGGACATCTAGAAGTCTGCAGGCTGGAGAGCTCATGGCGCCTTTAAGCAACTGGCCAGTGTTCCTATGGCTGGAGGTGTGGACAGTTGGGGAACACGAGTCTGGTTGGCCAAAGCATAGATTTAATCAACAGTGGTGGTAGGAAGGGCAGTGATTGGCTTTCAGAAAGATTATTCAGCTTGCTGGCTGGGCGCGGTGGCTCACGCCTATAATCCCAGCACCTCGGGAGGCCGAGGCGGGCAGATCACATGAATCCAGGAGTTTGAGACCAGCCTGGCCAACATGGCAAAACCCCATCTCTACTAAATATACATAAATTAGCCGGACATGGTGGCACGTGCCTATAATCCCAGCTACTCAGGAGGCTGAGGCACAAGAATCGCTTGAACCCAGGAGGCGGAGGTTGCAGTGAGCCGAGATTGTGCCACTGCACTCCAGCCTGGGTGATGGAGTGAGACCCTGTCTCAAAAAAAAAAAAAAAAAAAAAAATGTATTAAGCTTGCAGAGCAGAGATGGGCTTGGATGGGGCCAAGATGCAGGCAGGTGGCCCAGCCAGGACACCCATGCCGATGACCTGGGGGAGCTATGATGGGGACCACCACCAGGGAAGGGGAAGGAGGCTGCAATGCACAGAAATGGAGGGTCCTTGGGGTTCACCATTCACAGGACTTGGTGCCTGATGGGAGAGGGAGGGGCAAGGAAAGTGCCCGGGCCTCCAGCTCTGGTGACCAAGTGGATGATGAGAATAGAGACTCAGGAAGAAGAGGCAGATTTGCTAGGGGGTGGGGGCACAACCTTGCTGCCTACTCACAGGCCTCCCTGCTTCCCCAGAGCCCACCGTTCCCCCATTGCCGTGTTATCCACCCAACTGCCTGCATCCCATGGTTCTCTTTCAAAGAGGTTCAGATCCCAGGGAAGGCACGGGGCTAAACTCCAGTCCTGGTTCTGTGATCCTTCACCCGGGACTTCCCATGACATCTGGACTAATTCCTTCACTTCTTGCATCTCAATGTCTTTTTGTTTTTTCCTCATTCTGTCACCCAGGCTGGAGTGCAATGGTGTGATCTTGGCTCACTGCAATCCCCACCTCCTGGGTTCAAGTGATTCTCTTGCCTCAGTCTCCTGAGTAGCTGGGACTAAAGGTGCACACCTCCATGCCCGGCTGATTTTTTTATTTTCAGTAGAGACAGGGTTTTACCCCATTGCTCAGGCTGGCCCAGGCTGGGCATGTTGGCCAGGCTGGTCTCAAACTCCTGACCTCAAGTGATCTGCCCACCTCGGCCTCCAAAGTGCTGTGATGACAGGTGTGAGCCACTGTGCCCGGCCCCTCAGTGTCCCCTTCCATAAAACGACAAGTGTGGGTACATGAATTGCCCTTTATGGCTTAACCATAACAGACCCTCCTTCCTTAGTGCAGTGGATGTTGTGGAAAGTCACTGAGATCCCCAGAGGCTGTGGGAGAAGGAACTGTCAGCTCTCAGCCCCCTTCCTGGGCAGCCCATCGGCAATGGTTGATTGACAAGGGAGTATAAAGGCTTGACCATTTCAGCCCGGCTCCATCTGAGTCTGCTTCCTGAAGACCCAACACACACAACCTGACCGTCTTGGTCCCTGGTGGAGCTGGAGCTGAACTGTGTTCATGAGACATTTCCCCGGCCCCTGCCCTCTCAAGAAGCACCTCCTAGATGCCACATCTTCCACCCCAGGAGACCTTCCGTGAAGCAGCCTGGAGGCTGTCACCGGGACCTTTGCCAAGACCTCAGTCCCAGCCAGCCACACACCATTAGGGCTTGATGTTAACTGTGCCCCAACTCCATCCAGGGACCTCAAGCTTTCAGGGTCTTTCTTTTGAGACTGGAGCCTGGGGGCTGGCCTCCCCCACAGGCCCCTGACATAAGCGCTTGGAGAAAGTGTGTGAGAGCAGAGGGTACGGACGCAGACTGAAGAGTCAGACTGGGCTTGAATCCCAACTCTGCCATGATGGGAACTTAGGCAAGTCAGTCTACCTTTCTGGG
>NW_012102410.1:1055973-1067173 GCF_000951045.1 Mandrillus leucophaeus
TCCTTCCTTCCTTCCTTCCTCCCTCCCTCCCTCCCTTCCTTCCTCCCTCCCTTCCTTCCTTCTTTCCTTCCTTCCTTCCTTCAACTCACCCTTCTTCTCATCTATCCATTCACCCATCCATTATCCATCCATCTTTCCTCCATTCTTTCATTTATGCATCCTCCTTCCTTTCATCCATCTTCCTTCCTTCCTTCCTTCCTTTCTTCCTTCCTTCCTTCCTTCCTCTCACACTTCTACTCATCCATCCATTCACCCACCCATTATTTATCCATCCTTCCTTCTTTTATCCATCCGCCTTCCTTCCATCAACCCATCCATCTATCTCTTCCTTCCTTCCTTCCTTTCTTCCTTCTTTCCACTCACCCTTCTTCTCATCCATCCATTCACCCATTATCCATCCATCCTTCCTTCATTCTTTCATTTATCCATCCTCCTTCCTTTCATCCATCTTCCTTCCTTCCTTCCTTCTTTCATTTTATTCATCAATCATTCATGTATCCATCCACCCATACTTCTCATCTTTCTTCCTTCCTTCCATTCACCCACCTTTCTACTCTTTCATTCATCCACCATCCCTCCTTCCTTCCTTTAATCCACCCATCCATCCATACTTCCTTCTTTCCTTCTTCCATTCATCCATCCTCCTTCCTTCCATCGGCCCATCCATCTATCCGTCTAGCTTTCTTCTTTTTATTCACCCATCATCCATTTATCCATTCACCCACACTTCTACCCATCTTTCCTCTCTTCCTTCTAGTCATCCATCATCCATTCATCTACCTAACCACCCTTCTATTCATCCATGTACCCATCCATCCACCCGTCCA
Source organism: Mandrillus leucophaeus (assembly GCF_000951045.1). Lineage (NCBI taxonomy): Eukaryota > Metazoa > Chordata > Mammalia > Primates > Cercopithecidae > Mandrillus > Mandrillus leucophaeus. The sequence goes on from NW_012102410.1 coordinate 1,056,801, forward strand.
TCCATCCTTCTACTCATCTGTCCTTGATTTCCTCTTTCCTTACATCTATCCATCCATCTATCCAGCCATCTACCTACCCATCTATCCATCCATCCATTCATCCCTCCATTGCTCCTTTCCTCTCTCTTCTTATTTCAGAACAGATTCTGGTTTCCTCATGTGTAAAACAGGATAATAACGACTTTGCAAATTTGGATGAGGATTCCCTGAGATAATATATACAAAGTGCCTGGTAAAATACAGGTGCTAAACAAAGTGTACTTGCTGCCACTGTTGTCATCAGCTCCTGCCCGTTTCAGCAGTCAGACACCTGCCTGATCATCCCCCATGGCAGAGAAGAAGTCTGGGTTCTCAGGTTTCCAGGATCCACTGCTGCTGTTGGTGGCCGAAGCCACAGCTCCAGAGTCACAGGGCTGGACACATGACTTGGGCTCAGAGCCTGTGAAGAAAGGAGGGACAAGGTGTCAGGGATAAGCTGGGAGTGCTAAGGAAGCCAGGACCTGGATTCTGCATCTGTTGGTGGTCACCCTGGACCTCAGTTTTCTCATCTATAAAATGAGTTGATGAGGGGAGTGGGAGGATGGTCTCAATGATCTTGAAGCCAGCATACGTGTCACCTCTTCCCCATCCTAAGCCTATGACAGACATTGCTAGTCAATCACGAGGCAATTTCCTGCTTAGCCATTTGCCCCCTCAGGATTCTTCCCAACACACCGGTTCCAGTAGTCATTACCAGGTGATCCAAGTTGGCTTATGTATGAAATCAATTTGTCATGCCTGCTCTAGCAAAAAGCCTTCAGTTGATCAATGATGCTAATGGTCCCATAGACCAAATGCAAGTACCCCATGCCCACATTGTTTTTCCCTCTCCTCCTCCTCCTCCCTTCTTCTTCTTCTTTCTTCTTCCTTCTTCTTCTTCCTTCTTCTTCCTCCTCCTCTTCCTCCTCCTCCTTCTCCTCCTTCTTCTTCCTCTCCCTCTTTCTCTTCTTCTTCTTCCTCTTCTTCTTCAACAGAGTCTTGCTGTGACGCCCCCAAGCTGGAGTGCAATGGCATGATCTTGGCTCACCAAAACCTCCGCCTCCCGAGTTCAAGCCATTATCCTGCCTCAGCCTCCTGAGTAGCTGGGATTACAGGTGCACACCACTGTGCCTGGCTAATTTTGTACTTTTAGTAGCGTCGGGGTTTCACCATGTTTTCAGGCTGGTCTTGAACTCCTGACCTCAGGTGATCTGCCCCCCTCAACCTCCCAAAGTGTTGGGATTACAGGTGTGAGTCAAGGCACCTAGCTTTCTTCTTCTTCTTTTTTTTTAATTAAAAACTACTTTGAAAAATAAGCTTTTTTTTCCTCTTTTTTTCTATTAGAGATGAGGTCTCACTATGTTGCCCAGGTTGGTCTCAAACTCCTGAGCTCAAGTGATCCTCCCGACTCAGCCTCTCAAAGTGCTAGGATTACAGGTGTGAGTCACTGTGCCCAGCCCTAATGCCCACAATGCCCACATTGGTAGGAGAGTCTCTCTCATGGTGGAATTGAGGCTGCCTCTTCTTTTGGTGGGGAGTGAGAAGCAGAGAGCAGGGAGTTGGGCCCCCCAGGAGCCACATGCCCCAGGACCCACCTGCAGATGGAAATGGATAAGCTCAAAGATGCTCAGTCCCAAAGCAATGACAAATTCGAATCCATGTCCCTTGCCCCCTGAACATTTCACATAAATGGAATGATAGACTGTGTGGTCTCTTGCGACTTGCTGCTTTGACTTTACATATTTTTGAGGCTTGTCTATAATGTGGTGTATGGCAGCGCTTCATTTCTTTCTCTTTCTTTCTTTTCTTTTCTTTTCTTCTCTTTTCTTTCTTTTTGAGATGGAGTGTTGCTCTGTCACCCAGGCTGGAGTGCAATGGAGTGATCTTGGCTCACTGCAACCTCTGCCTCCCGGCTCAAGCAATTCTCCTGCCTCAGCCTGCCAAGTAGCTGGGATTGCAGGTGCACGCTGCCAAGCCCAGCTAATTTTGGTATTTTTATTTTTAGTAGAGATGGGGTTTCACCATGTTGGCCAGGCTGGTCTCGAACTCCTAACCTCAGGTGATCCACTCGCCTTGGCCTCCCAAAGTGTAGGGATTACAGGTGTGAGCCACCGCACCCGGCCAGTGCTTTATTTGTTTTAGGGCTGAATACTATTCAATTGTATGGAGATACCACATTTCGTGTATCCAGTGATCTGCTGATGGACGTTTGGGTTGTTTCCACCATTTGGCTATTTCAAATCATGCTGCCATGAACAATCGCTTACAAGTTTTTGCATGGATGTGTGTTTTCCATTGTCCTAGGAAGGAAATTGCTGGAGTACATGCTAATCTATGCTTAACTTTTTGAGGAACTGCTGTTATGCAATGTCTTTTTTTTTTTTTGAGACAGAGTCTTGCTCTGTCTGTCGCCCAAGCTGGAGTGCAGTGGCCGGATCTCAGCTCACTGCAAGCTCCACCTCCCGGGTTTACGCCATTTTCCTGCCTCAGCCTCCCGAGTAGCTGGGACTACAGGCGCCCGCCGCCCCGCCTGGCTAATTTTTTGCATTTTTAGTAGAGACGGGGTTTCACCGTGTTAGTCAGGATGGTCTTGATCTCCTGACCTTGTGATCTGCCCGCCTCAGCCTCCCAAAGTGCTGGGATTACAGGCGTGAGCCACCGCACCCGGTCGCAATCTCTTTTTTGAGATAAAGCCTCACTCTGTCGCCAAGGCTGGAGTGCAGTGGTGCCATCTTGGCTCACTGCAACCTCCGCCTCCCGGATTCAAGCGATTCTTCTGCCTCAGCCTGTCGAGTAGCTGGGATTACAAGTGGGCACCACCACACCTGGCTAATTTTTGTAGTTTTAGTAGAGACGGGGGTCTTGCTATGTTGGCCAGGCTGGTCACGAACTCCTGAGCTCAGGCAATCTCCCCGCCTTGGCGTCCCAAAGTGCTGGGATTACAGGCATGAGCCATTTCACCTGGCCTAAAACCACTGAATTGTGTGCTTTAAATGGGTGAAGTATATGGTAGTTGTTAATAAATATTAATAATTTCTTATTAAAATATTTTTTAAAAGTTGTTAATAAAGCTGTTGCTAAAAACATTTTTGCTGGAGCCTCTGGCAGAGTTTTGGATGGGACAGGTACACATGGGGCCTGAAGCTTCAGTTCCATTGCTTCAAGGTAAATTTGCCCCCTGATGCCGCCTGTATTCATGGATGAATGGCTGGACAGTAACGGGCAATGCCGGGGTTTCTACCATCACTGCTTTCCAGGCTGCCCTCCCAGGCTGGTTGGAGGGACTCTGTTCAGCTGCTGTTGTTAATCTTCCCCACCCAAAAGCCAAAGCAGCATCTGTGACTCACAGAAACGAACCAAGCAGGCTGTGAAGGAAAGCCAGATGTGGGGGAGGGTCCTGGAGGCTGGTGGAAGCTTGGGAGGGGAAAGGCAGTCCCATTCCTCAGCCAAGTCCCCTGGGGGCTGGAGGAGAGGCAGCAGGATTGGCTTGCTTCACTGGACAGGGTCCTTGTGGAGGCCTGAGGCCTCCCGTAGCCTGCAGAACCTCATGCCCCGTATCTGTGAAACCTGAAGGTCTGGGGTCCAAAGATCAAAGGTGAAAGGCCAGGGTTGGCCGGGCGCAGTGGCTCACACCTTTAATCCAGCACTTTGGGAGGCCCAGGCGGGCGAATCACTTGAGGTCAGGAGTTCGAGGCCAGCCTGGCCAACATGGCGAAACACAGTCTCTGCTAAAAATACAAATATTAGCTGGGTATGGTGGCGTGCACTTATAATTCCAGCTACTAGGGAGGCTGACACATGAGAATCTCTTGAGCCAGGGAAGGGGAGGATGCAGCGAACTGAGATTGTGCCACTGCACTCCAGCCTGGGTGACAGAGTGAGACTCTGTCTCAAAAAAAAAAAAAAAAAAAAAGAAATTCCAGGGTTGTGTGTTGTGTGTGTGTTTTTTTGTTATTATTGTTTTGTTTTAAGAGAGTCTCACTCTGTCACCCAGGCTGGAGTATAGTGGTTCGATCTTGGCTCACTGCAATCTCTACCTCCTGGGTTCAAGCGATTCTCCTGTCTCAGACTTCTGAGTAGCTGGGACCACAGATGTGTACCACCATGCCCGGCTAATTTTTGCATTTTTAGTTGAGATGGGGTTTCGCCATGTTGGCCAGGCTAGTCTTGAACTCCTGGCCTCATATGATCCTCCCACCTCGGCCTCCCAATGTGCTGGGATTACAGGCATGAGCCATGATGTCGGACTGAGTTTTGTTTTTATAGGGAAGCTTCTGACCTAGGAACAGGTTGAGCTTGACTTGATGATGAACTCAATTCTGATCCTAGTTCCCAATGACTGACTCAACTCTGATCCTAGTTTTACAGATTGAACCCTAATCTCTGTGTCACAGACTGAGCCATGATCCTGGTGTCATATACTGAGCCGTGATCCTGATATCATAGACTGAACCTTATCTGGCTGTCATTGGTTTAGCACTCATTCTTGTATCATAGACTGAACGCCCACTCTAGTGTCACAGACTAAGCCTTTATCCTGGTGTCATATATTGACCCCTGATCCTAGTGTCATAGGCTAAGCCCTAATCCTGGTGTTATAGTCTTAGCTCTTATCCTGGTATCATAGACCGAGCCCCAATCCTGGTGTCATACACTGAATCTTGATCTGGCATCATAGACTAAGCTCCAATCCTGGTGTCATAGGCTGCGTCCTGATTCCAATACGAGCTAAGCCCTAATCCCCATGTCATAGACTGAGCTCTGTCAATTACCAACCACAATCACCCCAAACGATTGCCAATCACATTTGTAACAGACCCTCAGCTACCAGTCTGTCCCCTGTAGTCCACCCTGGAGTTGGTGTGTCCTTTTGATAGACACTCTGATGGTCACTCCCCTTCTACTGATCCCCACCCCCATAGACTCCAGTCCCCTTAGGATGACATTCAGAGCCCTTCCCAGCCTGTCCTCTTACCTCCCCCTCACACACATGCACCCCCAACTCACCATTCTCCTGGTATCTCTGTGCCATTCCTACCACTCTTCCTGCCTGGCAGCTGAGGGCTCTGTCTCAGATCCTCTGCAGACAATTTTAGCCACAGGACTTTGGATTGCTCTGCCTAGTTCTTTATGGAAAAGGTTTGCTGATCCCTGCTCTAGAGCATGAGGTCTGTGAGGGCAGGGACTATATCTGACTCACTTTTACATCCCCAAGCTCCAAGGGGTAAAATCTTGTATCAGTCGCTTTCTATATGCCTGGCTTAGTGCTAAGCCCATCATGTACTTTTCATTCTTCTATACTCACAACAACTCTCTGAGTCCTCATTTTATAGAAAGGGAAACTGAGGTTTAGAGAGGTGCATTGACTTTACCAAAGCCATACCACTCTGGTATGAGGTAGAGCTGGGAGTCAAATTCAGGTATTTCTGAATTCAAAAAAGAGCTCACAATCACCAGGCTATCCTGTGCTGTGCTGGGTTGGACACAGAGTCAGTGCCCATACATTTGCTAGTGAATGGATAAATGGGTAGATAAATGGTTAGACGGCTGGATGGATGGATGGGTGAGTGGGTGGTTGAATGGATGGGTGGGTGTGTGGAAGGATAGATGGATGGATGAATGAGTGGCTAGATGGATGGGTGAATGGTTGGATAGGCAGATGGATGGATAGGTGGATGGATGAATAAGTAGATAATTGGATGTATGAGTGGATGGGTGGATGGATAGGTAGATGGATGAATGGATGTTTGAATGGATGGATGATTGGATGGATGGAAGAGTGCATGGATGGATGAATGGATGGATGGAGGGATGGAAGAGTGGATAAATGGGTGGGTGGATGGATGGAAGAGTGGATGAATGGGTGGGTGTGTGGGTGGGTGGATGGATGGATGGATGGATGGATGTAGAAGGGTGAATGGCTAGGTGGATGTGTGGGTGGGTGGATGGATGGATGGATGGATGGATGGATGGATGGATGGGTGGATGGATGGATGGCTGAAGAGTTGGCTGACTGGCTGGTTGGCTGGATAGACAGTTGGATGGCTGCATGGTTGCAGGGATGAATGGGTAGATAGTTGGATGGATAGGTTATATGGCAGTGTCCAGAGCCAGTGATGCATTACACTCAGGAGATGGCATTCTGAGGGGGTGAGGAAGGAGATGTAAAAGGAAGAAGGACAGAATTGTGGCAGAAGAGCCACACAGGAAGGAAACCAAGGTGAGCGAGGCACAGACTGCACTCATCAGACATGCACCAATAGATTGAGGAATGAATGAGAAAACGTGAGTGGAATGGTTAACGGGGGCAGTTGATGGGGGAAGGGGCACTGGGATCCTTCACTAAAAGTCTCAGTTCTCCTCTCCCAAGCCTTACTTGCCTCCCCACGTCCAATCCCACCCTTTCCCCAGGAAATTCCTATTAGGTGCCCAGACAGCGAGTTACAGAGCTTAAGAGGGTGACAAAAAGGCCATTCTTCCCTGCTTTCCAAGGCTACTGACAAGAGACAGACATGAGGGAGTCACTCTCCCAGGGGAGCTAAGCCAGAGGAGACATGAGGCCTCACGGAAAGGGGCTCTGTTGGGGATGCACACTGCTCCCCACCCCCATGCTCCTCTCCAAGGAGCTGTCCATCAGCCTGGATTCAGGTCCCAGGCAGCCTCCTCCACTACCAGCCCCCGCAGCATCAGCCATAAAAGGGTTTAAGAGTCACTGTCAGTTCCCACAGCTCACTCCCCCACCTGCTGGCATATAAATCTCAGCCTCAATTGCCTGGGCAGGGAGACAGGGGGAGCTGAGCAGCCACAAGAGGGGCAGAACTTCTTAGGGACCCGGGTCACAGGCGGACACTTTGGTGATCCATGGCAGATACACTGATTCTTCAGGATCGCCATCCATCATGGGATCTAAAAACCCTCCCCAGGCACTCCAGCTGCCCACATTGGCAGCTTTGTTCATCGGTCAGAACACATCAAAGTGGCCTCAGACAGAATCCGCTTCAAATCCTGGTTCCTCCAGCATACACTTGCTGTGTGACCTTGAGCAAGTCACTCAACCTCTCTGAGCCCAACTTCATGAAAGCTCAACAGCTAGCAACAACTTCTATCCTGATGATAACTCTTCTATTGCATCCCAGTTCCCAAGGCCATCCTCTCTGCCCCTAACTCCAGCCCCTGGGTCCCCTGACACTCCCACCTGCTCCCTGATCCCAGCACAGTGCCTGGTATGCAATGAGCCTTCAAGGATGGTCCATGGAATGAACCAGCTAATCAGTCTTCACATTGGCCCCCTCCTTCATGAAAACTCATTGCTACCTTGAACAAGTACGTGGCTCATGCAGGTGATGGTGGCCGTGACTAACAAGTCATGCAGGCTAAGCGATGTGGCTGGCCTGACCAGGAGGGGCTCATATGGGCAGTGGGGAATGGGGGACAAAGAAGCTCACGAAGCAACGAGTACATGACCAGCTCTTATGATATTGTCCGGCACTGTCCTCTCGTGCCCTGCGTACCTGGACATCATCTGGTTATCTTCAAGGGCTAAACTCTTGAGCATTAAGTGTCTCTTTGATGGCTGGGTGCGGTGGCTCACGCCTATAATCCTAGCACTTTGGGAGGCTGAGGCAGGTCGATCACCTGAGGTCAGGAGTTCGAGACCAGCCTGGTCAACATGGTGAAACCCCGTCTCTACTAAAAATACAAAAATTAGCCGGGTGTGGTGGGGGGGCACCTGTAATCCCAGCTACGTGAAAGGCTGAGGCAGGAGAAGCGCTTGAACCTGGGAGGCAGAGGTTGCAGCAGTGAACCAAGATCACGCCATTGCACTCTAGCCCCGGTGACCGAGTGAGACTCGGTCTCAAAATAAATAAACAAATAAATAAAGAAGTGTCTCTCTTTGCAACAACAGTTCACTCAGACCTTTGATGATATAATAAAGGCTGTTACCAGTCCCCAAAGAGGTCACCTGAGGCCTGGGGACCCTGGGGGTTGAGAGAGCAGGCACCAGTCGATGTGTGTATGTATGTGTGTTTGAGTGAAGTGTGTGCCTAAGAGCCACTAATCCCCCCGTTTTTGTTTCTGCCCCGAGCCTCCTGTCCTGCAGCTGGGCCAGAAACCCACAGTATCTAGGACCCCCAGGAAATCACTGGACTGCCCCTAAGGAGTTCAGCGGCTGAGTTAAGAGGGCGGACTTTCTTTCTGCAAATTTACCGCCTGAGACAAGTTCCTGGCCGAGTCTTGGGAGACATTGCCTCTGAAACAAGAGGGACCCCACAAGTCTGTGATAATTCCAGGGGGCCCCGGAGAATCAGGGGTCATGGAATCCAGGGCCGGTGCCAGCGGAGTCTGTACCCTGGCCAAGAAAAAGCTCGAAGGGGTTGGCGGGCAGGCCATCCTGGGATCCCTGGGTGGATGGCTCCCGCTGGTCACTGCCAGCTGCTTACCTCTCTTGAAGGCCCACCGCTTCAGCCACAGCTTGGAGAAGGCTGGCCAGGAGTGGTTGAGCACCGAGTCAGCCATGGGGGCCGTGCGTGCGTGCGTGTGAGAGCTCGAGTGTGAGCTGGGCTGGGAATCCCTGCCAGGACGGGGCTGCCAGTAAGAGAGGCGGAGACTGCCTCCAAGGTCTGCCAGATGCATCAGCTGATAGAAGCCTGGGGCTTCAGCAGGGGGGCTGGGGTTTCCAGCTCAGGGGCCCAGGGACCCCTGGTTTGAGGCGAAGCCAAGACCTTTAGCACCCTCTGTCCCTTAAACCCAGTCCTACAGGTCTCTTACCCTGGCTGGACAAGACAATCTTAGGGAAATACAAATACAACCTGGGTCCTATGGGGAGCCTGGGTGTGCATGGATGTCTGAGTGTTTGTGTGTGCGTGCGTGCCATCGTCTCGGTGGGTTTGATGATGCATTTACATGTTTAGAGAACACATGTTTCAGGGTTAGTTCTGAATATTAACTTGTCAATGTGGGGTGTATTTGATTATCTAGATAGTTTTAAAAGTGTCTCTGTGATTGTCTGTGTGTGTGTGTGTGAGAGAGAGAGAGAGAGAGAGAGAGAGGGAGAGACTGAGAATGCCCATTTGTATCTGTGGGGTCAGATCCACCTGCATGACTCATCTGTGTCTTGGGGAGATCTGTTTCTAGTATCTGTGAGGTGGTTTTGGTGTCTGCCTGGGTTTCTATGTTTCTACATATTTGTGTCTTCATCTGTTTCTGTTTTTTTGTTTGTTTGTTTGTTTTGAGACGGGGTCTTGCTCTGTCACTCAGGCTGGAGTGCAATGGCGTGATCACAGCTCACTGCAGCCTCCAACTCCTGGGCTCAAGGGATCCTCCGGCCTCAGCCTCCTGAGTGGCTAGGACTACAGATGTGTGCCACCACACTGGCTAAGTTTTTTTTTGTTTTGTTTTTCTTTTTTGTAGAGCTGGGGTCTCACTATGCTGCCCAGGCTGGTCTCGAAACTCCTGAGCGCAAGTGATCCTCCTGCTGTGGCCTCCCAAAGTGCTGGGATTATAGGCATGAGTCACACCACCTTTCTCTCTGTACCCAAGTGTAGGATATGGTCTGTGTGTCAACGAGTGCTCATCTGTGCAGGTGCTGCCCCCTGCTGGTGGAAGCTCCTTTATCAGCATCTTCACTCCTTGGCGTCTGAAAAATCCCTACTTCAAATCCTGGCTTCAAATCCCAGCTCCTCCAGCACGTACTTGCTGTGTGACTCCCTCCTGCAGTCCCCTAATCCTTTACATTACTTCTCAGCCCCAAATCACCCCCAGCCCCAAATCAGCCTCCCAAAGTGCTGGGATAACAGGCATGAGCCGCCACTCCCGGTCTGTTATTTTTTAACTTTCATTTTTGACACAGGATCTCACTCTGTTACCCAGGCTGGAGTAGTGTGATCTATAGCTCACTGCAGCCTCGAACCCCTTGGCTCAAGCAATCCTCTTGCCTCAGGCTCCTGAGCAGCTGGGAATATACGCACATGCTATCACACTTGGCTATTTTTTTTTGCTTTTAATTTTTTTGTAGGGATGGGGTCTTCTACGTTGCCCAGGCTGGTCTCAAACTCTGAACTTCAAGTGACCTCCACCCTTCCAAAGTGTTGGGATTACAGGCGTGAGCCACGGCACCCAGCCAAATCTCACATTAAAGATGCAACAGGGGTATCTATTTCTTTTCTTTTCTTTTTCCTTCTCTATCTCTCTCTGTTTTTGTTTGTTTGTTTGTTTGTTTTGTTTTTTGGTTTTTTTAAGACAAAGTCTCACTCTGTCACCCAGGCTGGAGTTCAGTGGTGCGATCTCAGCTCACGGCAACCTCCAACCTCCAACTCCCGAATTCAAGCGATTCTCCTGCCTCAGCCTCCCGAGTA
>NW_012102410.1:1069418-1072443 GCF_000951045.1 Mandrillus leucophaeus
GAAGTCCACTCTAGCACACTTGCTTACAGATTGAGATCCACCATGGGTATGACACAGAACATTTCAGAAGATGGTGGGGACTGCTCAGGAAGGACGGCTTAGGGACAAGGTCAGAGTATGAAGGTATAGGTGAGGCTGACAATGTTTTCTGATCTGTTACGTGCCAGACACTGCAGTAAGATCTCACAGACAAAACTTCCTAACAGGCTGAGCGAGGCGGCTCATGCCTGTAATCCCGGCACTTTGGGAGCCCAAGGCAGGAGGATCACCTGAGGTCAGGAGTTCAAGACCAGTTTAGCTAATATGGTGAAACCCTGTCTCTACTAAAAATACAAAACTTAGCCGGGCGTGGTGGTGTGTGCCTGTAATCCCAGCTACTTGGGAGGCTGAGGCAGGAGAATTGCTTAAACCCGGGAGGTGGAGGTTGCAGTGAGCCGAGATTGCACCAATGTACTCTAGCCTGGGTGATAGAGCAAGACTGTGTCTCCAACACACAGACACACACACACACACTCCCCAAAAACTCATAACAACCTTTTAACAGATGAGCAAACAAAAGCTCAGAGCAGTTAATTCATTTGCCCAAGGCCACAGAGAGGACAGGGAACTGGGATTTGAACGCCCAGCTGTCCAACACAGTCACCATATCATCTACAACAGTATTGACCATCAGCATATGCCCATCCCTGTGTCACGGGCTGGGGGATGGCCAGGGAGGCCTGGAGACAGCCCAGACTAGAAGCACCGACGTGTTTGCAGTTGGCATCTACTGAGTCTTCAAGGCATAGTGAAAAGGCTGCCTCTACCAGGAAGCCCTCCCAGAGTGACTCCCAGTCACAACAAGGGAGTTGAAACGTGGCTGATTATGAGGGTAACCCTTTCCTGACCTCCTTTGGTTATCAGGTTCTTTTCTCAGAACTACAGGTGACCTGGCCTTGGAGCATCAGCCCCCAGAGTCACTCACCGGCTCCATCTTCTCTGCCCCAGCCGTCCACTCTAACTAGATTCACTCCCTCCTGGGTCTGGGGCCACCTTCCTAGACCTCAGGGTGCCTGAAGCCCGCCCTGCAGCACTGGGGGCCGGCAGGAAACAACAGACTGGGTGTGCCCAGCAGAAACCGCAACCTTCCTCCCTTCCCCCCAGCCCGTCCCAGGCAGGCGGTGGTGCGGGAGGCCCCCTAAGAGGCGGCCACGAGAGGAGCCAGGGGATGTCTCCCAAGTAGGAGAACCCAGAGCCTCCACCTGGAGGAAGGCTGCCTGGGGAGGGTTGTGCACTCTGAATGATCTCAGATCAAGACAAGACCCTTCTCAGGGCCGGTTCTCAGCCATCAGCCTTAAGTGTGAGTTTGTTTTGACGGTGGATTCAGAATCTGCATCAGGGAGGTTCATGGGGTGCCCCAGAATCTGCAGTTTAAAATGCAAAGGGCACCTGAGCCTTTGCCACAGCTCCCCCATTCATTCTCTGTCTCCTGTCTCCATGCCGGAGGGCCTTGGCTACAAGGAGCTCTATCTTCCTTTCTTTGCCTTGCTTTTTCTTTTCTTTTCTTTTCTTTTGAGACTGAGAGACTCACTTCAACCTCGGCCTCCCGGATTCAAGCCATTCTTCTGCCTCAGCCTCCTGAGTAGCTGGGATTACAGCCGCCCGCCACCACGCCTGGCTAATTTTTGTATTTTTAGTAGAGACGGGGTTTCACCATGTTGGCTGGGCTGGTCTCCAACTCTTGACCTCAAGTGATCCACCCTCCTCGGCCTCCCAAAGTGCTAGGATTACAGGTGTGAGCCACAGCGCCTGGCCTCCACCTCCCTTTCTTACCTAGTGGCCCCTCACGGATCCCCGTCCCCTGGGGTGACCTCTTATGACCACAGATCTCTGCACAAAGAACGTAAGGGTCAAACAGCTTCCCCCACCCACTCAGGAAGCAAGCTGACTGCAAGGGGGAAAGAGGCGGTGATGTCTGTCTGCTCGCTGTCCCCCGAGACTTCCCAGACCCCACCACCACTCTGTCCCGATGGGTGCGTCTCTCTCCACTTCCCAGGATATGTACTCACCAGATGGAGCTGGGTTCTTCGACCTGCAGGCACCCAGCCTGGCTACCAGCTCCTGCAGCCCCCATGACCTATGGCCAGGGTTTCGATCTGGCCCAAGGGCAGAGCCTTGGATAACCACAGAGTGGCCCAACAGCACCTCGACTTCCTCTTTTTCAACTGCCTGCCTGCATACTCGCCGCTCTGCTCCCAGCTGCAGGCCAATCGCGGGGCCTAAGAAGAGTACAGAGGATGGGGGTTCTAGAGGAAGAGAGCCCTGCTCCCACCCCTCAGCCCTGTGAATGCAGGTGTCTTGAGGAGGAGGCGTGGGGAGCTTGGGGGGAGGCCCAGCATCCTCAACCCACACCCAGCAGCTTCCTGTGGAACCAACTGCTGGAGAGAAACAGGGTGTGGGGGCCTCACCCAGGCACATGGGTGTATAGACAGCAACATACAGGGACATGCAAGTCATGTGTATCCGTAGAGACTCAGGCACCCAGACGAACCCCAGCATGGTGGGTACACACAGAGAGACAGAAACACACATAGTTACACTGTTACGTGGGTGCCTGGAAACTGGTGGAACAACATGGTGTGCTGGTAATGTTTAACAACCACCTCTCTGATTTGTAGCCATTGCCAATTCTCCTGGTGTAAATACCCCCAGCATGGCTGATTTCACCTACCAATCATGTCACCAAGCATCGAGTTGATAGGAAATGCTCAAATTTGGCTTTTTTAAAAACAAACAAACAAACAAACAAAACATTTATTTTATTTTTAGAGATAGGGTCTCATTCTGTCATCCAGTCTGGAGTGCAGTGGAGAAATCAGAGCTCACTGCAGACTCAATCTCTTGGGCTCAAGTGATCCTTTGGCTTCAGCCTCCTGAGTAGTTGAGATTACAGGCACATGCCACCATGCCTGGCTAAGTTTTTTGTTTATAGATAATTTATGTATAATTTGTATATACTTTATATATAATTATGTATAAATTATAT
>NW_012102410.1:1074483-1076000 GCF_000951045.1 Mandrillus leucophaeus
GGTGCGGTGGCTCACACCTGTAATCCCAGCACTTTGGGAGGCCGAGGCGGGTGGATCACCTGAGGTCAGGAGTTCGAGACCAGCCTGGCCAACATGTGGGAAAACCCGTTTCTACTAAAAATATAAAAATAGCCGGGTGTGGTGGCGGGTGTCTGTAATCCCAGCTACTCGGGAGGCCGAGGCAAGAGAACGGCTTGAACCCGGGAGGCGGAGGTTGCAGTGAGTCAAGATCGTGCCCCTGCACTCCAGCCTGGGCGACAGAGCGAGACTCCGTCTCAAACAACAAACGAAAACAAAACAACGACACAAAGGAACAGATGCTGGCCACCTCTGAGAACACCTATGGAGACACTGACTTGCACACTGGTTGCCACAGGACTCCTCAAAGTCACAAACACACAGACCCGGAAAACCCTCACCACAAACACTCACTGACCCATAGCGCCACGCTTGTCCCCAGGGACACACGCGGGGCCGTCCAGAGAATCACAGCAACGAGACACACACAGGACACAGGGGGACACAGACATACACAGATCTGCACACACCCATTCTGTAACCAACTGATTATTTCTTTCAGGCAACATGCATTTAGCAAGCACCTACTGTATGCCAGGCACTGTGGCAGGTGAACAAGACAGACACAGACCCCTGCCCTGCAGGAGCTCCAGCCGGGGGAGGCAAACTGTGAATCAGGAAACACACCTACGAGATAAATTCAGGTCCTGTGAATTGCCACAGCAGGAAGTAAACAGAGTGATGCGACAGAGTGGGTGGGGGAGGTTGACGCTTTAGCCAGGAAGGTCAGGGAAGGCCGTTTGAGCTGAGGTCTGTAAGCTCAGAAGAAGTCAGGCATATAAATCAATGTCTAGCCGGGTGTGGTGGCTCACACCTGTAATCCCAGCACTTTGGGAGGCTGAGGTGGGCAGATCACGTGAGATCAGGAGTTGGAGACCAGGCTGGCCAACATGGGGAAACCCCATCTCTTCTAAAAATACAAAAATTAGCTGGGTGTGGTGGCTTCCACCTGTAATTCCAGCTATTAGGGAGGTTGAGGCAGAAGAATCACTTGAACCCGGGAGGCAGAGGCTGTAGTGAGCCGAGATCGCGCTACTGCACTCCAACCTGGGTGATAGAGTGAGACCCGGTCTCAAGAAAAGAAAAAAAAAAAACATCTAGCGGAAAGTTATTCTGGGTGGGAGAAACTGCCAGGGCAAAGGCTTGGAGGCAAGACTGAGCTTAGGGTGTTTGAGGAACAGGAGGAAACAGGCGTGGCTGGAGCCAGGCTGGAGGAGACTGTCATAGGACCCCAAGTACTGGGATTAAAAATGGGAGCCACCGCACCTGCCCTTTTCTCCCACTTTTGATAGAGACATGGCAGAGTGAAATATTTCTGTGTGATAGAAATATTCTGTGCTGGGCCGGGCGCGGTGGCTCAAGCCTGTAATCCCAGCACTTTGGGAGGCCGAGACGGGCGGATCACGAGGTCAGGAGATCGAGACCATCCTGGCTAACAC
>NW_012102410.1:1081495-1082670 GCF_000951045.1 Mandrillus leucophaeus
TGTTGCCCAGGCTGGAGTGCAATGGTACGATCTCGGCTCACTGCAACCTCCGCCTCCTGGGTTCAAGCGATTCTCCTGCCTCAGCCTCCCAGGTAGCTGGGATTACAGTCGCCCACCACCACACCAGGATAATTTTTTTTTGTATTTTTAGTAGAGATGGGATTTCACTATGTTGGCCAGGCCGGTCTCGAACTCCTGACCTCAGAGGATTCACCCACCTTGGCCTCCGGAAGTGCTGGGGTTACAGGTGTGAGCCATCACACCTGGCCTTACAATCTATGCTTTTGATGTTGCTTTTGCCTACGGAACCTGTTTGGTAGAAATGTTATATAATGGGTGCTGCTGCCCATCTCTTTCTGACTCACTGTTCAGTGGCACCATTCGAAATTGGCTGTGGTGAGAGTATTTACACCATGAGAACTGGCAACGCTGTAAATCAGTGCTTTCCACTGAAGAGGTTCAACATTTACCAGCACACTCCTGCACAGCAGCGCACACAGATGGTTTTGGGACGCAGCACAATCGGACCTCACACACGGTCACACATAGGCACAGGGACTCACAGAGGCAGGTACAAATGTGCACACCTACATGTAGGACGCCCCCCCCCACACACACACAGAACACGAGACACATACACGGGCACAACAGAGCACAATAGCCCTGCACAACAGGGCTGCAGGCTCCTGGAAACACGAAGCTCAAGTGCACACCCAGAGGACACACAAGGAGATGCAAATACACACACGTGTGCTCATGGACACAACTTCACACTGGATCATGCAATGTCATGTGGACACACAGAATGGGCATGCAGACACACACACACACACACACACACACCAAACACCCCTGACATGCACATGGACTCACAATCACAGTCACACAGAACACACATACACACACACCCCCCAAACACCCCTGACATGCACGTGGACTCACAATCACAGTCACACAGAAAACACACACACACGCACACACGAGCAGATGCTGCTGGCCAGGTGCGGTGGCTCACACCTGTAATCCCAGCACTTTGGGAGGCCGAGGCGGGTGGATCACCTGAGGTCAGGAGTTCGAGACCAGCCTGGCCAACATAGTGAAACCCCGTAGCTACTAAAAATACAAAAATTAGCCGGGAGTGGTGGCACACACCTGTAGTCCCAGCTACTCAAGAG
>NW_012102410.1:1085124-1093056 GCF_000951045.1 Mandrillus leucophaeus
ATGGTCTCAAACTCCTGACATCAGGTGATCCACCCACCTTGGCCTCCCAAAGTGCTGGGATTACAGGCGTGAGCCACCACTTCTGGCTTGATTTTGTTTGTTTTTCTTTCTTTCTTTTTTTTTTTTTTTTTTTGGTGGTGGTGTTTGTTTGTTTCTGAGACGGAGTCTCACTCTATCTCCCATGCTAGAGTGCAGTGGCGCGATCTCGGCTCACTGCACTGCAACCTACGCTTCCCGGGTTCAAGCGAATCTCCTGCCTCAGCCACCCGAGTAGCTGGGGATTATAGGTGTGTGCCACCACACCTGGATACTTTTTGTATTTTTTTTTTTTTTTGGTATTTTTAGTAGGGATGGGGTTTCACCATGTTGGCCAGGCTGATCTCAGACTCCTGGTCTCAAGTGATCCACCTGCCTCGGCCTCCCAAAATGCTGAGATTGCAGGTATGAGCCACCACGTCCAGCAGAATACATGCAATAGAACATAGGTCAGCAAACTATAATCCTTAGGCCAAGTTTAACCCAATGCTTATTTTTATAAATAAAGTTTTTGTTCTTGTTTTCTGAGAGACAGGGTCTCATTCTGTCACTCAGGCTGGAGTACAGTGGTGTGATCATAGCTCACTGCAGCCTCGACTTCCCAAGCTCAAGCCAGCCTCCCTCCTCATCCTCTGGAGTAGCTGCGGCCGCAGGCATACAACGCTGCGCCCTGCTATTTTATTTTCTTTTTGTCTTTTTGAGACAGAGTCTCACCCTATTGCCCAGTCTGGAGTGCAATGGCGCAGTCTTGGCTCACTGCAACCTCCGCTTCCTGGGTTCAAGAGATTCTCCTGCCTTAGCCTCCCAAGTAGTTGGGATTACAGGCATGTGCCACCATACCTGGCTAATTTTTTTTCTTTTGTATTTTTAGTAGGGACGGGGTTTCACCATGTTGGTCAGGCTGGTTTTGAACTCCTGACCTCAGGTGATCCACCTGCCTTGGTGTCCCAAAATGCTGGGATTATAGGCATGAGCCTCCCTGCCCGGCCTTATTTTATTGTTTGTAGAGACAGGGTCTCGCTATATTGTGCAGGCTGATCTCAAACTCCTGGGCTCAAGTGATCCTCCCACCTCGGCCTCCCAAAATGCTGGAATTACAGGCATCAGCCACCCGCGGAGGGTTTTAAGCAAGGGCCTGTGAACCCATTTTGCTTTCAGCTTTAAAAGATGCCTTTGGCTAGGTGCAGTGCCTGTAATCCTAGCACCCTGAGAGGCTGAGGCGGGCGGATCTTGAGGCCAGGAGTTCAAGACCAGCCTGGGCAATGTGGTGAAACCCCGTCTCTACCAAAAATACAAAAATTAGCTGGGCATGGTGGCACACGTGTGTAGTCCAAGCTTCTCGGGAGGCTGAGGCAGGAGAATCGCTTGAACCCGGGAGCCAGAGATTGCAGTGAGCCAAGATCGAGCCACTGCAATCCAGCCTAGTGACAGAACGAGACTCCAGCTCAAAAAGAAAAAAAAAAAAAAAAAAAGCCTTTCTTCCAGCCGTAGCTGCTATCATGGAGATGGCCACGTGGGGGCAGCACTTCCCCGTGGCTTCGCCTCTGGCCAGAAAGACCACAGAAAGCAAAACAGAAAAAAATAAACCGACCATTGTGGAAAGCCACAGAGCTTACAGGGGCCAGGCAGCTGCCTGAGTTAGTGAGGGCCGTGGGGTGTGAGACACGGGTTTACCCTTCCTTCTACCACGTTTATTTTTTTCTTGTAAAGGAGTAGTCTCATTAGGTTGCCCAGGCTGGTCTCAAACTCCCGGCCTCAAGTGATGCTTCCTCCTCGGCCTCCCAAAGTGCCGGGATTACAAATGTGAGCCACCCACACCTGGCCTTTTCTCCTACTTTCGACAGAGACGTGGCAGAGCGAAATATTCCTGTGCTGTAGAAAACAACATAATTTCAGACGGGTTAAAGATGAAATGTGAAAAACAGACCAATACAGATCACAGAAGGGATCTACAAGGCTATTTTTACAATTGAGGCTTGAAAACATGCTTTTTGTAAAAAAAATTGGTGTGTGTGCGTGTGTGTGTAACTAAGAAAACCCAGAAGCTATGAATGAAAATACAGAAATATTTAATACATAAAAATCTATATAAATGTGGCCGGGCACGGTGGCTGACGCCTGTAATCCCAGCACTTGGGGAGGCTGAGGCAGGTGGATCACTTGAGGCCAGGAGTTAGAGACCGGCCTGGCCAACATGCAGAAACCTTGTCTCTATGAAAAATCCAAAAATTAACCGGGTGTGGCGGCGTGCACCTATCATCGCAGCTATTCAGAAGGCTGAGGCAGGAGAATCGCTTGAACCCTGGAGGCAGAGGTTGCAGTGAGCTGAGATCTCACTACCACACTCCAGCCTGGGTGACAGAGCAAGATCCTGTCTCAAAACAAACAAACAAATGAACAAACAAACCTACATAAACATCTGTTAAAAATCTTATAATAAAAATACATTAACTATAACAGAATAATTTTATAAATTATCAGGGAAATATACGCAAAAGCAATAAATAAAGATGAAATGGTTGTCTGAGAAGGGTTAGTACCTTTATATACAAAGAGGTTTCACACATGGATAAGAAAAAGACACAACAGAAATAAAAAAATTAAGACAGAATGTGGAACCGGGCGTGGTGGCTCACGCCTGTAATCCCAGCACTTTGAGAGCCTGAGGCAGGCGGATCACTTGAGGTCAGGAGTTCGAGACCATCCTGGCCAACATGGCGAAACCCTGTCTGTATTAAAAATACAAAACTTAGCCGGGCAGGTGGTGGGCACCTGTAGTCCCAGCTACTTGGGAGGCTGAGGCAGGAGAATCGCTTGAACCTGGGAGGCAGAGGTTGCATCAGTGAGCTGAGATCACGCCATTGCACTCCAGCCTGGGCAACAGAGCTAGGCCTCAAAAAAAAAAAAAAAAAAAGAAAGGATGTGAACAGGCATGTCTCAGAAAAGCACAGCCAAGAGCCAAAGAATGATGAAAATATAGTTCCCAGAAGCCTAGAGAGTGTGAATTTCAATACTAGGGAACTGTTTGCTTCATATCTAAGAGTGTGGCAATAGCAACCACAAAAAGGAATGTATCTGATTATCGTCTTACTATAGTTGAAATTATGTTGGAAATTAGAAAATTTATTTATTAAATTCTACAGACTTAATTTGTCCATGCGATTTCTAATATTTTATTTTTTCTTTTCTTTTCTTTCTTCTTTATTTTGTGGGGGGGCAGGGGACAGGGTGTCCCTCTGTCACCCAGGCTGGAGTGCAGTAGCACACTTTCAGCTCACTGTAACCCCAACCTCTCAGGTTTGAGCGATCTTCCCACCTCAGCCTCCTGAGTAGCTGGAAAATAGGTGGCCACCCCAAGTGGCATTTCTTTTTCTTTCTTTCTTTCTTTTTTTTAGTTTGAGAAGGAGTCTCACTCTGTCTCCCAGCAGTGGTGCAATCTCGGCTCACTGCAACCTCCGCCTCCCAGATTCAAGCGATTCTCCTGCCTCCCAAGTAGCTGGGACTACAAGTGCGTGCCATCATGCCCAGTTAATTTTTGTATTTTTAGAAACGGGGTTTCACCATGTTGGCCAGAATGGTCTCAATCTCTTGACCTCGTGATCCTCCCACCTTGGCCTCCCAAAGTGTTGGGATTATAGGCGTGAGCCACCACGCCCAGCCAAATTGTATCTTTTCTTGGCAATTATGAATAATATCACTACAAATATTTATGTCAAGGCTTCAATATGAATATGCTTTCATTTATCTTGGTAAAATACATAGGAATAGAATTTCTGGGTCCTATGGCAAATGTACATTTAGCGTTGTAAGAAACATTTTAACTGTTTCTTTTTTCTTTTCTTTCCTTTTTTTGGAACAGAGTCTCCATCTGTCACTCAGGCTGGAGTGCAATGGCACGATCCTGGCTCACTGCAACCTCTGCCTCCCTAGTTCAAGTGATTCTTCTGCCTCAGCTTCCTGAGTAGCTGGAATTACAGGTGCATGCCACCATGCCCGGCTAATTTTTGTGTTTTTAGTAGCGATGGGGTTTCACCATGTTGGCCAGGCTGGTCTCGAACTCCTGACCTCAAGTGATCTTCCAGCCTCGGCCTCTCAAAGTGCTGGTATTACAGGCGTGAGCCACTGCACCTGGCTGGACTATTCTTCTTTATTCTTCTTTTGGTCCTCTTTCAGTTCTCTCTCTCTCTCTCTCTCTCTCTGTGTGTGTCTGTGTGTGTGTGTGTGTGTGTGTCTGTGTGTGTAGGCAAAAAGCTTAGATTAGCTAATTAGGCTGGGCACAGTGGCTCATGCTTGTAATCCCAGCACTTTGGGAGGCTGAGGTAGGAGAATCACTTCAGCCCAGGAGTTCAAGATCAGCCTGGGCAACATAGCAAGATCCCATCTCTACAAAAAATTTGGAAAGTAGCCAGGCATGGTGGTGCCCACCTGTTGACCTAGCTACTCAGGAAACTGAGGTGGGAGGATCCTTCAAGCCCGGGAGGTGGAGGCTGCAGTGAGCTATGATTGCATCACTGCACTCCAGCCTGGACAATTGAGTGAGATCCTGTCTCAAAAAAAGAAAAGACAAGAAAAAGAAAAATAGATCTATATATATGCAGGAGATGTTACTTATTCGGACAAGTGAGAGTACCTAGCACACTTGTGGACTCAGAAATAGGGTTGCCAGACCAAATATAGGAACCTGGGTGTCTTATATATTTATCTGTTAAATGCAGCAAGCCAATTCAGGGACTCTGTAGAAGCCTCTGTGTCCCCAGGTGCTGGTTCCCCAATTCTCATAGTAACACGTGGTGGGACAGCAGGCTGGGCTCTTTCTCTTTGTCATTCAGGCTGTTGGACCCCAGAGAAACCACAAGGGACTTTAGAGGCTTCAACAGGAAAACCGCATCTTAATATAACCCAAGAACTGAACATTCTCGTAACGCGATGTCCACAGAAGCACAGCGCCATTACTGTACGTACTTCCAATGGCAAGATGTGTCCTGGCGTGACTTCTGGTGCTGGTTATGAATCATAAAAGACGGGTCACCCCTCTCTGAGCACTTTCTATGTAGTTTATTTAATCTCATGCCATCTTCACAACCATCCAGGGAGGAAGGCCCTGTTGGCCGTATTGGCCCCGTTCTGTAGATGAGGAAGCTGAGGCTCAGTGAGGCAAGGTTCTGTGACACACTGTCCCTCAGAGGCTGCAGCATGCAGAACCTCTTAGAACATCTGCTTTGTTAACAGCATGTTGAGAGAGACAGCCTCTGGGAATCTGTGTTAGGCACATTGGCCGAGGGCCGGGCAACCGTATTGCTAACCCTGCCTGTCTCTGCCGGTGACCTGGACTCATGCGGATGGTGTAGTGGACAACCTCTGCCTACCACTACCACCTGCAGAAGACTCATCAGGGGACGCAGGGCCATGCCCCAGCAGTTCCCTTCCCACACTGCATTATTCAGTAAGCACAAAGCAATATGGCAGGGGTGATAATCAGAGCCCAGGTAAGCAGTCCCTGAGCCCCAGACTGGGAAGTCCAGGGAGGCTTCCTCAGGAAACAGAGCCCAGCAGATACCTGAAGGATGTGAGGGACCTGGGACAAGCACAGGGCCACAGGTGATTGCTCCCATCCACGGCAAGGAGAACCAAGAGGGAAAGTGGCTATAGCGGGGGAAGCTGGAGACAGAGGCCATTGTGTCTGGGTCCAGTGGCATAGCTTTCGGTTTTGTCCCTAAGCCAATGGGGGAAACATGGAAGGTTTTACGCAGAGGGGAGGCAAAGTCTGCTCTTTGTTTCAGAAAGCTCCCTCTAACTGGGCACGGAAGGAATGGATAGAGGGTATAATCCTGGAAGCTGGCAAAGTGGCAATGCTGTCATTCAGGAAGACAGGACAGAGGCCCAGGCATAGGAGAGAGAAAAGTGAGTGACTCTAGGGGGAAATTCGAGAGGCAAAATGAGCTGGACTTTGTGTAGACATGGGTGGATGGGGAGCGAGAATGCCATCCAGCTCTCAGCCTGGCTCCCCAGCGGACAGGGTCTGGGACAGGCTCCAGGGTCAGCACTTTTGACTGGCAGCCTCAATTCCCACCAGTCTATGGGTGTAGCGTCCCTGTCCACTTCCCTCCATTCATCTATTTGCATTTCCTGAGCCTGGAACTTTCCAGCTGCTCCTCTGGTTGCCCTGGAAGGGAGAGGGCTGGGAAGGAGGTCTCCCACCCCAGCAGCTGGGCCGGCAAGGCAGACGCTGCCCCTGGCTGACGCTCTTCCTTTTCCTCCAGGTAGCACTGTGCCAGGGCATCTGGGAACCCCAGAGGAAGGGCAGGGTGTCTAGCGGGTGGGCAAGGGGTCATGGCCATGGGCGCCTCTCTTCCGATGCGCTTATGGGCTCAGCACCCTGCCAGGTGTCAGCAGGAGAGGGCTCAGGAATCCCAGGTGGGCAGTGGGCGGTGGGGGCTGAGAACCTGTGTTTGGGTCATCTGGACAGGTGTGTGGATGTCATCCTGGGGGCACATCTGGTTCTTTATCCTTAATTTAGTCTGCTCAAACAGTACCCCCTCAAGAGACTTTGCCTCTCTCTATCTCTCTGCTCCCCTCCTTACCTCCCCTGTTTTGTTTTCTGAATTGTCTTTATTTTATTTATATATTTATTTTTGAGACAGGGTCTCACTCTGTCACCCAGGCTGGAGTGCCGTGGCACCATCTCAGCTCATGGCAACTTCCGCCTCCAGGGTTCAAGTGATTCTCCCACCTCAGACTCCTGGGTAGCTAGGACTGCAAGCTTGTGCCACTGTGCCAGGCTAATTTTTGTATTTGTTTCACCATGTTGGCCAGGTTAGTCTCACACTCTTGGCCTCAAGAGATCTGCCCGCCTCAGCCTCCCACAGTGCTGGGATTACAGGCGTGAGCCGCCTTGGGTCTGGCCTAGTTGTATAATAATTTCATTATATATTACAATGTAGTAATAATATAATAACAGTGCATCATAGTGCACAATAAATGTAATGTTCTTGAATCATCCCAAAACCACCACCTTCCAATTGTCTTCCATGAAACTGGTCCCTGGTACCAAAAAGGTTGGGGACCTCTGGCTTTAGCACCATCTCCTTTGTACTATTCTTGTGATAGTGAGTGAGTTCTCGTGAGATCCTGTCATTTAAAAGTGTTTGACACCTCTCTCCTTCCCTCACTCTCTTGCTCCTGTTCCTGCCATGTAAGACGTGCCTGCTCCTTCTTCGCCTTCTGCCGTGATTGTAAGTTCCCTGAGGCATCCCCAGAAGCCAGCACCCTGCTTCCTGTATAGCCTGTAGAACTGTGAGCCAGTTCTTTATAAATTACCCACTCTCAGGCATTTCTTTATAAATTACCCACTTTTTCTTTATAATTTACCCACTCTCAGGTATTTCTTTATAGCAATATGAGAATGGACTAATACATCATCCATCCATCCATCCGTCCATCCATCCATCCATCCATCCATCCATCCATCCATCCATCTATCCATCCATCCATCTATCCATCCATCTACCTATGACTCTAACTATCTATTTATCTATCTATGTGTATCTATTTTTTTTATGTATCTATTTTTTTTTTTTTTTGAGACAAGGTCTTGCTGTGTCACCCAGGCTGAGTGCAGTGGTGCCATCATAGCGTAGTGCAGCCTCAACCTTTCAAGCTCAAGTTATCCTCCCAGCTCAGCCTCTCAAGTAGCTGAGACCACAGATGTGTACCACCATACACAACTAATTTTTTATTTTTTTTTGTAGGGACAGGTTCTCACTATGTTGCCCAGACTGGTCTCAAACTCCTGGACTGCAGGGATTCTCCCACCTTAGCCTCCCAAAGTGCTAGGATGACAGGCCTGAGCCACTGTGCCTGGCTCTGTCTGTCTATCTATCTATCTATCTATCTATC
>NW_012102410.1:1098451-1101871 GCF_000951045.1 Mandrillus leucophaeus
ACACTCCTTTCCTATCTCCCAGGCTGTCATTCATACAACACCAGGTTCTACCAGTCACAAAATCACAAAACCAGCCCAGATTCAAGGCCTGAGAGTTAGATTCCACTTCCTAACAAAATCAGACAAAATTGCACTCATATTTTCAGGTCAACCAGAATAGCCCTTCCCCCAATCTCATAACCAGGGGCTTGGGTCTTGTGGTGCTTCCCGTAGTGGGGAGTTTAGTTTAAATGCCTTTGCTCCACCACTCAGGGCTTTCTACCCCTAGTTGGCACAAACATCTATTAAAATATAAATGGCCTCAGTTTCTTTCTTTTTTTCTTTTTTCTTTTTTTTTTTTGAGACAGGGTCTCATTTTGTTGCCCAGGCTGGAGTGCAGTGACCTGATCTCAGTTCACTGCAGCCTCTGCCTCCCAACCTCAAGTGATCCTCCCACCTCAGCCTCCCTAGTGGCTGGGATTACAGGTGCGCACCACCACGCCCGGCTAATTTTTGTATTTTTAGTAGAGACGGGGTATCACCATGTTGGTCAGGCTAGTCTTGAACTCCTGACCTCAAGTGATCCACCCGCCTGGGCCTCCCAAAGTGCTGGAATTACAGCGGTGAGCTACCGCGCCTGGCCCGTTAGTTTCTTAAGAACCCTGCTTGAGCAGCAGTCATTGCAGTGTGCATAAAATGTGTAGTCAATACATGCAAATATTTTGGATAAAAATGGCTTTTGAGCACTTTCTTTTTTTTTTTTTTTTAGTTGTTCCGTTCTCCAATGTGACTATTGTGTTAAAAAAAAAAAAAGAAAGAAAGAAAAAGCAGTCAGCTGTCATCTGACAGAGGTCTTAGGAGAATGGGAGGGGTGCTGAATCCCCAGCCCTCTTCCTGGAAGGTAGGTGTGGGTGACCCCAGGGCTGTGTTTGAGGACGTGAGGAAGAATGACTGGCTGACTGGTTGGGACCTTCCCAGGCTTTCCTGAGCCAGACCCGGGAGAGGTTCCCACGGCAGACGTTGCTTGTTCCATGGTCACATCCGAAGGCTAGGGGACTTCCAAAAGCTCAGCCCCCCGGGGGCAGCTGCAGAGGCGCCCACCTCTTAGAATGAAGTCGTAACAATTGTTGCAGTTAGTCAGTGTGGGCTGGGTGCCAGGCCCAGGACTAGGAAGTTATGAAACGCTGCTTTATATCTTCCTCCCAACAAATCGAACATACAGGCTGCCTTTTTGTCCTTCAGACAGACCTCTCTCCAGCCCCCGGGACTTTGCACATGCTGTTCCCTCTGCTCAGCATTCTGTCTTCCAGGCCCCCTCTGCTTCCAGGATCTTCATGGATGTCCCTTCTCATTCTCTAGACTTGGAGTCACAAGTCACAAGTCACCTCAGGCAGGCCTCCCTCCCCATGCTCCCCACCCCGCTACTTTCTTTATTCTATTCTCACGACACTTTTTGACTTTATTCATTGTTACCGGGATTTATTCATTGTTCTCTCTCTGCAGCTGGAACGGAAGCTTGTACAATCAGGAACCTGTCCAGTTTATTTCCAACCAGGTTCCATGCTCCACTATTTACTACTCATACGGGAAAGTTGTTTAACATATGAGCCTCCTTCGTCTGATCTATTCACTCGGTACGATGATCATTTATTTATTTTTTTTGAAACAGAGTCTGGCTCTGTTTCAGGCTCCAGGCTGGAGTGCAATGGAGTGATCTCAGCTCACTACAACCTCCGCCTCCCAGGTTCAAGTGATTCTCCTGCCCCAGCCTCCCGAGTAGCTGGGATCATAGGCATGCACCACCATGCCTAGCTAATTTTTTTTTTTTTTTTTTTTGAGACGGAGTCTCTCTGTGTCGCCCAGGCTGGAGTGCAGTGGCATGATCTTGGCTCACTGCAAGCTCCGCCTCCCATGTTTACGCCATTCTCGTGCCTCAGCCTCCCGAGTAGCTGGAATTACAGGCATGTGCCACCATACCCAGTTAATTTTTTTTGTATTTTTAGTAGAGACGGGGTTTCACCATGTTGGCCAGGCTGGTCTCGAACTCCTGGCCTCAAGTGATCTGCCCGCCTTGGCCTCCCAAAGAGCTGGGATTACAGGCGTGAGTCACTGCACCTGGCCAACGATAATAACTCAAAATTCAGAGCAAACCCATGTAAAGTGCTTAGAAAACAGTGTCTGGTGTGTGTGCACTCAAATGATATTCGCTATTGTTTGTTATTAAGTGTACACCTAAAAAAACCTTCATGGAAGGAAGAAATGGAAGTTAACTGCCCCACTCTGGGCATATAACTCCACTAGTTCAAGTCTTTATTCATTCAACCATCTTTGTTGAGAATCTACCATGCACCGTGATTTCCCTCTCTGCTCATCCTGCTTCCTCTCCCTTCCTTTCATAGGTGTTGGCCTCTAATAAATATCTTGCACCTAAAACTCTGTTTCTGTGTCTGCTTCCAAACAACCCCAACTGAGACATGAAACTAACACTGACCCTCCCAGGACAATAAAGGGGAAAGGCACAAACGGAATGTAAATCTCCTTCTGCCCACCTCCCTCCTGTCCTATGATTTACTGTGCCCCCCCCACAAACACATGTACCTGTTCACCAGCAGGGTTTCTCACGGTTTTAATATTAATCCCTCAGTGCCTTGCTTCCGTCTCTCTTCTGTGGTGTCTGCTGTGTTGGTGTTGTAGGGAGGAAGCTAGCGGCCCACACTACTGTGTCATCTTATCACAAACTGGATCATTATGAACTTAACGATAGAACATAATAACAGCAACAAGAATGATAATTATAATAATGATGGTGGTGGTGATGGTGATAATGGTGATGGTGATGATATTGATTATGATAGTGATGATGGTGGTGATGAAGTTAATGATGGTGATGAGGATAGTAATTATAGTGATGATAATGATTATGATGGCGGCAGTGGTAATAACAATGATAATTATGATGGTGATGGTGATATTGATGATTATTATAATGGTGGTGGTGGAGGTGATGGTGATAATGATGATGGTGTTGACGGTGATGATGCTGGTGATAATGGTGATGGAAATGATGATGGTGATAGTAATGATGATGATGGTGATGACAATGATGATGATATTGACGGTGGCAATGTTGGTGACAATGGCAGTGAAGATGATAATGGTGATATGATGATGGTGGTGATGATGATAATGAAAATGATAATGGTGATCATAATGATGATGGTGATGATGATGGTGGTGACGATAGTGGTGATGATGACGGTGATGACAATGATGGTGATATTGATGTTGGTGATGTTGGTGATTATAATGATGGAAATGGTGATGGTGACGGTAATGGTGACGGTGGTGATGATGATGGTGATGACAATGATGGTGATATTGACGATGGTGATGATGATGGAGATGGTAATGGTGATGGTGGTGATTGATGATGGTGATGGC
>NW_012102410.1:1104420-1105474 GCF_000951045.1 Mandrillus leucophaeus
TGCTTGAACCCGGAAGGTAGAGGTTGCTGTGAGCCGAGATGGTGCCACTACACTCTAGCCTGGGCGACAGAGAGAGACTTCATCTCAAAAAAAAAAAAAGAAGATTTTATCTAACAACTGTTTGACTTCTTTGGAGATGAACAGGCACTATTTTTTTTTTTCTTTTACCTACAGACAGTGAGTTTTACTTAAAAGATTTCCCAGTGTTCAAGAAGGTGCTGGCCACTGGAAAAAAAAGTCCCAAATTTGTAGCATTTGCCAATTCCAGTGGTATAAATACTCGCACTGTGGGTGATTCAAGCTACCCAGGATGACGGTGCTAAGGGTAAGTTGGGAAGAGATGCTGCCCATTGGCCCGTGTGACCCATTCTGAGCCAGTTCCAACACATTGCTACCTACATTGATTCGTACGTGTGTTCCTGGTATAGACCTCTAAGGTCTTCACTAAACTCTATTCAAGAAACAGAAAAAGAAAAGAAATTCAATTATCTAAACAACAAAAAGGTGGTTATAAACTCAGATGTAGTTTATTATTTTATTACTTATTAATAATTGTATTACTTATTAATTATTTTATTATAATAATAATTTATTAATTATATATCATTTATTATTTTAATACACACATATTCAATAGAGTGCATATCACGTGTTACTACCTAACACGACTTACGGTTTATATAGGAGGACCTCATAATCAAGCACATTAATATTGCAGCAGAGACAATCATGAATATTCATATAGGTGTCATAAATCATGTGTCATCAATAGGCTCAGACCACTTTTAGTGAAGCTGGTTACCAACTTAGTTTTGGCGCCAAATTTATGCCAAATATTTTGTGTGCCCAGAGCATTTAGGTTTTCAGAATTATGGATAAGAGTCTGAACCTTAGCCAAGCATGGTAGTGTGTGCCCACAGTCCCAGTCACTTGGGAGGCTCATGTGGGAGGATTGCTTGAGTCCGGGAGGTGGAGGCTGCTATGAGCTACGATTGAACCATTGCACTCCACCCCGGGCGACAGAGCGAGACCCTGTCTCAAAAAAAAAAAAAAA
>NW_012102410.1:1108649-1110617 GCF_000951045.1 Mandrillus leucophaeus
TGATAGTGATGATGATGGAGATGGTAATGGTGATGGTGGTGATGATGGTGATGGTGATGATGGTGATGACAATGATGGTGATGTTGATGGTGGTGATGATGATGGAGATGGTAATGGTGATGGTGATGATCATGATGGTGATGATGGTGATAATGATGTTGGTGATTATAGTGATGGAGATGGTGACAGTGACAGTAATGATGGTGTTGATGATGGTGAGGGTGATGATGGTGGGTAGGAGTAGCAACAATAATGCAACAATTACATGCCAGACACGTGATTCAGCATTTCATCCATTACTATCATTCCTCCAACAACACAATGAGGAAACAGAGACTCTGAGAGATGAAACATGATTCTTAGTTATAGTCACAGAGCTGAAAAGTGGAAGAGCCAAGATTCGAATCTCTAGGTAGTCAGTCTAAAGTGCATGCTCTTTTTGTCTCAGGCTTGTGGAGCCTCGAACTGAGGAAACAAGAAATGGCTGGTTCAAGCGATTCTTGAGCCTCAGCCTCCCAAGTAGCTGGAATTACAGGCGCGAGTCATCATGCCTGGCTAATTTTTGTGTTTTTAGTAGAGATTGGGTTTCACCATGTTGGCCAGGCTGGTCTCGAATTCCTGACCTCAGGTGATTTGCCTGCCTTGGCCTCCCAAAGTGCTGGGATTACAGGTGTGAACCACTGCTCCCAGCTTGCTTCCTAAGATTTCTTACATAAAAAGTGTCCTTTGGCAAATATGTTTCAAATATTCTTTTCTTGTTTCTCTCTTCTAACATTTTGAACATGGTTTCTGGCCCTTAGAAGCTTAAAAATTGTATCTAACCAAATTAATCAGTCTTTTCCTTTGTGATGTATACCTTTGGTTAATATTCTTTCAGCAGTGTGCTTTTGCAAATTTTCTACACTTAACTTTTTTTTTAAATCCATATAGTATTTATTTGGTTGTATGGGTTGAAGTGAAGATCAAACTTATTCCAAATGTTTACCCAGTTGTCCAAGACCCATTTCTTGAATAAGTAGCTATTTGCATTCTGATTTAAAGTTGTTCATTTATAAACACCAGATAGTTATCTATATTCGGGTCGGCTTAAGGATTTTCTGTTTTCTTTTTTTTTTTTTTTTTTTTGAGACGGAGTCTCGCCTGGCTCAGTCACCCAGGCTGGAGTGCAGTGGCGCGATCTCGGCTCACTGCAAGCTCTGCTTCCTGGGTTCACGCCATTCTCCTGCCTCAGCCTCCCGAGTAGCTGGGACTACAGGCGCCCACCACCATGCCCGGCTAATTTTTTGCATTTTTAGTAGAGACGGGGTTTCACCGTGTTAGCCAGGATGGTCTCGATCTCCTGACCTCGTGGTCCGCCCACCTCGGCCTCCCAAAGTGCTGGGATTACAGTCATGAGCCACCATGCCCGACCCCCTTGTTATTTATTTTTTATTTATTTTTTGAGACGGAGCATGGGTCCATCACCCAGGCTGGAGTGCAGTGGCATGATCTCAGCTCACTGCAACCTCCATCTTCCGAGTTCAAGCAATTCTCCTGCCTCAGCCTCCCAAGTAGCTGTGACTACAGGCACACACCACCACTCCTGGCTAATTGTTGTATTTTTTGTAGAGACAGGGTTTCGCCATGTTGCCCAGGCTGGTGTCGAACTCCTGACCTCAAGTGATCTGCCCGCCTCAGCCTCCCAACGTGCTGGGATTACAGGCATGAGCCACTGCACCCAGACTCCTTGTTAAACATGATGCAGTGATTGAGATAGAACCATTTATGATCAAGAAAATACAATCTTTTCCTATATTTAACAATTCATAGCACTAGCTACCATTTACTAGGTTCTTACTATTAATATTTGTCGGGCATTTTTCTAACCACTTTACAGGCATTATTTCACTTAATTCCTGCAGATAGTCTTCAGAGGTAGGTACTGATATTATTATATATGCATAGGAGAAAGCATAGGCTCAGAGAGCC
>NW_012102410.1:1114817-1117514 GCF_000951045.1 Mandrillus leucophaeus
GAGAGAGAGAGAGAGAGACAGAAAAAGAGAGAGAGAGAGAGAACTTGGTCTTAAAAATTTTTTGGTAGATTGTCAGGTTTTGTACCAGGATTGGGCTGTTTATAGAATGATTAGGAAATTTCTCGTCTATTTTAGGAATCTTTATCTATTTCTTGAACTTTTGAAGGTTAAATGATTCCATAAACCTTAGAAATCTTTATCTATTTCTTGAACTTTTGAAGGTTAAATGATTCCATAAACCATTTGGGATTGACCTTTTTGGAGGTTATTTTTCACAGTATCTTTAGTTTATTTCATCATTATTTAGTTATTCATTCAGTGCCTCTATTCCTTGAATTAATGTTGATAATTTACATGTTTATAGAAAGCTCAGTTTCACTGAGATTTTAAAAATTTTGGCATAGAGTTGTATATCATATTCTTTTATTTTAAAAAAATTCTACATCTGAATTTATAGCCACCTTTCTGTTGTTTAGATAATTGAATTTGCTTTTCTTTTTCTGTTTCTTGAATAAACTCTAGCCAGTTTATTCAAGAAACAGAAAAAGAAAA
Source organism: Mandrillus leucophaeus (assembly GCF_000951045.1). Lineage (NCBI taxonomy): Eukaryota > Metazoa > Chordata > Mammalia > Primates > Cercopithecidae > Mandrillus > Mandrillus leucophaeus. Next base: position 1,115,370 of record NW_012102410.1, read on the forward strand.
ACAAATTCTATTTCCCAAATTCTTTTCTTTATTCTAGCCTTTTTATGTGTTTTAATGGATAAAGTTTCACTTTTGTTACCCAGGACAAATTCCTGTCTCAGCTTATTTCTCTAGGACTTATTGAGTTGAATGCTTTGGAGGTTTATTGACTCCCATAGTATCATAGTGAAGGGAGGATCTCATTTTCTGAGATGTAGTAGAAAAATGGGTCAAGGGAAGTAAACTTGAAGCTGGGTTTTGACGGGTGAATAAGAGTTTTCCAGGAAGAGAGGTTCTTTCTGGTTGAAATAAGTGACAGTGGCAGAGTAATGAAAGACCAGCTGTGTTTTACTTTATTTAAAAATTGTTCTCTTTTTTCTTTTCTTTTCTTTTCTTTTCTTTTTTTTTTTTTTTTGAGACGGAGTCTCGTTCTGTTGCCCAGGCTGGAGTGCAGTGGTGCGATCTCAGCTCACTGCAACAGCCTCCGCCTCCCGGGCTCAAGCAATGCTCCTGCCTCAGCCTCTTGGGTAGCTGGGATTACAGGCGCCCGCCATCACGCTCGGTAATTTTTTGTATTTTTAGTAGAGATAGGATTTCACTATGTTGGCGAGGCTGGTCTTGAACTCCTGACCTCCAGTGATCCACCTGCCTCGGCCTCCCAAAGTGCTGGGATTACAGGCGTGAGTCACTGCGCCTGGCCAGGAAACCTTGTCCGGGTCTTTCTGGCTGCTTGAGAGCACCCCAACCCCACGCCAACTGGGACAGTGCCTCTGACTCCCCGCCACAAAAGAGAGTTTGGACCCCAGGATGTCCAGATTCTGCCAAGATTCCATGTGGAAGCTGCACTCCTATCCTAAATTGGCCTGGGCTCTGGGGCATGGTGGGCCTGGTTTTTTTCATCCTCCCTTCCCAGAAAGCAAGAAACAATCAACCCAGGAACATGACCATTGTTTCTGGCCTCTGTCAGGATTCTTGGAATCTTCGTCCCTGGTTCCCATCTCTCCGGAAGATGGAAAGGGGCGCCCCTTTATTCCATAGGATTAGTTTACCTCTCTGAGATCTCCCATATATAGCAGGAACCCCCAAACCACTAATGATGATTCTGAGGTTTTTCAAACATCCCCTTCATCCAACTTACATGAGGTCCCTAGAGTCATCAGATTCATAGAGACAGAAAGTAGGATGCTGGTGCCAGGGACTGAGGAGGGGAGATGGGGAGTGAGTGTTTCATGGGGACAGAGTTTCAGTTTGGGAAGATGAGAAAGTTCTGGAGAGGATGGTGGTGATGGCTGGACAGCCATGTGAATGTGCTTAATGCCACCGAACTGTGCCCTGAAAAATAGTTACAAGGATACATTTTATGTATGATTTGCCACAAGTAAAAATTTTAAAAATTGCTGAATTGAAAAAAGCAATAATATATACATTATACATATACATTATATATATTATATATACACACATTATACACACACACAGACACACACACACACACACACATATATATATATATATTTTTTTGAGACAGAGTTTCGCTCTGTCGCCCAGGCTGGAGTGCAGTGGTGTGATCTTGGCTCACCGCAATCTCCGCCTCCTGGGTTCAAGTGATTCTCATGCCTCAGCCTCCCGAGTAGCTGGGACTACAGGCACCCGCCACCACACCCGGCTAATTTCTGTATTGTTAGTAGAGTTAGGGTTTCACCATGTTGGCCAGGCTGGTCTCAAACTCCTGACCTCACATGATCTGCCCACCTCGACCTCCCCAAGTGCTGGGATTACAGGTGCGAGCCACCATGCCCAGCCTTAACAATACATATTTTAAAAAGAAATAACACAAAAATGTAGAATGTGGAAGTCTCCCGTAGTGATTTCAACCACTATGAATATTTGTATATCCTCCTAGAATGCTATAAACACACACACAGACAGCTATGTATGTATTTTCTTATGTTCTCTATCGACACCCAAATAAATATATAATACCCACGTTTTGTGAAAATGGGATCACGCTTTATGCTTTTTAACACATTAATAGATCTTGCTCATTTTCCCATGTCTTTACGTAGAAAATAAGACTTAGAGTGTTACTTTTAAAGAATGGTGTATTATTGGCCGGGAGCGGTGGCTCACGCCTGTAATCCCAGCACTTTGGAAGGCCGAGGTGGG
>NW_012102410.1:1119169-1119840 GCF_000951045.1 Mandrillus leucophaeus
TATTTTTAGTAGAGACAGGGTTTCACCATGTTGGCCAGGCTGGTCTCGAACTCCTGACCTCAGGTGATCCGCCCACCTCGGCCTCCCAAAGTGCTAGGGTTACAGGCATGAGCCACCGTGGCCAGCCATATACCGTATTTTCCTTATCCAGTCTATTGTCCAACATAAATGATAGGCATTTATGTTGATTCCATGTCTTTGCTATTGTGAATAGTGCTGTAATGAACATACACTTCCATGTGTCTTTATGATAGAATGATTTCTATTCCTTTGGGTATATACCCAACTTTTGGGCCCAGGGATGGTCAGGGAAGTCTTCCCACAAGAGGTTAGCGTTAATAGACAAATAAGAGTTAGCTGGACCAAAGGAGAGACCTTTTAGGCAGAAGAAGCAGCACATACAAAAGTTAGGAGGCTGAAGAAAGTTTGTTCTGTTCACTTCTGCAATGGTTTATTGAATATAACACAAAAGTGGCCGGGCACAGGGGCTCATGCCTGTAATCCCAGAACTTCAGGAGGTCAAGGTGGGTGGATCACTCGAGGCCAGGAGTTCAAGGCCAGCCTGGCCAACATGGTGAAACCCCGTCTCTACTAAAAATACAAAAGAATTAGCTGGGCGTGGTGGCAGGTGCCTGTAGTCCCAGCTACTTGGGAGGCCGAGGCAAGAGAAT
>NW_012102410.1:1119890-1121157 GCF_000951045.1 Mandrillus leucophaeus
GGGTTTCATCATGTTGGCCAGACTGATGTCGAGCTGGGCGTGGTGGCGTGAGCCTGTAATCCCAGCTACTCGGGAGGCTGAGGCAAGAGAATCGCTTGAACCCAGGAGGTGGAGGTTGCAGTGAGCCGAGATCGCACCACTGTACTCCAGCCTGCAGACAGAGCAAGCCTCTGTTACAACTGGGGTGTAGCTGCTATTGGCATCGGGGTGGTAGAGGCCGGGGTGCCATTCAAGGTCCTGCCATGCACATAGGATGTTCCCTACGCAAAGTATTACGCGGTCCCAAGCATCCACAGTGCCGAGGCCAAGTAACTCTATTCTGACAGAATGAACTCCATTTGGAATCATTTTATTTATTTCTTTCATTTCTTAATTTTTCTGTGCTGTTGAACACATTCCCGTCTCTGGGCCAAGGAGAGGAACGTGTCTTTCCATTGAGGGCAGGGCCAGCTGGGTGATAAGCTGACCCTTCTCTACTCAGAATAGAGCCGGCTTATCAGCGCCTGTTTGTTTTGGCCTTGCCTGGCGGGTGGATAGAGGATGTGACTTCAGAAGTGACCTTTGGGTTCTCTTCGTTTGGAACATGCACGCGTTGAGGTCTCTTTCAGACAGACCCAAGAACTCTAAAGCGGGGGCTGTTTGAGGGGATTTGCTGGCTGTTGATTGTCTGGTGGTGATCACGGAGATGATGATTTTATGATTCGGGTTGTTTATGATCGTCTATTTTTTGTTGCAATTTAGAGAAGGCTTTTTTTTTCCCCCCCGTGGATGGTCTCAAGACATAACCCCTGGCTATTGTATTTCTTTTTTTAACATTTTAACTTTTGGCCGAGTGCAGTGGCTCACGCCTGCAATCCCAGCGCTTTGGGAGGCCGAGGCGGGCGGATCACGAGGTCAGGAGTTTGAGACCAGTCTGGCCAACATGGTGAAATGCTGTCTCTACTAAAAATACAGGAAATTAGCCGGGCGTAGTGGCAGGTGCCTGTAATCCCAGCTCCTTGGGAGGCTGAGGCAGGAGAATCACTTAAACCCGGGAGGTGGAGCTTGCAGTGAGTCAGGACCCCACAACTGCACTCCAACCTGGGTAACACAGCGAGACTCCATCTCAAAAAAAAAAAAATTAACTTTTAAGTTCAGGGGCAAATGTGCAGATTTGTTATATAGGTAAACTTGTGTCATGGGAGTTTGCTATATGGATTATTATGTTTTTTTTTTTTTTTCCCAGACTAGAGTGCAATGGTGCGATCTCGGCTCACTGCAACCTCCA
>NW_012102410.1:1121907-1126780 GCF_000951045.1 Mandrillus leucophaeus
ATGGGATTATTTCAAACTTAAAATCTTTTGTGCATCAAAGGAAACAATCAACAAAGTAAAAAGGCAGCCTATGGAATGGGATAAAACATTTGCAAATACATACCTGATGAGGGGTTGGTATCCATAATACATAAAGATACCTTCTACAATTCAACAACAAAAATCCAATAATCCAACTAAAAACTGGGCAAAGGACTTGAATAGACATTTCTCCAAAGAAGATGTACAAGTGGCCAATAAGGACATGAAAAAGACGCCTGACATCATTAGTCATTAGGGAAATGCAAATCAAAAACCAATGATATATTGCCTCACACACACATGTATATACATATATATATCCTCATAAATATATATGCTGATATATATTATATATCATATATGTACGGTATGTATCAGAGCTCACGAGTTCAAGATTAACCTGGGCAACATGGCAAGACCCATTCTCTACAAAAAGTACAAACCTTAGCCAGGCTTGGTGGCACCTGCCTGTGTTCCAGCTAGTCAGGAGGCCAAGGTTGAGAGGATCACTTGAACCCAGAAGGCGGAGGTTGCAGGGATCTGAGATCACGCCACCGCACTCCACCCTGAGCGATAGAGCCAGAACTTGTCTCAAAAACAAAAAGGAGGCCAAGTATGATGGCTCATGCCTGTAATCCCAGCACTTTGGGAGGCTAAGGTGGGCGAATCACCTGAGGTCAGGAGTTCGAGACCAGCCTGGCCAACATGGTGAAACCCTGTTTCTACTAAAAGTACAAAATTAGCCAGGCATGGTGGCACATGCCTGTAATCCCAGCTACTTGGGAGGCTGAGGTTGGGAGGATTGCTTGAACCCTGGAGGTGGAGGTTGCAGTGAGTCGAGATCATGCCACTGCACTCCAGCCTGGGTGACCAAGCGAGACTCTATCTCAAAACAAAAATGAAAGCAAAAAAAAAGATGGCACTTGTACTTGGTAAATTTACAGAAATAAAAAATATATATATGTAAAATCTATGTGACTAATAACACTACATATGATCTGACATGCTAATATAGTAACAGTATATGTATGATTATATGTATATGATATATATCAGAAAACAAGAAGTGTAGGGGAAGATGTGAAGAAGTTGGAAATTCCCATTATCGGTGGGAATGCAAAATGGTGCAGCCACTGTGCAAAACAGTATGGCGCTTCCTCAAAAAAGTAAACAGAATCATCATATGATTCAGCAATCCCACTTACGTGTATATATCCCAAAGAGGTTAGAGTATCAAAGAGATATTTGCACTCCCATGTTCCTAGCAGCACTACTCACAATAGCCAAGAGGTGAAAGTGACCCAAGTGTCCATCAATAGATGAATCAATAAACACAATGCGGTATATCCATACAGTGGAATATTATTTAGCCATAAAAAAGAAGGAAATTCTGACACATGCTACAACATGGATGAACCCTGAGGACATTACGCTCAGTGAAATTAGCCAGTCTCAAAATGACAAATCCTGTATGATCCCACTCATAGGAGGTCCCTAGAGTGGTCAGATTCATAGAGAGAGAAAGTAGGATAGAGGGTGCCAGGGGCTGGGGAGTGGGAATGGGGAGTGAATGTTTCATGGGAAGACTTTCAGTTTGGGAAGTTGTGAAAGTTCTGGAGATGGATGGTGGTGATGGGCACTCAACCAGGTGAATGTATTCAATGCCACTCAGCTATCCGCTTAAAAATAGGATGGCCAGGTGTGGTGGCTCACACCTGAAATCCCAGCACTTTGGGATGCCAAGGCGGACAGATCACCTGAGGTCAGGAGTTCGAGACCAGCCTGGGCAATATGGTGAAACCCCACCTCTACTAAAAATATAAAAATTAGCTGGGAGTGGTGGCGGGTGGCTGTAATCCCAGCTACTTGGGAGGCAGAGGCAGGAGAATCCCTTGAACCAGGGAGGCAGAAGTTGCAGTGAGCCAAGATCACGTCATTGCACTCCAGCCTGGGCAACAAAAGCAAAACTTTGTCACACACACACACACACACACACATACACAAATGATTAGGATGGCTGGGTGCGGTGGCTCACACCTGTAATCCCAGCATTTTGGGAGGCCAAGGCGGGCAGATCACCTGAGGTCAGGAATTTGAGACAAGCCTGGGCAACATGTAGTAAAACTCTGTGTCTACTAAAAAATACAAAAATTAGCTGGACATGGTGGTGCACATCTGTAGTCCCAACTATTTGGGAAGCTGAGGGAGGAGAATCGCCTGAACCCAGAAGACAGAGGTTGCAGTGAGCTGAGATCGCACCACTGCACTCCAGCCTGGGTGACAGAGGAAGAGGAAGACTCCGTCTCAGGGAAAAAAAAAAAAAAAAGAAAAAAAGAAAAGAAAAAAGAAAAAAAAGGTTAGGATGGCTGGGTGCCGTGGCTCATGCCTGCTGTAATCTCAGCGCTTTGGGAGTCCGAGGCAGGTGGATCTTGAGGTCAGGAATTCAAGACCAGCCTGGCCAAGATGGTGAAATCCCATCTCTATTAAAAATACAAAAATTAGCTGGGTGTGGTGGTGTGGGCCTGTAATCCCAGCTACTCAGGAGGCTGAGGCAGGAGAATTGCTTGAACCCGGGAGGTAGAGGTTGCAATGAACCGAGATCATGCCATTGCACTCCAGCCTGGGTGACAGAGTAAGACTCAGTCTGAAAAAAAAAAAAGGCAGACAAGATTCGTTGAGACTGGCTAATTGCACTTTTCATTGAGCATAATGTCTTCAAGGTTCATCCATGTTGTACCATGTGTTGGGATTTCCTTCCTTTTTATGGCTAAATAATATTCCACTGTATGGATATACCACATTGTGTTTACCTATTCATCTATTGATGGACACCTGGGTTGCTTTCACCTTTTGGCTATTGTGAGTAGTGCTGCTGTGAACATGACCCTCTTGTCCCATCAGCAATACTGCTGAATGCTACTGATGTTATGTTGAGCAAAGGGAGCTCAACCCATACCAGACCACAGGATTCCATTTCTATAAAGTCTTCTAAGAGATCAAAGGAGTTTAACATGATGGAGAATCACAGTTACCTCTGGAGGCTGGGGACCCCAACAGACAGGGAAGAGGCATGAAGGAGATTTTTGGGGTGATGGAAATACTCCACATCTTTTTTTTTTTTTTTTTTTTTTGAGACAGAGTCTCGCTCTGTCGCCCAGGCTGGAGTGCAGTGGCCGGATCTCAGCTCACTGCAAGCTCCGCCTCCCGGGTTTACGCCATTCTCCTGCCTCAGCCTCCCGAGTAGCTGGGACTACAGGCGCCCGCCACCTCGCCCGGCTAGTTTTTTGTATTTTTTAGTAGAGACGGGGTTTCACCGTGTTAGCCAGGATGGTCTCGATCTCCTGACCTCGTGATCCGCCTGTCTCGGCCTCCCAAAGTGCTGGGATTACAGGCTTGAGCCACCGCGCCCGGCCTCCACATCTTTTTTATTATTATTATTATTTTTGAAGCAGAGTCTCACTCTGTCACCCAGGCTGGAGTGCAGTGGCGTGATCTCGGCTCTCTGCAATCTCCACCTCCTGGGTTAAAGTGATTCTCCTGCCTCAGCCTCCAGAGTTTACAGGCGCTGCCCGGCTAACTTTTTTGTATTTTTAGTAGAAACGGGGTTTCACCATGTTGGTTAGGCTGGTATCAAACTCCTGACCTTAGGTGATCTACCTACCTTGGCCTCCCAAAGTGGTAGGATTACAGGTGTGAGCCATTGCACCTGGCCAATATTTCACATCTTTTTAAAAAACAAGTTTACACATATAGCATTTTTTAATATATGTAAATGTATGGGGTACAAGTACTATTTTTTATTTGGAGACAGGATCTCACTCTATCGCCCAGGCTGGAGTGCAGTGGTGCCATCTCCGTTCCCTGCAATCTCCACCTACCAGGTTCAAGCAATCCTCCCAACCTCAGCCTCTTGAGTAGCTGAAACACAGCCATGTGCCACCACGCCTGGCTAAGTTTTGTAGTTTTTGTAGAGACGGGCACTCACCATGTTGCCCAGGCTGGTCTCCAACTTCTGACCTCAAGCCATCAGCCTGCCTCGGCCTCCCGAAGTACTGGGATTACAGGCCTGAGTCACCAGGCTGGGCCTTGCCATTTTGTTATATGCATAGATTGCCTCCCTAGTGGTCAAATTGGGGCTTTACATCATACACATGTATTTTCTCATCACCCACCGCCTCTCCCCACCCTTTTGAGTCTCCATTGTCAATCATCCCACTCTCTACGTCCAGGTGTACACACTGTTTAGCACCCACTTTTAAGTAAGAACATGTGATATTTGTCTGTGTCTGGCTTGTTTCACTTAAGAGAACGGCCTCCAGGGCCGGGCGCGATGGCTCACGCCTGTAATCCCAGCTACTCAGGAGGCTGAGGCAGGAGAATTGTTTGAACCCGGGAGGCGGAGGTTGCAGTGAGCCAAAATTGCGCCACTGCACTCCATGCACTCCACCCCGGGCGACAGAGCTAGACTCTGTCTCAAAAATAAAAAAAAAAAAGAGAGAGAGAGAGAGAATGGCCTCCAGTTCCATCCATGAAGCTGCAAAAGATATGATCTCATTCTTTTGCAAAGAATACTATAGTATTTATGGCTGAAGAGTATTCTGTGGTGTATGTAAAACACATTTCCACATTTTCTTTATTCAATCATCCATTGATGGACACTTAGGTTGATTCCATAGCTTTGCTATTGTGAATAGTGCTGCAATAAACATATGAGTGCAAGTATCTTTTTGATATATCGATTTCTTTTCCTTTGGGTAGATACCCAGTAGTGGGATGGCTGGATGGAATGGTAGTACTATTTTTAGAAACATTCTGTATCTTGATGGAGTCATGGTTAAAAGGTGTGTATGCC
>NW_012102410.1:1128435-1130208 GCF_000951045.1 Mandrillus leucophaeus
TTTTTTTTTTTTGAGATGGAGTCTCGCTGTGTCGCCAGGCTGGAGTGCAATGGCGTGATCTCGGCTCACTGCAACCTCTGCCTCTCGGGTTCAGATGATTCTCCTGCCTCAGCCTCCCGAGTAGCTGGGATTACAGGCACCTGCCACCATGCTCACCTAATTTTTGTATTTTTAGTAGAGACGGGGTTTCACTATGTTGCCCAGGCTGGTCTCAAACTCCTGGGCTCAAGCAATCCTCCCGCCTTGGCCTCTTAACGTGTAAGCCACTGTGCCTGGTCCCATGTTTCTTTTTTTATTCCTCATTTTACAGAAGAGGTGCATCTGTGTCTTACCCAGCCGGGATGTGGCAGAGCTGGGATCTGACAAGGCTGAGTCCACAGCCGGGGGAATGGAGCAGAGGCTCAGGACAGACAGAATGGCTGGTCGATGCCAACCTGGAAGTTGCAAAGGGACAGGCCCAGGATACAGGGGAAGGGCTGATCACAGCTGGGAACAGGGAGGAAGGAAGGCCACGAGGTGGGTGCGGATGGACTTCCGGGTAAAGACTGGGAAGGCGTGTAATGGACCGCGTCACTGCTCTTCCTCTTGGGAGCGAGGAGGTCACCAGCTGGTGTGTCTCAGGCAGGGGTGGGAGGTCTTGGGAGCTGAGAAGAATGGGAGGGCTTCAGTCAGGTTGTGGAAAGTGAGTGGGGATGGTTGACCAAGAATTAGGGAAAGGAGGCTGGGCGCGTTGGCTCATGCCTGTAATCCCAGCACTTTGGAAGGCCAAGGTGGGCAGATCACTTAAGGTCGGGAGTTCGAAACCAGCCTGACCAACATGAAGAAACTCCGTCTCTACTAAAAAAAATTACTAAAAAACAAATTAGCTGGGCATGGTGGTGCATGCCGGTAATCCCAGTTACTTGGGAGGCTGAGGCGGGAGAATCGCTTGAACCTGGGAGGCGGCGGTTGCGGTGAGCAGAGATCATGCCACTGTACTCCAGCCTGGGTAACAAGAGCGAAATCCATCTCAAAAAAAAAAAAAAAAAAAGAAAGAAAATTAGGGGAAGGATGCTCCCAGGACCTGGATATCTGCTGTGTACACTGTACTACAGCGGCTTATGCTAGCGGAAAACCTCCCTCTCAGGCCATCTGTGGCCCAAAGGCATTCAGAAGATGGAGCATCCAGGAGGGAATCTGGGAAACACAGTGGTTAGAAACCCAGCTGTGGGCTTGACGGTCGCCCAGTGGGGTGCTCTGGAAGCAGACACCAAGAAGGTGTTGCGGTGCGGGATATGTACGCCACAAGGCAAAGATGTGGAAAAATGGAAATTCCTGTGCAGGTGGGAATAAAAAATGGTGCCGCCGCTATGGAAAAGGGTACGCTGGTTCCTTAGAGAAATGAAACATAGAATCAGGCCAGGTGCCGTGGCTTACGTCTGTAATCCCAGCACTTTGGGAGGCCGAGGCCGGCAGATTGCCTGAGTCAGGAGTTCGAGACCAGCCTGGGCAATGTGGTGAAACCGTGTCTCTACTCAAAATACAAAAAAATTAGCTAGGTGTGGTGGTGGGCGCCTGTAATCTTAGCTACTCAGGAGGCTGAGGCACGAGAACTGCTTGAGCCTGGAGGCGGAGGTTGCAGTGAGCCGAGATCGCGCCATTGCAGTCCAGCCTGGGTGGCAGAACGAGATTCTGTCTCAAAAAAAAAAAAAAAAAGAAATTAAACATAGAATTACTGTATGACCTAGAAATTCTGCTTCTGGGTATATGCACAAGGGATTTGAAAGCAGGGAC
>NW_012102410.1:1130323-1131664 GCF_000951045.1 Mandrillus leucophaeus
AGGAGTTCCAAGACCAGCCTGGCCAACATGGTGAAACCCCGTCTCTACTAAAAATACAAAAATTAGCTAGGCGCGGTGGCGCATGCCTGTGGTCCCAGCTACTTGGGAGACGGAGGCAGGAAAATCGCTTGAACCCGGGAGGCAGAGGTCGCAGTGAGCCGAGATCATGCCACTGCACTTCAGCCTGAGTGACAGAGTGAGACCCTGCCTCTAAAAATAAATATATAAATAAATAAAATAAGGAGTCAGAGAGAGTTTTGACAGAAGAGGAGGTCATGTAAAGATAGTTGTAGCGATTGGATGATTTAGCCACAAACAAAAGAATGCTAGTAGCCACCAGAAGTGAGAAGAAGCAAGAAATGCGTGTGTGTGTGTGTGTGTGTGTGTGTATTTTCTTTTTTTCTTTTCTTTTCCTTTTTTTTTTTTTGAGACAGACTTTCACTCTTGTTGCCCAGGCTGGAGTGCAATGGCGTGATCTCGGCTTACTACAACCTCCGCCTCCTGGGTTCAAGTTATTCTCGTGCCTCAGCCTCCTGAGTAGCTAAGATTACAGGTGCCTGCCACCACATCTAGCTAATTTTTTTGTATTTTGAGTAGAGACAGGGTTTCACCACGTTGCCCAGGCTGGTCTCGAACTCTTGACTCAGGCAATCTGCCAGCCTCGGCCTCCAAAGTGCTGGGATTACAGACGAGAGCCACCGTGCCCGGCCTGATTCTATGTTTCATTTCTTTAAGGAACCAGCGTACCCTTTTCCATAGCGGCGGCACCATTTTTTATTCCCACCATCACTGCACAGGAATTTCCATTTTTCCACATCCTTGCCTTGTGGCGTACACATCCCTCACCCCAACACCTTCTTGGTGTTTGCTTCCAGAACACCCCATTGGGCAACAGTCAAGCCCCACGGCTGGGTTCCTAACCACTGTGCTTCCTAGATTCCCTCCTGAATGCTCCATCTTCTGAATGCCTTAAAAAAAAAAAACAAAAAAAACCAAGGTAGAAAATAAATAACATTTCCTTCTGTGTGGGATGGTACAGACACTATTGATCTGGTGAACTGGAAGCATGGATGAATTTTGTTAATTGTGCACTAAGAAAATAGCACCAGTTGTTTGTGACAAGGATAAGAAAGCATCATTTTTGTTTGTATGTTGTTGTTGAGACAAGATCTCACTCTGTCTCCTGGGCTGCAGTGCGGTGGCATGATCATGACTCACCGCATCCTTAAACCCCTGGGCTCAAGCGATCCTCCTGCCTCAGCCTCCTGAGTAGCTGGGACTATGGGCACGTGCCACCATGCCCAGTTAATTTTATTTATTTTTATTCTTTTTTTTTTTTTT
>NW_012102410.1:1134209-1136287 GCF_000951045.1 Mandrillus leucophaeus
GCCTGGAGGCGGAGGTTGCAGTGAGCCGAGATCGCGCCATTGCAGTCCAGCCTGGGTGGCAGAACGAGATTCTGTCTCAAAAAAAAAAAAAAAAAAAGAAATTAAACATAGAATTACTGTATGACCTAGAAATTCTGCTTCTGGGTATATGCACAAGGGATTTGAAAGCAGGGACTCAAAGAGACACTTGTACACCCATGTCCACAGCAGTGCGATTCATAACAGGCAAAAGACGGAAGCCACTCTAGTGCCCACCAGGAGATGAATGGATAAACAATGTGGTCCCTCCGTAGGCTGGGATAGGATTTAGCCTTAAAAAGGAGGGACATTCGGCCGGCGCGGTGGCTCATGCCTGTAATCCCAGCACTTTGGGAGGCCGAGGCAGCTGGATCACTTGAGGTCAGCAGTTCGAGACCAGCCTGGCCAACGTGATGAAATCCTGTCTCTACTCAAAATACAAAAATTAGCTGTGTGTGGTGGTGGGTACCTGTAATCCCTGCTACTTGGGAGGCTGAGGCAGAAGAATCACTTGAACTCGGGAGGCGGAGGTTGCCGTGAGCCGAGACTATGTCACTGCACTCCAGCCTGGGCAACAAAAGCAAAACTCCCATCTCAAAAATAAAATAAAATAAATAAATAAATAGGAAGGAAATTCTGGCCAGTTGCGATGGCTCACGCCTGTAATCCCAGCAATCGGGGAGGCCGAGGCGGGCAGATCACTTGAGGTCAGGAGTTCGAGACCACTGTGACCAACACGGTGAAACCCCATCTCTACTAAAAATATAAAACTTAGCCAGGTGTGGTGGTACATGCCTGTAATCCAAGCTAGTTGGGAGGCTGAGGCAGGAGAATCACTTGAACTCGAGAGGCGGAGGTTGCAGTGAATCGAGATCACACCCCTGCACTCCAGCCTGGACAACAAGAGTGAAACTCCATCTCAAAAAAAAAAAAAAAAAAAATCTGACGTAGGGAAATTCATAGAGACAGAAAGTGAATTACCAGTTGCCAAGGATGGGGGTGGAATGGGGAATAACCGCTTAGTATATGTGAGGTTTCCCTCACATATATTTTCATCCCTTTAACAGTGATGAAAATGTTCGGGAACTTGATAGAAGTGGTGGTTGTACAACATTGTAAACGTACAAAATACCACTAAGTTATTCACTTTAAGATCCTTGATCTTATTTTATGCGAATTTCACATTAATTAAAAAATACACACATATGGCTGGGCGCGGTGCCTTGTGCCTGTAATCCCAGCACTTTGAGAGGCCAAGGCAGATGGATCACCTGAGGTCAGGAGTTCGAAACTAGCCTGGCCAACATGGTGAAATCCCGTCTCTCAAAAACAATTAGCCAGGTGTGGTGGTGTGCGCCTGTAATCCCAGTTACTCAGGAGGCTGAGTCAGGAGAATTGCTTGAACCCAGGAGGCAGGGGTTGCAGTGAGTCAAGATCGTGCCATTGCACTCCAGCCTAGGCAATAAGAGTGAAAGTCTGTCTCAAAAAGAAAAGAAAAGAAAAGAAAAGAAAATACACACACACAAACACACACACACACATACACACACACACATTTCTTGCCTCTTCTCACTTCTGGTGGCTACTGGCATTCTTTTGTTTGTGGCTAAATCACTCCAATCTCTGCAACTCTCTTTACATGACCTTCTCCTCTTCTGTCAAAACTCTCTGACTCCTTATTTTATTTATTTATTTATTTATTTATTTATTTATTTATTTATTTGTTTATTTATTTTAGAGACAGGGTCTCACTCTGTCACCCAGGCTGGAGTGCAGTGGTGTGATCATTGCTCACTGCACCCTCAATCTCCTGGACTCAAGCCATCCTCTTACCTCAGCCTCCCAAAATGCTGGGACTATAGGGATCTACCACCATGACTGGCCAATTTGAAATCTTTTTTTAAGAGATGCGGTCTTGCTATGTTGCCCAAGTGGGTCTTGAACTCCTGGCCCCTAGAAATACTCTTTTCTTTTTTTTTTTTTTGAGACGGAGTCTCGCTCTGTCACCCAGGCTGGAGTGCAGTGGCCGGATCTCAGCTCACTGCAAGCTCCGCCTCCCA
>NW_012102410.1:1137367-1137870 GCF_000951045.1 Mandrillus leucophaeus
GGCTCACTGCAACTTCACCCTCTGGTTTCAAGCGATTCTCCTGCTTCAGCCTCCCAAGTAGCCGGGATTACAGGCACCTGCCACCACGGCCAGCTAATTTTTGTAGTTTTAGTAGACATGGGGTTTCACCATTTGGCCAGGCTGGTCTCTAACTCCTGACCTCGTGATCTGCCCGCCTCGGCCTCCCAAAGTGCTGAGATTACAGGCGTGAGCCACTGCGCCCGGCCATTACATCACTCTTAAGCTTTTGCATCCTCCTAACTTAGCTCCCACTTGTAAATGAGAACATAGGATATTCTCCGTTTAATTCCTGAGTTACTTCACTTAGAATAAAGCTGGCCAGGTGCATCCTTAATAGCTGGGAAACACCTTCGTATTGCTTGTGGCTGTCCCTTTAAAAGCCGGTTGCGGCCGGGCGCGGTGGCTCAAGCCTGTAATCCCAGCACTTTGGGAGGCCGAGACGGGCGGATCACGAGGTCAGGAGATCGTAGACCATCCTGGCT
>NW_012102410.1:1144065-1145561 GCF_000951045.1 Mandrillus leucophaeus
GTGAGCCAGCACACCTGGTCTGCCTCTTTGATTCTTGCTGAGCTATTTTGTAACTAGAGATGGATGGTTTCAACTCTGCAGGTTTTTACATCAGATATGATGGGGGCAGCTTTTACAGAATTATAACCCCTTGAATGAGAGCTACTCAATAGGAAATTCGTACCCACCACCTCCACAACAGAATACCAGGTAGCACCAACGTGTTCTGCTGTAGAGACTGGTCTCGTTGATCGTGTCTTTAAACTTCAGAGTATGGGGAAGAGCAAACACCGTCAAAAGATCATCAGTCTGGGAGGCCGGGGATAGTGGCTCATACCTGTAACCCCAGCACTTTGGGAGGTTGAAGTGGATGGATTGATTGAGCCCAGGAGTTCGAGACCAGCCTAGGCAACATGACAAAAAACTTGTCTCTACAAAAAATAAAATAATTAGCCGGGTGTGGTGACGAGCAGCTGCAAGCCAAGCTACTTGGGAGGCTGAGGTGGGAGGATTGCTGGAACCCAGGTGGTCAAGGCTGCAGTGAGCTATGATTGCAACCACTGCACTCCAGGCTGGGCAAAAGAACCAGACCCTGTCTCAAACAAACTAACAAAATAATCACCAGTTGAAACTTGTAAAAGACAACCTTTATGGCTTAAAAAACAACTTTATTAAAGTGTAATTGACATACAAGAAAACACTCATATTTAAAGTGTACAGTAGGTTACTCTTTGCTGTATGTCTACACCTGTGAAAACACCACCACCATCAGGACGGCAACGTATCCATCACCTCTGAAAGTTTTTCTTTTCTTTTTCTTTTTCTTTTTTTTTTTTGAGACGGAGTCTTGCTCTGTCACCCAGGCTGGAGTGCAATGGTGTGATCTTGGCTCATTACAACCTCTGCCTCCTGGGTTCAAGTGATTCTCCTGCCTCAGCCTCCCAGGTAGCTGGGATTACAGGTGCCTGCCACCACACCCAGCTAATTTTTGTAGTTTTAGTAGAGACGGGGTTTCACCTTGTTGGCCAGGATGGTCTCTGTCTCCCAACCTCATGGTCCACCCACCTCAGCCTTCCAAAGTGCTGGGATTACAGGCATGGAAATGGAATCATGTACCATGCATTTTTTTTTTTTTGGCCTGGTTTCTTCTAACTCAGCAGAATTTCTAAGATTTTCTGGAATCATGTACCAAGCATTTTTTTTTTATGGCCTGGCTTCTTCTAACTCAGCAGAATTATTTTGAGATACATCCCTATTGTTGGATGTATCAATAGTTCCTTCCTTTTTATTGTGAAGCAGTGATTCATGGCGTGGTTATATCACTGTTGGTTTATCCAGTCACCTGTTGATAAAAATCTGAGTTGTTTCTAGGTTTGAGCTATTGCATGTAATGAAAGCATGGACTTTTACGATTGTTTTAATGCAACTAGAGCATCTCAGAGAGGGAAGGGAGTAGAAATGTCTTCCTCTCATAGGTAGTAAGGCAAAGTGATTTAAGAAGTCAGATGGGGCCAGGC
>NW_012102410.1:1145611-1147954 GCF_000951045.1 Mandrillus leucophaeus
TTTTTTTTTTTTTGGCCTGGTTTCTTCTAACTCAGCAGAATTTCTAAGATTTTCTGGAATCATGTACCAAGCATTTTTTTTTTATGGCCTGGCTTCTTCTAACTCAGCAGAATTATTTTGAGATACATCCCTATTGTTGGATGTATCAATAGTTCCTTCCTTTTTATTGTGAAGCAGTGATTCATGGCGTGGTTATATCACTGTTGGTTTATCCAGTCACCTGTTGATAAAAATCTGAGTTGTTTCTAGGTTTGAGCTATTGCATGTAATGAAAGCATGGACTTTTACGATTGTTTTAATGCAACTAGAGCATCTCAGAGAGGGAAGGGAGTAGAAATGTCTTCCTCTCATAGGTAGTAAGGCAAAGTGATTTAAGAAGTCAGATGGGGCCAGGCGCAGTGGCTCACGCCTGTAATCCCAGCACTTTGGGAGGCTGAGGTGGGTGGATCACCTGAGGTCAGGTGTTCAAGACCAGCGTGGCCAACATGGTGAAACCCCGTCTCTACTAAAAATACAAAAATTAGCCAGGTGTGGTGGTGCACACCTGTAGTCCTAGCTACTTGGGAAGGTGAGGCAGGAGAATCGTTTGAACCCGGGAGGCAGAGGTTGCTGTGAGTTGAGCTTGTGCCACTGCACTCCAGCCTGGGCGACAGAGTGAGATCCTGTCTTTAAAAACATGAAAAGGAGTGCGTGCAGTGGCTCACATCTGCAATCCCAGCACTTTGGGAGGCCGAGGCAGGCAGATAACGAGGTCAGGAGTTCAAGACCAGCCTGGCCAACATGGTAAAACCTCATCTCTACTAAAAACACAAAAATTAACTGGGTGTGGTGGCGCATGCTTGTAGTTCCAGCTACTCGAGAGGCTGAGTCAGGAGAAACGCTTGAACCTAGGAGGAGGAGGTTACAGTGAGCCGAGATCGTGCCACTGCGCCCCAGCCTGAGCAACATATCAATATTTCATCTCAAAAATAAATAAGAAAGAACTGAAAGTGAAGAAAGCAGGTAGAGAGGTGTTCAGAGGGCAGAGGAGGCAGCACATCTTGGTGGGGACATCCAGGGTCTGGGAGTAGTGACTTGGTTGATGGAGGCGGTTCACAACCACAGAGAGTTTTTCTAGAGAAAGAGCTAGTGGTTGAGATACTCTATGTGGTCTTGGCCAAACATCTTGGTTGAGCAGCAGAACTGGGGTGTGAATCCATGCTCCTGGTCACTTGAGGTCAGGAGTTCGAGACCAGCCTGGCCAACATGGTGAAACTCCGTCTCTACCAAAAACACAAAAAAATTAGCCAGACTCAGTGGTGGGCACCTGTAATGCCAGCTTCTCAGAAGGCTGAGGCAGGAGAATTACTTCACCTCGGGAGGTGGAGGTTGCAGTGAGCCGAGATTGTGCCACTATAGTCCAGCCTGCGTGACAGAGCCAGACTCGGTCACACACACACAAACACCCCAAAAAAACAAAATATAAACATTCTACAATATGCAGGACAGTCTTCCTCAACAAAGAATTATCCATGCTTCAGTGTCCATAGCCCTGAGGTTGAGAAACCCTATACCAGATGAACTTCAGAATAATTTTCCTATACCCTTTAGGTACAGATTTTGAATTTTTTTTTTTTTTTGAGACAAGATCTGGTTCTGTCACTCAGGCTGGAGTGCAATGATACAATCATAGCTAACCGCAGCCTTGAACTCCTAGACTCAGGTGATCCTTCCACCTTAGCCTCTGGAGTAGCTGGGACCACAGGCAGGCACCACCACATTCAGCTAATTTTTACAATTTTTTTTTGTAGAGACAGGTCTTGCTATGTTGCTCAGTCTGGTCTTGAATTCCTGGCCTCAGGTGATCCTTTCATCTGGGCCTCCTGAATAGCTGGGTCAACAGGTGGGTGCCACCATGCCTGGTTAATTTTTAAAACATTTTGTAGAGGTGGAGTCTTGCTATGTTGCCCAGGCTGATCTTGAACTCATGGCCTTAAGCAATCCTCCTGCCTGGGCCTCCTAAGCAGCTAGGTCAACAGGTGGGCGTCACCATGTCCAGCTAATTAAAAAATTTTTTTTTTGTAGAGACAGGGTCTTGCTCTGTTGCCCAGGCTGGTCTTGAACTCCTGGCCTCATGTGATCCTCTTGCTTGGGCCTCCCAAAGCGCTGAGATTACAGGCATGAGCCACTGTGCCTGGCCTCCAATATTCTGTTCTTTTTTCCAGAAATAATAAGGCACATTTCCTTTTTTTTTTTTTTTTGGGACGGAGTCTCGCTCCGTCGCCCAGGCTGGAGTGCAGTGGCCCGATCTCAGCTCACTGCAAGCTCCGCCTCCCGGGTTTATGCCATTCTCCTGCCTCAGCC
>NW_012102410.1:1149162-1149815 GCF_000951045.1 Mandrillus leucophaeus
GTTAGCCAGGGTGGTCTCGATCTCCTGACCTTGTGATCCGCCCGTCTCGGCCTCCCAAAGTGCTGGGATTACAGGCTTGAGCCACCGCGCCCGGCGATTGCCAGTTTTGAATGTGTCTTTGGAGACATACTTCAAGATTCTGGAAGTATCAGTGAACGCGTATAGGTTAGTGTGTGTAGCTGTACCTCACCCCCCTTTAAAATGCAAACGATAGTATTTCGGATACATGATTCTGCATTTAATATTTTTAGGTTGTAATATATATATTTTGGAAATTCTCATCTCAGGACATGTAGATGTAGCTTGGTCTTTTCTTGAAACATCACAGTGTTTCACTGAATATCTTTTCAGTGTTTATGTTGCAAAAATAATTTTACTTTAATTATAAAATTTTACATAATCATTTTCTACCTAGATTCAGGTGACTACTTCTCTCAGCCAGTGGGAAAGGGTCTTGTACATTTGCAAAACAAATCCAAGAAGTGTTTTTGAGAAATGAGAATATTTTACATAAATTTTGTCTTCATCTTTCTGGAAAAGTGCACTGAGGGGAGGGAAATGGGAAGAGAGAGAAGCAAAGACCATTGCGCCACGATCTCCAGATAAACTGGCAATACTTCCTCCCCTCCCCTCAGCCCCTCCCCTCCTCTTCC
>NW_012102410.1:1152995-1155214 GCF_000951045.1 Mandrillus leucophaeus
AAAATAAAATAAAATAAAAAATGAACATACGATAAAATTATTATTGACTATTGTGGTTTGCACTTTCACGTTGCAGGCTTCAAAAAGCATGGGTTTATTTGGGTACAGTGGCTCATGCCTATAATCACAGCGCTTTTGGGAGGCCAAGGCGGGAGGATCACTTGAGGTCAGGAGTTGGAGACCAGCCTGACCAACATGACAACACCCTGTCTCTACCAAGAAAATACAAAAATTAGCTGGGCATGGTAGCGCACTCATGTAATCCCAGCTACTTGGGAGGCTGAGGCAGGAGAATTGCTTGAACCAGGGAGGTGGAGGCTGCAGTGAGCCTAGATAGTGCCACTGCACTCGAGCCTGAGCAGCAAGAGACTCTGTCTCAATAAATAAATATATAAGTAAATAAATAAGCATGGGTTCAAAATAGGAGTGTGGAATGGGTCTGATCATTCAAACTCTAAGGAATGATGGAATATCATTCAGCCATAAAAAGGAATAAAGCACTGGTTCAGGCAACGACAAGGATGAACTTTGAACACATTATGCTAAATAAAAGTAGTTAGTTCCCAAAGCTCGCCTATTACATAGCTCCTTTTATATGGAGTTTGCAGAACAGGCAAGTCCACAGAGATAGGAAGTGGATTAGTGGATGCCTGGGGCTGGGGAAGGGAGGTGGGGAATGAGTGCTGATGGGGACAGCGTTTCCATTTGGGGTGATGAAAACATTTTGGAATGAGATGGTGACAACAGTTGCACAATGTCGTGAATGTACTGAATATCCCTGAGTCGTACACCTTAAAATGGTTAAAATGATAGATTCTGGCCGGGCGTGGTGGCTCACGCCTGTAATCCCAGCACTTTGGGAAGCCGAGGTGGGTGGATCACGAGGTCAGGAGATCGAGACCATCCTGGCTAACATGGTGAAACCTCGTCTCTACTAAAAATACAAAAAAGTCAGGTGTGGTGCTGGGTGCCTGTAGTCCCAGCTACTCGGGAGGCTGAGGCAGGAGAATGGCGTGAACCCGGGAGGCGGAGCTTGCAGTGAGCTGAGATCGTGCCACTGCACTCTAGCCTGGGCAACAGAGCAAGACTCTGTCTCAAAAAAAAAAAAAAAAAAGATAGATTCTGTGTTACGTGTATTTTACCGTGATAAACAAAAACAAGGAGGTATATTTCAATACTCACAAAAAGCTCTCTTAGTTTTACACTTTAAATTTCTGGGGCACAATGTACATTATTTAGGTAGTGGATACACCAGAAGCCCAGACTTCACCACGATGCAATATATCTGTGTAACGAAATTGCACTTGTACCACTTAAATTTGTACAAATAAAAAAATTCTCATTTCTGACCCTTATGCTTTTTTTTTTTTTCTTGAGACAGGGTCTTGCTTTGCTGTCCAGGCTGGAGTGCAGTGGTGCAATCATAGCTCACTGCAGCCTCGAATTCCTGGGCTCCAGCTATCCTCCCACTTCAGCCTCCCATATAGCTGGGACGATCCGTGCACATCACCACACTTAGCTAATTTTTACATTCTTTGTAGAGATAAGGTCTTGCTATGTTGCCCAGACTGAATGCATGCCTTTTATCTGTTGCATATAATTTCCTCACTTAAAATGTCTGTCTTTTGGACAAATATCACATGTTCTCACTCCTATGTGGGAACTAAAAAAGTGGATCTTGGACGGGTGCAGTGGCTCATGCCTGTAATCCCTGCACTTTGGGAGGTCGAGGTGGATGGATCACTTGAGGTCAGGAGTTCGAGACCAGCCTGGCCAACATGGTAAAACCCCATCTCTACTAAAAATACCAAAATTTAACTGGACATGGTGGTGGGCACCTGTAGTCCCAGCTGTGGGAGGCTGAGGCAGGAGAATCGCTTGAACCCAGGAGGCGGAGGTTGCAGTGAACCAAGATCACACCACTGCACTCCAGCCTGGGTGACAGAGTGAGACTCCATCTCAAAAAAAAAAAAAAAAAAAATGAATCTCATAAAGATAGACAGTAGATTGGTGGTTACCAGGAAGGGTAGGAGAAAGAGAGAGATGAAGAGAAGTTGATTACTAGGTACAAATGTACAATTTGATAGAAGAAATAAGACAGTGTGTGTTAGATCAGTAGTGTGACTATAGTTTGCAGTAGCCTATTGAATATTTCAAAATAGCTAGAAGAGAAGAATTTGACTGTTTCTAACATAAAGAAAAGACAAATATTTAAGGTG
>NW_012102410.1:1158160-1160488 GCF_000951045.1 Mandrillus leucophaeus
TTTTTTTTTTTTTTTTTGTAGTTTTGGTAGAGACAGGGTTTTGCCTTGTTGCCCAGGCTGGTCTCGAACTCCTGGGCTCAAGTGATTCACCCACCTTGGCTTCCCAAAGTGCTGGGATTATGATTACAAGCATGAGCCACCGTACCCAGCCCCAAAGCAAATCTTAATATGGCATATTCTAGGTTCTGCACCTTTTATAGTAGACTTTACTTATAGCCTGCTGTTGACCTGAAGACTTAGCAGTAACAAGCAGCCGATTAACAGGCATTTTGTATGTTACACGTATTACACACTGTATTTCTTTCTTTCTTACTTTATTATTATTATTGTTATTATTATCATTTGAGATAGAGTCTTACTGCATCACCCAGGCTGGAGTGCGCTAGTGGCATGATCTCGGCTCACTGCAACCTCTGCCTCTTGGGTTCAAGTAATTCTCATGCCTCAGCCCTCCAGAGTAGCTGGAATGACAGGCACACACCACCACACCTGGCTAATTTTTGTATTTTTAGTAAATATGGGGTTTTGTAATGTTGGCCAGGCTGGTCTTGAACTCCTGACCTCGAGTGATCCGCCTCCCTCGGTCTTGCAAAGTGCTGGGATTACAGGAGGGAACCACTGTGCCCAGCCTCTACACACTATAGTCTTACAATAAAGCAAGTTAGAGAAGAGAAAATGTTATTTAAAAAAAATCCAGCTGGGCATGGTGGCACGTGCCTGTAATCCCAGCTCCCTGGGAGGCTGAGGCGGGAGGATCACCCAAGGTCACCCAAGGAGGTAGAGGCTGCAGTGAGCCGTGATGGTGCCAGGGCAGTAGAGTGAAACCCTGTCTCCAAAAAGAAAAAAAAAAAAAAGGAAAAGAAAATCACAAGGAAGAGAAAATACATTCACAATTACAGACTGTTACAATATTTATCATGCCATAAATTTGTTTATAAGATGAATTGTCTGTCTGAAATGGACAATCGCAGCTGTAGAGCTCAATTTATGTTACTTAGCAAGTAATTCAACTTTTTCTTGTCCCGTCCTGACTTTTCTTTGCTTCTTGGGAGCATTTCCAGCTCACTAGTGGCACTTCACATGGGCCTCATGATGTTATTCAATGTTTACGGTATTGCACTAAACACAGTGAAAAATACGCGGGAACCGCCAAGAGATCCCTTTTTACTGGGGCACAATTTCCTGGAGAGGCGAACTGCCCGCGGGGAGATAATTAATGTAACTTGACATTTTAAGCAGATAGTTTCAACACTTGCACTCACTCCAGTAGCAACAGGAGGTGGCTATGAAATTATTACAATAACACAATATATGCTACAGTTAATTTTATGCAGCTATGATTTAATGCTGCGTCTTTACGTTTCTCTTGACTTGGAGTAACACCATGCATGGTTTGTAAGTGTGTGTGTACGTTTTAATACATTTTAACTTTTTGTAACAGATTTGTGTATATTTTATGTTAGCAAATGATAAAATAGGGCTGGACATGGTGGCTTATGCCTGTAATCTCCGCGCTTTTGGAGGTAGAGGCGGGAGGATCACTTGAGTTTAGGAATTTGAGACCAGCCTGGGCAACATGGTGAGACCTCGTCTCTATAAAAAGTAAAAAAATTAGCCGGGCGTGTTGGTGCTTACCAGGAGGATCGCTTGAACCCAGGAGTTGGAGGTTACAGTGAGCCATGATTGGGCCACTGCTCTCCAGCCTGGGCAACAGAGCAAGACCCTGTCTCTAAAAGAAAATAATAACAAAAATAATAAAACAGACTAGTATCTACATATATTTTATGCATTCATGACATACCTAACTTAATTTTTTTTTTTTTTTTGATATTTCTTGGCTACCAAGTTCATCTGGAAATCTTTTCAAACTGTTGCAAATCTCTAAACATGTTTCCAATATATTTATTGAAAAACATTCTGTTTAAAAGATGACCTCACTTTGGGAGGCTGATCAGATCACCTGAGGTCAGGAGTTCGAGACCAGCCTGGCCAACATGGTGAAACCACATCTGTACTAAAAATACAAAAAATAACTGGGTGTGGTGGCATGTGCCTGTAGTCCCAGATACTTGGGAAGCTGAGGCAGGAGAATCGCTTGAACCTGGGACATGGAGGTTGCAGCTGAGATTGCTCCACTGCACTCCAGCTGGAGTGACATAGCAAGACTCTGCCTCAAAAAAAAAAAAAAAAAAAAAAAAGACGTGCACGGTTCAAACTCACGTTGTTGAAGAGCCCACTGCAGCGCTTACCCATGGTTTCACTTTCTCCTGTTTCTTTTCTACAGTTACAGTGAGTGCCTGGTTCAGTTGCAAGAATGCCTTGTCCACC
>NW_012102410.1:1161918-1162627 GCF_000951045.1 Mandrillus leucophaeus
GAGAAGGGAACAGGGAACTGGTGGGGAGGATTTGCAAAAGTGTGGTTAGGGATGGCTCCTTGGAGCAGAGATGAAGCCATCCTGCAGTGTTACAGGCAAGGGAGACGCTGGGGCAAAGGCCTGGAGGCAGGAATAGGTTTGGCCTGTTGCATGAACAGTGGGTCCAGCTCCTAGCAAACTATTTATTTAATAAAAGAAGAATGAATGCGTTGGGTCTAGGGTTGTGCTGGGCGCTTTCTTAAGTTTTCTTTCCCAGGTACCTCCCCAGATCTGGCCTGCAGGTATTATCAAACCCATTACACAAGTGAAACTGGCCCAGAGACAGTAAAGTAGCTGGCCCAAGACCATACAGGAGTGAGGGGTGGAGGAACCCTCTTCCCATTGAGTTCTGGCTTTCCTATACTGAAAGCCCTTTCCTCTCCTTCAGTAAGGTAGGTGGAACCGCTGTCCCGCCTTGTTGGTGAATGTCGTTGCTGGACGTTCAGACACATACAGGGCGGTCTGCTGAAAATCTGAGATTCTGAAAATCTGAGATGTCCACCTGCGCCCTATTCGAGGTCTCCGGAGTCGTCTTCGGCCTCTTCTTTGCTCTTTCAGAAGCGTCTGCACATTTTTCCAGGTGTCATTTCTCTAACTTGAACACAGGGAGCGCACTGGGCGCGCGGGCACGTGGCTGTCCCCAGGGGCCTGGCTTGGGTCTCGCCCCTGG
>NW_012102410.1:1162677-1162986 GCF_000951045.1 Mandrillus leucophaeus
ACTGAAAGCCCTTTCCTCTCCTTCAGTAAGGTAGGTGGAACCGCTGTCCCGCCTTGTTGGTGAATGTCGTTGCTGGACGTTCAGACACATACAGGCGGGTCTGCTGAAAATCTGAGATGCTGAAAATCTGAGATGTCCACCTGCGCCCTATTCGAGGTCTCCGGAGTCGTCTTTGGCCTCTTCTTTGCTCTTTCAGAAGCGTCTGCACATTTTTCCAGGTGTCATTTCTCTAACTTGAACACAGGGAGCGCACTGGGCGCGCACTGGGCGCGCGGGCACGTGGCTGTCCCCAGGGGCCTGGCTTGGGTC
>NW_012102410.1:1164581-1170226 GCF_000951045.1 Mandrillus leucophaeus
CTGGAGCGCGCCTCCGACCCGTGCCCCAGCCCCTCCGAGCCCAAGTCGCTCCGGAGACACGACATGCGTCGTCTTTGGGTCGCGGCCGGGAAGTGGGGTCACTGGGTCTGGAGAGCCCCGGACAGCCAAGTCCCCCGAGCGCATATGGTGTAGGTAGAGCCAATCGCCCCGAGTGCCTCACCGGTGGGTGACGCTGCCTGGAGTCGGGGACTGCAGAAACCCCCTCTTCCCAGCTACCTTGGATTTAGGCCGGTGGCCACCCCGGACTCTAGGTCCACGTTTACCCTTTTGGGTTCTGTTTCCAGATGTCTGGAGGCAAATTCTAAAGCCTTAGCAACAGCAGCAATTGTAGCAGAAGTAGTGGCAGTTTTTTACCCTATTTATTGTAATTAGTATCACCGCATGCCACAGGCTGGTCTATCTTATCTCTCTGGACTGTCACAGTGGCCCCGGGAGGCGGATACAGTTCTGTACCCATTTCACAGAGGAGTAAACTAAGGCTCAGGTAGGATGCATAACTCCTTTGCCCTAAAGTCAGTGCCAGAGCCAGGACTTGAACCTCTCTGTGTCCCATTCTGCACAAGAATCTAGACTACTGTCCCTTGTCTGCTGTCTCCTTGACCCCTCCTCTCCCCTCAGCCCTGCCCTTCATGAAGGAGCCTTTGACCTTGAGTGAGGCTTTCCTTCCCCCTGACCCCATGGGCCCCTCTCCCACGTGTGGGTAGCATCTTCCTTGGGCTTGACAGCAGGCACCTTTGGGGTTGTAAGATAAAGATGGCGCAATCATTTAAGACAATATAGCCTGAGTGTCCCACTGTGGGGTCTGAGGCCCTGCTTTAAACATATCTGTTGGGTTACTGTTTCAGATTTCTCCATAAAAGGAAATCAGTGGTAATGAGGAAGGGGTCAGGGAGGGAAGGAATTGAAGCTCCTAAATTTATTGATGGGGAACCGGGTACATGTAAAACCAGAGGTGCTAGAGTGGACCAACCGGGTGTGCTGAGTCGACTCTGTGAATTAGGTAATGTTTAAAAGCCCCGCGGCCACCCCGCCCCCAGGTGCTTGGTAGACAGTAGGTGCTCAATGAAGGGTGGCGGTTAATTTGGGTTTTTGTTAAGAAAATCCGGCTGGCTGTTGTGACTCACGCCTGTAATCCCAGCACTTTGGGAGGCTGAGGCGGGCG
The DNA here is from genome assembly GCF_000951045.1 of Mandrillus leucophaeus. Classification (NCBI taxonomy): domain Eukaryota; kingdom Metazoa; phylum Chordata; class Mammalia; order Primates; family Cercopithecidae; genus Mandrillus; species Mandrillus leucophaeus. The sequence continues at coordinate 1,165,765 of NW_012102410.1, forward strand.
GATCAGGAGGTCAGGAGATCGAGACCATACTAGCCAACATAGTGAAACTCCCTTCTTTGCTCAAAATACAAAAATTAGCGGGGTGTGGTGGCGTGCACCTGTAATCCCAGCTACTTGGGAGGCTGAGGCAGGATAATTGCTTGAACCGGGGAGGAGGAGGTTGCAGTGAGCTGAGATGGCACCCCTGCACTCCAGCCTGGCGACAGAGTAAGAGTTTGTCTTAAAAAAAAAAAAAAAGTCCAAGACGAGTGGTTTAGAACTATGCCAGATTCTGTGTGTGTGCGTGTGTGTGGTTCCCTGCTCTTCTGTTCCTTGTAGCTTTGGTAATTAATCGTGGATCTGTGCCTGGACTTTCAGGGTCAGTAAATGGATTTACCATTTCTTTTCACATTTATGGCTTCCATATGGGCCGGGGTTTATGGTTTGTTGTTGATGTTGTTCACCACTGTATTTTTAGACCCCAGAATGGTGCCTGGCACATAGTAGGTGTTCAGTAAATATTTGTTCTGCAGTGGGGCACAGAAACCCTGGGTGTACTGGACTCCTTTATCATCTTAAGAAGTTCTTTATTCTCTGCGTAATACCTTCCTAAGAATTATAAGAGCAAGCTCTCAGCAGGTGCTGTTCTATTCGCTTTGCATATATAATCTCAGTTAATCCTCACGGCAAAACCCCACACGAGGTGTGATTTAATCATCCCTTTTCACAAGTGAGAAAACTTCGTTTGAGGCCAGCAGGCAGCAGGGCTGGGATTGGAATCTAGCTAGTGTGGCTGCAGAGCAATGGTTTCTTAACAAATCTTTGTTCTTTTGAGTCTGAGCCTCCATACCCCCCATGTTTGGGGTAATGGTGAACAAAATCCTATCAAATAAATGGGCTGTGATGCCTCTTGAAGGCGTGGGGAGGGGCAAAGAGCTTTTCAGATCATTAGATCATTAATCTCTAATGTCAACCAATATGGCTTTTTTATTTTTATTTTTTTTTTGAGACGGAGTCTTGCTCTGTCACCCAGGCTGGAGTGCAGTGGCACGATCTCGGCTCACTGCAACCTCCACCTCCCAGGTTCAAGGGATTCTCCTGCCTCAGCCTCCCCAGTAGCTGGGATTACAGGTGTGTTTCACAACACCGGCTAATTTTTTGTATTTTTAGTAGAGACAGGGTTTCACCGTGTTAGCCAGGACGGTCTCAATCTCCTGACCTCATGATCCACCCGCCTCAGCCTCCCAAAGTGCTTGGATTACAGGCATGAGCCACTGCGCCCGGCCTTTTTTTTTTTTTTTTTGAGACAGGGTCTCACTCTGTCACCCAGGCTGGAATGCAGTGACACGATCTTTACTCACTGCCCACTGCAACCTCCACCTTTCAGGTTCATGTGCATCTCCTGCCTCAGCCTCCTGAGTAGCTGCAATTACAGGCATCCATCACCACCCTCGGCTAATTTTTGTATTTTTAGTAGAGATGGGGTTTCGCCATATTGGTTAGGCTGGTCTCAAACTTCTGACCTCAAGTGATCTGCCTGCCTCGGCCTCCCAAAGTCCTGGGATTACAGGCGTGAGCCACCACTCCTGGCCCAATATGGCATTTTGCTTGGGATGAAGGGTGGAGCAAAATCAGTGTGATTTTTGTATCTATCTACCTATCTATTCATTTTACTGTATTTATTTTTGAGATGAGGTCTTGCTCTGTTGCTTAGACTGGAGTGCAGCTGGGCAATGATGGCTCACTGCAGCCTTGACCTGGACGCAAGCCATCCTCCTACCTCAGCCTCCCTAGTAGTGGGCCCACAGGTGCACGCCACCCTGCCTGGCTAATTTTTACTTTAATCTGTAGAGATGAAATCTTGCTATTTTGTCTCGGCTGGTCTCAAACTCCTGGCCTCAAGCGATCTGCCCGCCTTGGCCTCCCAAAGTGCTGGGATCACAGGCATGAGCCACGGTGTCTGGCCTCTGCAGTTATTCTTATTCTTTGCTTCTCTCCTGGAGACCTGCTTCTTGCCCTTCCCCATTCATGCATAGAGACCATAGTGTGTGGGCTGAGTCCCTGGGGGTCCTCACCTCACCCCACTCTACCGTTGACTTCTATTCCTCTTTGGTTCAAGCAGAGCTCTCAGTCTCCACACTGCTGGCATTTGGGGTTGGATCATTCTTGGTGCTGGGGTCTGTCCTGCATGTAGAGTGTTGAGCTGCAGCCCTGGTCTCCACCCACGTGGTCCTGGTAGGGCCCCCTTCCACTCAGTCATGACAGCCACAAATGTCTCCAGACATTGCCAGGCACTGCACTGGAGGAGTTAACCTTTTCCCTGTCTGAGACATTTACCCATCTGGGCTCTTGCTCTTTGTCCTCTCTTTGTTCAAGAATCTTTGGCCGGGTGCAGTGGCTCACGCCTGTAATCCCAACACCTTGGGAGGCCGAGGTGGGCAGATCCCCTGAGGTCAGGAGTTTGAGACCAGCCTGGCCAACATGGCGAAACCCCGTCTCTACTAAAAATACAAAAATTAGCCAGGTGTGGTGGTGGGCCCTTGTAATCCCAGCTACTAGGGGGGCTGAGGCAGGAGAATTGCTTGAACCTGAGAGGCAGAGGTTGCATTGCAGCGAGCCGAGATCACGCCACTGCACTCCAGCCTGGGCGACAGAGAGAGCCTCTGTTTAAAAAAAAAAAAAAAAAAAATCTTCATTTACCCACATACTTTTTTAGCCTCTAAACACCCCGTACCCTCCGATCCCCATTACCCACCACTGACCTCCAGCCTCCACCCTGTCCAGCTTCCCCCGGCCAGTCCTCCCTGCCCTTGCCATCTCTTTACTCCCTGTTCTGCCCCCAGCGTCTGGCTTGCATCTCCGCCACTTTACCAATGGCTGTCAAAGTTAATCTCTCATCTCCCAGTTGCGTCTCCTGCAACCTCACCTCACTTGACCCCTCTGGGTTTGACACTGCCAATCCCTCCTCCTGGAAGGTTGCGATTCCAGTCTCACCTGAGCTTGGGTTCTTCTTTTCTACTGTTCTCTTCTCCTTCTACCTAGGCTAAGATGTTGGCTCTCTCTTCCCAGAGGGTCAGTGTTTCCTTTAATCTTCTCTCAGCTCACTTTTTTTTTTTTTTTTTTAAATTCACTTCTTCGCCCCGGCTGGAGTGCAACAGCACGATCCAGGCTCACTGCAACCTCCGCCTCCCAGGTTCAAGCAATTCTCCTGCCTCAGCCTCCCCAGTAGCTGGAGTTACAGGCATGTGCCACCACACCGGGCTAGTTTTTGTATTTTTAGTAGAGATGGAGTTTCACCCTGTTGGCCAGGCTGGTCCTGAACTCCTGACCTCAAGTGACCCACCCACCTCAGCCTCCCAAAGATCTGGGATTACAGGCGTCAGCCACCGTGTCCGGCCCACTTTCTTTTTTCTTTTTTAAATTTTTATTTCTTTTTAGAGACAGGATTTTGCTCTGCCACACAGGTTGGAGTGGAGAGGTTTGGTCCTAGCTTACTGCAACCTCCAAGTCATGGCCTGGAGCAGTCCTTCCACCTAGGTTCCCCAAATAGCTGGAATCACAGGCAGGTGCCACCGTGCCCAGCTAATTTAAACATTTGTTTGTAGAGACAGAGTCTAGCTGTGTTGCCCAGGCTGGTCTTGAATTCCTGGCCTCAAGTGATCCTCCCACCTTGGCCTCCTGTGAAACTGGGATCTCAGGCACAGGCACCACCATGACTCACTAATTTTTAAAATTTTTTGTAGAGACAGAGTCTTGCTATGTTGCCCAGGCTGGTTGTGAATTCCTGGCTTCAAGCAACCTGCTCGCCTCCGCCTCCTGGGTACCTGGGACCACAGGCAGTCACCACCACGCCTGGCTAATTAAAACTTTTTTTTTTTTTTTTCCTGTAGAGACAGGGTCTTGCTATGTTGCCTAGGCTGGTCTTAAACTCCTAGCCTCAAGCAGTCTTCCCTCCTGGGCCTCCCAAGTGCTGGGATTATAGGCATGAGAAGCCATTGCACCCAGCTAAGAAATTTACATAGATCCGACTTCTTCATCTGAACAGGGGTCAGCTAACCATGGCCCTCAGGCCCAATCCCACGGATTTTGTAAATGCAGTTTTATTGGCATGCAGCCACACTCATTTGTCTACTCATCATCTATGACTGCACAAAAATGCCCGGACACGGCAGGTTGAGTAGTTAAAACAGGAATTCTATGGCCAAAATATTTACACTTTGGCCCTTTACAGAGAATGTTTGCTAACCTCTGATCTGGAACAGACGCCTTGAGGTTTCATTCATGATAGCATGCCTAATGGCTTGTGTGGTCCCTGGTACAACTTGAATGAAGCGAGTGAAATGAAATGCTATATCTGGCCGGGCGCGGTGGCTCAAGCCTGTAATCCCAGCACTTTCAGAGGCCGAGACGGGCGGATCACGAGGTCAGGAGATCGAGACCATCCTGGCTAACACGGTGAAACCCCGTCTCTACTAAAAAATAC
>NW_012102410.1:1174972-1176811 GCF_000951045.1 Mandrillus leucophaeus
GGTGTGGCTCACGTCTGTAATCCCATGCACTTTGGGAGGCCGAGGTGGGTGGATCACTTGAGGTCGGGAGTTTCAGACCAGCCTGACCAACATGGTGAAATGCCGTCTTTACTAAAAAAAATGCAAAATTAGCCGGGCGTGGTGGCACATGCCTGTAATCCCTGTCTCCTGAGGCAGGAGAATCGCTTGAACCCGGGAGGTAGAGGTTGCAGTGAGCTGTGATCGCGCCACTGCACTGCAGCCTGGGTGACAGAGCGAAACTCCATCTCAAAAAAGAAAAAAAATACTTTTGGCCAGGTTCTGTGGCTCATGCCTGTAATCCCAGCACTCTGGGAGGCTGAGGTGGGAGGATTACATGTGTCCAGGAGTTTCAGATCAGCCTGGGCATCATAGCAAGACCCTGTCTCCACTAACAATAAAACAAAAATTAGCCGGGCATGGTGGCCTGCGTCTGTAGTCCCAGCTACTTGCGAGGCTGAGATGGGAGGATCTCTTGAGGCTGGCTGGAAGGGCAAGGCTGCAGTGAGCTGTGATTGTACCACTGCACTCCAGCCTGGGCAACAGTGAGGTCCTCTCTCTCTCTCTCAAACAAAAAAAAAAAAGAGTACTTTTGGAGTGGCCTGGTTGATGTTTTCCAGTTGCAGTGTATTTATGGTTTCTAATTAAAATAGTGACAGGTAATGCATTCTCATTGCAAAAAGAAAAATTACCAAAGTATAGAAAGGGAAAAACAAAAAACAAAAGTCCTTTTCCACAATCTTGTGTTGGGGCGCCGTGGCTCACACCTGTAACCCCTGGACTTTTTAGGAGGCTGAGGTGGGAGGAACACTTGAAGCCAGGAGTTCGAGACCAGCCTGGGCAACATAACGAGGCATTGTCTCTAGAAAAAATTTAAAAATTAACTGGGCATGGTTGTGTGTACCGGTAGTCCCAGCTACTCAGGAGGCTGAGGTGGGAGGATCGCTTGAGCCCAGAAGGTTGAGGCTACAGTGAGCCGTATTCATGCCACTGCACTCCAGCCTGGGTGATAGAGTCAGACCCTGTCTCAAAAAGAAAAGAAATAGTAAAAAAGTCTTGTCCCCCTGTCCCCCAAAGCATTCCATTCATGTCCAGGGAGGTAACTGTGCCGTTGGTTTATATGTCTTTTTAATGTTTAATAATTTTTTGGCCAGGTGTGGTGGCCCACTCCTGTAATCCCAGCACTTTGGGAAGCCAAAGCAGGTGGATCTCTTGAGCCCAGGAGTTCAAGACCAGCTTGGGTAACATAGCAAGACTCTGTCTCTACAAAAGCCTCCAAAAAAGGTATCCAGATACAGTGGTGAGCACCTGTGGTCCCAGCTACTAGGGAGGCTAAGATGGGAGGATCACCTGAGCCTGGGAAGTCAAGGCTGCAGTGAGCTGTGATTGCACCACTGCACTCCAGCCTGGGTGACAGAGTGAGACTCTGTAACAACAACAAAATATTTAGAAAATTATCGTACAGTAAAATAGGCTTTTTAAAGGTGTACCGTTTATGAATTTTAAGCCTTGTCTAGAGCTCAGCTCTCTACTGTTCTTGGCTAAAGAAGGCTGTAAGTTGTATGGCTGTTGCCACAATTAGGATAGAGAATAGTCTCATTGTTGTCCAAACTCCCTCAATTCACCCCTTTATCACTAAACCACCTCCACCCCTAACCACAGATCTGTTCTCCATCCCTATAGTTTTCTCTAGACTTTAAAATGTTTTATCTTATAATCGGATTAATATTCTTTTTTCTTTTTTTTTTTTTGAGACAGAGTCTCGCTCTGTCACCCAGGCTGGAGTGCAGTAGCACGATCTTGGCTCACTGCAAGCTCCGC
>NW_012102410.1:1177551-1180311 GCF_000951045.1 Mandrillus leucophaeus
ACTGCACCTGGCCCCAGACCCTGTATTTTTGAATTCACCTACTCACTAAAATTTATTTGTAACCCTTGAACCAGCATGCTCAGTGCCTTTCTGGTCATTTTAGGACACTCGTAAGTATGAATCTCAAATTTGAGGTCAAGTAAGGGGGCGCGCCACCTTTTTGCTTCAGCCCTTATGCATCAGATTCATACAATCTGTACATTGAGGATTAAAACTAGTCCTTTTTGACCGGACGCAGTGGCTCATGCCTGTAATCCCAGCACTTTGGGAGGCCGCGGTGAATCATGAGGTCAGGAGATCGAGACCATCCTGGCTAACATGGTGACACCCCGTCTCTACTAAAAATACAAAAAATTAGCCGGTGTGGTGGCGGGTGCCCGTAGTTCCAGCTACTCTGAAGGCTGAGGCGGGAGAATCCCTTGAACCCGGGAGGCGGAGGTTGCAGTGAGCCGAGATCATGCCATTGCATCATTGCATTCCAGCCTGGGCTACAGGGTGAGACTCCGTCTCAAAACAAAAAACAACAAAAAAAACCCGAGTCCTTTTTGTGGTTATTTGGTGCCGCATTTTTAGCATTTTTGTGCTTTCAGTTGGTGATGGGGCTGTTTCAAATGCACCCCAGGGCGCTAAAGCTCAGCTCTCTCTACTGTTCCTTGGCTAAGGAAGGCTGTGACCACCCACCGTTGTGGAGAAAATGCAGTGTGGCCAGGCGTGGTGGCTCACACCTGCAATCCCAGCACTTTGGGAGGTTAAGGCAGGTGGATCACTTGAGGCCAGAGTTCGAGACCAGCCTGGGCAACATGATGAAACCCCATCTCTACTGCAAATACAAAAATTAGCTGGATGTGATGGCGCATGCCTGTAATCCCAGGTACCTGGGAGGCTGAGGTACAAGAATTGCTTGAGCCCAGGAGGTGAAGGTTGCAGTGAGCCAAGGCGGTGCCACTGCACTCCAACGTGGGCTACAGAGTGAGACTCTGTCTCAAAAAACAAAAAAGAAACCCCCAAAAACCAACACACGCACACACACACACACACACACACACACACACACACACACACACAAAGGCATGTGAGCCAAGATGGTGCCACTGCATTCCAGCCTGGGCAACAGAGAACAGAGTGAGACCCTGTCTCAAAAAAAAAAAACAACAACAAATAAAACAAAATAAAAAACCAGCACACACACACACACACACACACACACACACACAGGCATGTGTTACATACACTTTGTTCAGGCATGAGTTCTACTACTGTTGGCTGTGAGTTCAGTGTTAATGAATCAACAATATAGATTCAATAATGTCTTTCAACAGAAACACGCATAAAACAAGGCTAGGTATTGACCCATGGATAAATGTGCTGTGGCCAGAAGTTCGCAGTTACCCTGGCGTTTTCCTGGGAGCAGTGGTTCAGTATTCGCTAGTTCAACATTCGAGGGAATTTCACAGAGTCCACCAATAACAAGAATCGGCTGCAAGTGGTTTAAAATTGGTGAATCTGTGGCTCACGCCTGTAATCCCAGCACTTTGGGAGGCTGAGGCAGGCGGGTCACCTGAGGTCATGAGTTTGAGACCAGCCTGGCCAACATGGTGAAACCCCGTCTCTACTAAAAATACAAAAATTATCTGGGCACAGTGGCTTATGCCGGTAGTCCCAGCTACTTGGGAGGCTGAGGCGGGAGAATCGCGGGAGGCGGAGGTTGCAGTGAGCCGAGATTGCACCACTGCATTCCAGCCAGGGCAGCAGAGTGAGACCCCGTCTTAAAAAAAAACCAAACAAAACTGTGGGCTTGTCATTTCCCGGTTAGAATCCTTTGAATGCAAATGCTCTTTTTGTTGTATTTTCATCTTCATGGAAACCGCTGGGTTGGTTACTTTTCGGAAAGTTCATGAGATGTCTAAAAACTCCAGCCTGTGTTTCAGTGAGGGGAATCCCTGTCCTCTGCCAACACTGGTGGCAGGGAGAGGCAGCAGTGGCTCTCAGGATTTTATTTATTTCATTTATTCATTTATACTTTTTCGAGAAAGGGTCTTGCTCTGTCGCTCAGGCTGGAGTGCAGTGGCACAGTCACAGCTCACTGCACCCTAAACCTCCTGAGCCCAGGTGGTCCTCCCGCCTCAGCCTCCTGAGTAGCTGGGACTACAGGCGTGTGCCACCACGACTGGCTAATTTTTGTATTTTAGTAGGGATGGAGTTTCGCCATGTCGCCTATTATTATTATTTTTATTTTGAGTGGAGTCTTGCTCTGTTGCCCAGGCTGGAGTGCAGTGGCACGATCTCGGCTCACTGCAGCCTCTGCCTCTGGGGTTCAAGTAATTCTCCTGCCTCAGCCTCCTGAGTAGCTGGGACTGCAGGTGTGTGCCACCACGACTGGCTAATTTTTATATTTTAGTAGAGATGCGGTTTCCCCATGTTGCCCAGGTGGGTCTCAAACTCCTGACCTCAAGCCATCCGCCTGCCTCGGCCTCTCAAAGGACTGGGATTACTGGTGTGAGCCACCTTGTCCAGCTGGCTTGAAGGATTATTATTATTATTATTATTATTATTATTTTGAGATGGAGTCTTGCTCTGTTGCCCCGGCTGGAGTGCAGTGGCACAATCTCGGCTCACTGCAACCTCCACCTCCTGGGTTCAAGCAATTCTCCTGCCTCAGGCTCCTGAATAGCTGGGATTACAGGCGTGTACCACCACACCTGGCTATTTTTTGGATTTTTAGTAGAGACGGGATTTCACCACGTTGGTCAGGCTGGCCTC
>NW_012102410.1:1180361-1181751 GCF_000951045.1 Mandrillus leucophaeus
CAGTGGCACAATCTCGGCTCACTGCAACCTCCACCTCCTGGGTTCAAGCAATTCTCCTGCCTCAGGCTCCTGAATAGCTGGGATTACAGGCGTGTACCACCACACCTGGCTATTTTTTGGATTTTTAGTAGAGACGGGATTTCACCACGTTGGTCAGGCTGGCCTCGAACTCTTGACCTCAAATGATCCACACACCTCAGCCTCCCAAAGTGCTGGGATTACTGGTGTGAGCCACCGCACCCAGCCGGCTTGCAGGATTTTAGAAACATATTTCGCTTCCAACAGAACAAGGTTTGCTATTCTGCGGTGCCACGTACAGACCGGCTCTAAGTTCCTGTTGGAGTTCAAAGCGGACTTGTGAGAATGAATGTTTAATTTCACATCTGGCATTTTCTTCCAGTTCCTTAAAAGTAGGGTGTCTCATCAGGTTTATATAAAAGCCCCTGACGTGTGTTCAGGAAGGGCAGGGTGCTATCATGAGATTCTTGTTTCCTTTGCCTTTGTGGGAATGTGGAAACCATAGGTACTTTCTAAAAATTACCCTTGTTATCAATGCAGGCAAAAGTAGTCAGACAGGAAGGGACTCAAGAGAGTAGGGATGCAACTGCTTTTTTAAATTGATTTTGAAATCTCATTTATTTTTATCATTAGAGACAGGGTCTTGCTGTGTCATCCAGGCTGGAGTGCGGTGGTGCGATTATGCCTCATTGCAGCCTTGAACTCCTGGGCTCAAGCAATTCTTGTGCTTCATCCTCCCAGGTAGCTGGGACTACAGGCATGCACCACCATGCCTGGATAGTTTTTTTTTTTTAATTTTTATTTTTTGCAGAGACAGGGTTTGGCTGTGTTGCCCAGGCTGGCCTCAAACTCAAGACCTTAAGTGATTGTCCCACCTCAGCCTCCCAAAGTACTAGGATTACAGATGTGAGCCACTGTGCCTGGTGGGATACAACTGTTTTCTGACTGCTCATGTGTGTTGTTGTTGCCATTCTACTCTCAAGGATGTATCCTTTTGTTTCCTTCCAGAAGATCAGAAAAGGGAGGACCTCATATATTCCCTCCGAATTATACCCAGTTACACGGTCTCCATACCACCTGTTACAAAGTGCCTTTCTGGTCTTGCAGGACTTCTCTTGTTTTTCCTTCTGTCTTCCGTGTCCTGTCTGCTCCTGTCTGTATAAATCTCAGGACTCCTGAAATAGCACAGAAGCCCCCTTCTAGTCCTGTGGTTTGATGTGTGATATTGTTAGGATTACAAAACTATGTAATACACTAGAGGAGTCAGACATTCCAGAGCTCCTAGAAGGTGTTGATGTTAGGGTGGCTGTGGGACAGGTGCCCCTCCTAGTCCCTGGCCTTTCATACTGTGTCCCCTGGAGCCCCTCTTTCT
>NW_012102410.1:1181801-1182827 GCF_000951045.1 Mandrillus leucophaeus
GCTCACTCAACCTCTCCCTCCTGGGTTCAAGAGATTGTCCTGCTTCAGCCTCCTGACTAGCTGGGATTACACGTGTGCACCACCACGCCTGACAAATTTTTGTATTTTTAGTACAGATGGGGTTTCACCATATTGGCCTGGCTGGTCTCGAACTCCTGACCTCAAGTGATCTGCCCGCCTCGGCCTCCCAAAGTGCTGGGATTACAGGCGTGAGCCACTGCGTCCGGCCTTGGTTTTTTTTAGAGATAGGGTCTCACCCTGTCACCCAGCAGGCTGGAGTGCAGTGGTGCAGTCATAGCTCACTGCAGCCTCAACCTCTTGGGCTCAAGCAGTTCTCCTCCCTAAGCCTCCTGAGTAGCTAGGAGCACAGATGCACCTCACCACGCCTGGCTGTGTTTTGTATTTTTAGTAGAGACAGGGCTTTGCCAGTTGCCCAGGTTGGTCTTGAACTCCCAGGTTCAAGCAGTCCACCTGCCTAGGCCTCCCAATATGTTGGGATTACAGGCGTGAGCCACTGCACCCGGCCAACATCTCTGCAGTTCTTTGTTTTACTACTTTGTCCTTTAGCTCTGGTGGTAGCTTATCACAGTTCTTTAGGCGCGTCTTTCCTTTACTTGCTGTAAGAGTGCAACCTTATTTGTCTTGAGAGTCCCCCTGGGCCTGGCACAATGTCTGGCCCACTGAGATGCCCAGCAAACGTTTGTTGAGTGAATACAGGAATGATTTCCACGTGGCTGATTTGCCGGGTCCAGAACCTGCATTTGATCCATGACGCCTCCATTCCTCCTCGCAGAGGCAGATTTGAAAGCTATTCTTGCAGACAGGTGGAGAATCTTAACGATCTCTGACCAGTGTGTCCAAGCTCTAATTTCTGGAGGTAATAAATCTGGGAATGGATTCCATATGGCTCAGATGGGAGACAGAACAGGTATACACAGCCAGACCTCCAGAGGTGGGGATCTAGCCCTGGACCAAATCAAGGTCTAGCTACAACGGGGATAGGGCTGGCTGGGCACAGTGGCTCAC
>NW_012102410.1:1187137-1199754 GCF_000951045.1 Mandrillus leucophaeus
CAGGTGATCCACCTGCCTTGGCCTCCCAAAGTGCTGGGATTACAGGTGTGAGCCACCGCGCCCGGCCTTTTTTTTATTTTTGAGATGGAGTCTTGCTCTGCTGCCCAGGCTGGAGTGCAATGGCATGATCTCAGCTCAGTGCAACTTCCATCTCCCGGGTTCAAGTGATTCTCCTGCCTCGGCTTCCCAAGTAGCTGGGATTACAGGCGTGAGCCACGGTACCTGACCCTTTTGGCATATTTTAGTACGGAGATGGTGGTCAGGCACGGTGGCTCACGCCTGTAATCCCAGCACTTTGGGAGGCTGAGGTGGGCGGATCACCTGAGATCAGAGTTTGAGACCAGCCTGGCCAACATGATGAAATCCCATCTCTACTAAAAATACAAAATTAACCGGGAGTGGTGGCAGGCACCTGTAATCCCAGCTACTCAGGAGGCTGAGGCAGGAGAATTGCTTGAATCCTGGAAGCGGAGGCTGCAGCGAGCCGAGATCGTGCCACTGCACTCCAGCCTGGGCAACAGAGTGAGAGTCAGTCTCAAATAAAGGGAAAAAAAAAAAGAAAAAAGAAAATATTAGCTGCCACTAGCACCCTCTTCCTCATTGCCTTTCTCTACCTGTACAAAGAGTGGCCATTAACTAGGTACCCATTATGAAGAACTTGAAGCATCCTTCACTCCCACTCAGAGATGTTAAAAGCTGGCAGAAGTCCTTGTGTCTATTTCTGCCGTCATTTCTAACATCCTCTGGGTATTTTCTGTCCCAGGAGTAAATTGCACTATTGTCTTTCACTAATAGGGACACATACGGCTTTAATGAATTAAGAGTTAGATTCATAGGAGATTTAAAAAGAAAAGCAATTCTTGATTGTTCCCTACAATTATAGCTGTTTAATCTTTACTCATAACAACTTTAGTGAGATAGAATTCACATGACATACAATTCACCCATTTTAAGTGTGCAATTAGGTGGTTTTGAGTACATTTACAGTTGTGCAACTGTGACCACAGTCAGTTTTAGAACGTTTGCATCATCCTCAAAGAAACACTGTACCCTTTAGCTACCACTTTCCATCCCCCATTTCCCTAGCTCTTGGCAGCCACGAATCTATTTTCTGTCTCTATGGATTTGCCTCTTCTGGATTTTTTTTTGTATGAATGGAGTCCGAAAACATGGCCTTCTCTGTTCGACTTCTTTTATGGAGAAGGTTCATACCTGTAATCCCAGCACTTTGGGAGGCAAAGACTGGAGGATCGCTTGAATTCAGGAGTTTGAGCGCGTTCCGGGCAACATAGCGGGACCGCTGTCTCTACAAAACAAATTTTTAAATTAGCTGGGCATGGTGGTGCCTGTCTGTGGTTCCAGCTACACTGGAGGCATAGTTTTGTTTTGTTTTTGTTTGTTTTTGTTTTTGTTTTGTGTGTGTGTGTTTTGAGATGGAGTTTCGCTCTGTCACCCAGGCTGGAGTGCAAAGGCACGATCTCAGCTCACTGCAACCTCCGCCTCCCGGGTTCAAGCCATTCTCCTGCCTCAGCCTCCCTAGTAGCTGGGATTACAGGCATGTGCCACCCCGCCCAGCTAATTTTTGTATTTTTAGTAGAGACAGGGTTTTTCACCATGTTGGCCAAGCTGGTCTCGAACTCCTGACCTCAGGTGATCCCCTCGCCTCGGCCTCCCAAAGTGCTGGGATTATAGGAATGAGCCACTGTGGCTGGTCTTTTATTTACATTTATTTATTTATTTAGAGACAGAGTCTCACTCTTTCGCCAGGCTGGAGTGCAGTGGTGCGATCTCGGCTCACTGCAACCTCTGACTCCCGGGTTCACACGATTCTTCTGCCTCAGCTTCCCAAGTAGCTGGGATTATAGGCACGTGCCACCACGCCCAGCTAATTTTTTTTTTTTTTTAAATTTTTAGTAGAGATGGTGTTTCACCATGTTGGCCAGGATAGTCTCGATCTCCTGACCTCATGATCCACCTGCCTCAGCCTCCCACAGTGCTAGGATTACAGGTATGAGCCACTGCGGCCGGCCTGTATTTACTTTTGAGACAAGATCTTGCTCTGTTGCCCAGGCTGGAGTATAGGGGTGCAAACACAGATCACTGCAGTCCCAGACTCCTAGGCTCAAGCGATCCTCCTGCCTCAGTCTCCCATGTAGCTGGGACCAGAGACACACACCAGTATCCCTAGCTAATGTTTTAATTTTTTATAGAGATGGAGTCTCACTATGTTGCCCAGGTTGGTCTTGAACTCCCGGACTCAAGCGATCCTTGCAAAGTGCTGGGATTATAGGCGTGAGCCACTGCACTCAGCCTCAGATATTATGAATAATGCTGCTATAGACATTTGTGTACACGTCTTTGTGTGGACATAAAGTATCATTTCTCTTAGGTAGTTACCTAGGAGTGGAATTGCCGGGTCATATGGCAACTCTTGGTTTAATATTTTGAGGAACTACCAGAGTATTTTCCACAGTGGCTGCACTGTTTTACATCCCCATCAGGAATGCAAAAGGATACTAATTTCTCTACATTTTTTTTTCTTTGAGATGGAGTCTCGCTCTGTCGCCCAGGCTGGAGTGCAGTGATCTTGGCTCACTGCAACCTCCACCTCCCAGGTTCAAGTGATTCTCCTGCCTCAGACTCCTAAATATCTGGAACTACGGGTGCCTGTCACCACGCCCAGCTAATTGTTTTTTGTATTTTTAATAGAGACGGGGTTTCTCCATGTTCACCAGGCTGGTCTTGAACTCCTGACCTCAGGTAATCTGCCCGCCTTGGCCTCCCAAAAAGCTGGGATTACAGGTGTGAGCCACGGTTGCCCGGCCCATTTCTCTACATTCTTTGCACTTGTAATTGTCACTCTTTTTGGTTTTAGCTATCCTAGTGGGGATAAAGTAATATCTCCTTGTGGTTTGAATTTGTGTTTCCCTAATGTCCAACAGCCAGTTAATCTTTGTTGTTGTTGTTGTTGTTGTTTTAAGACAGAGTCTTGCTCTGTCGCCCAGGCTGGAGTGCAGTGGCGTGATCTTGGCTCACTGCAAGTTCCACCTCCCGGGTTCACACCATTCTCCTGCCTCAGCCTCGCGAGTAGCTGGAACTACAGGCACCCGCCACCAGGCCCAGCTAATTTTTTTGTATTTTTTAGTAAGAGATGGGTTTCAACGTGTTAGCCAGGATGGTCTCGATCGCCTGACCTCGTGATCCACCCATCTTGGCCTCCCAAAGTGCTGGGATTACAGGCGTGAGCCACCACCCCCGGCCATTGTTTTTTTTTTAATCGAGACAAGGTCTCACTCTGTTGCCCAAGCTGGAGTGCAGTGGTGTGATCATAGCTTGCTGTAACCTCCTATTCCTGGACCCAAGTGATCCTCCTGTCTCAGCCTCCCAAGTAGCTGGAACTACAAGCACATGCCACCATGCCTGGATATTTATTTATTTATTTAGAGATGGAGTCTTGCTCTGTCGCCCAGGCTGGAGTGCACAGGTGTGAGCCACCGCGCCCGGCCCATACCTGGATATTTAATTATTATTATTTCTTTTTTAGAGTTGGGGTCTTGCTATGTTGCCCAGGCTGACTTTGAACTCCTGGCTTGAATCGATTCTCCCACTGTGGCCTCCCAAACTGCTGGGATTATAGGCAGGAGCCACTGTGCCCAGCCCTAGTTAACCTTTGAATGCATATTCATGTCTGATTTTGGTTCTGCCATAGCCTGGGGAGGATGGAGGGCAAGTGTTCTTTGTACCTGCAGTATGTGTGTGTGTGTGTGTGTGTGTGTGTGTGTGTGTGTGAGAGAGAGAGAGAGAGAGAGAGAGAAAGAGAGAGAAAGAGAGATGAAATATAGTGTGGGACTCAGGGCTGAGAAGCCCAGGGCTATGGCCAAATCTAAGACTAGGATGCCGGCCAGGGATGGTGGCTCATGACTGTAATCCCAGCACTTTGGAGGCCGAGGCGGGTGGTTCACGAGGTCAGGAGATCGCGACCATCCTGCTCAACATGGTGAAATCCCGTCTCTACTAAAAATACAAAAATTAGCCAGGCATGGTGTTGGACACTACTCGGGAGGCTGAAGCAGGAAAATCACTTGAACCCAGGAGGTGGAGGTTGCAGTGAGCCAAGATCATGGCACTGCACTTCAGCCTGGGCAACAGAATGAGACTCCATTTCAAAACAACAACAACAACAAACCCCACAAGAATTTCAAGGAAACAATGAGTAATTTTTTTTTAGGGTAAGTATATCCCAAACATCGCATGGGATATACTTATCCTAAAAAAGGTTTTGTTGCTTATCTGAAATTCAGATTCAACCAGGCATCCTCCATTTTTATTTGCTAAGTCTGGCAATCCTGTCAGTTGCTGGTGAGTTGCGTGTCCTTGAGTGATGGCCTTTGCCCCTTGGAGCTTCAGTTTTCTCATCTGTGAGATGGGGACAGAGCTTGCTGGGAGGCGTCAGTGGCACACAGGGTCCTGTGACATCTCTGGATGTGGAAGCCGTTAATGTGACTGTGACTGGGAGCCTCAGACTGGGGTTGGGTCCTTGACTAGGAGGGGTGGGGGGCTAGAACTGGCATCCTTGTCCCCTTGAAGCTGCCTCTCAGCCTGAGCTTGGTCCCTGCAGGGTTCCTGCTTGGTTCAGACCCCAGGCAGCCAGTGTTGAGGGGAGGGTAGAGGTTATTCCATAGTTGTGTACTGAGGCTTTCCTCCAACTTCCTAGCAAGTGGCTGTATGTGTGTGTGTGTGTGTGTGTTGTGTATGTGTGTGTTTTCTTGACTTAGCCTAATCCATTTGCTGCATGGAATGTGATTCAGAATTATTGCTACTTTGTTTTTCCCATTTGTTTGCTTTTGCTGTTTTTTTTTTTTTGTTGTTGTTGTTGTTTTTCTAATTCGTGCTTCTTTTGTGGGTAATTCTCAGGGTGGGTTTTTTTTTTAAGAGGATTTACTATTCTTTAGAACAATCGGTTTTCCTCGAAGATATTGGTGGAAGGTTTAGTGTTTTGGAACAAAATAAGCAGGAGTTATATAGTGAGCCTTATATTCTAGGTGCTGAGGATTGTGGTGTGTGTGCTGGGGAGACGGGGTGTGTGTGTCTGTGTGTGTGTGTGTGTGCGCGCGTTGGCAGAGAGAAGCCATCTGAAGAGTCTGATTTTGAAAAATGTCAACTCAAGTGTAAGGGACACAAGGAGGAGAAACACCCAAATAGGTATGCTGAGGAAAGGGAATCAGGGAAGACTGCCTGGAGGAGGAGGCAGCATTTGAACTGGATATCTTGAAGCATGATGGGCTGGATTTAGAAATAGGGAGCTAAGGTCCAAAGCACTTCACCAGCCAAAAGATAGACTAGCCTAGAGATGCCTAGAGATGACTGTTATATGTTTGGAGGAATAGACAACAGCAGCGGCAAAACAACAAACAAGAAAATAGCTGACATTAATGCAGCATTTGCTATGTTTCAGGCACTGTTAGAGTGCTTGCCCTGAGTTGTTTCACTACTTCTTCCACATAAGCCATGTTACAGAGGAGGATAGGAGTCTTGGGAGTTGTGCAAGAGTGGTGGGCAGGCCTGTTTAGTGGGTGCAGGGGATGGAGGGGCAGAATCTTGAGGGGAGTGCAGGGTGATGGGGAGCCATGGAGGGCATTGGGGCCTGGGAGGGACCGCCTTCAGGAGAATGAGAACTCAGGGCATTTGTGCAATGGAGATCAGGCTCCCTGGGAAGCTCTCACCACACCCAGGTAAAAGGTAATTAGGTCTTGATTGCAGGCCAGGAGAGCAGTCCGGGAAGGAAAGTCAGCCAGCGAGGTGGGAGGATTGACAAAACAAATACATTCAGCTTTCCTTGCCCCATTTCTGACGCGGGCACCTTTATCCCCGTAAATCATCTCCTGAAGATCTTCAGTGTTGACGCACCGGAGACAGTTTCCCTTTCGCCTTCTGCACCTGCCGCGTTACTCAATCCCCTGTAATCCCATTGTCCCGATTGCATCATTTCAGAGGTGATGATTTTAAGGATTTTAACAGGGCTTGCCAAAAGAATTATTTTCTTGGCCTTTTGAAAGTAATTACTTAGGCATGGGCACTTTACAGAGAAAGCCACTCATCCCGGCCGGCTGCAGGGTTTACAGGGCCCGGGATGAAAACACAGGGCCCAAGTTTCACGTCCATGAGGCCGGCTCTGCCCCTGATCCTTCTGACGCATCCACCGTGTGTCTGCTCACCTGTCTTTGCTTTCTGTTCATTTTCTCTTCTAGTGTGTCCCGGCATGGATATCCGGAACAACCTCACCAGGTTACACGAGCTGGAGAATTGCTCTGTCATCGAAGGACACTTGCAGATACTCTTGATGTTTAAAACGAGGCCCGAAGATTTCCGGGACCTCAGTTTCCCCAAACTCATAATGATCACTGATTACTTGCTGCTCTTCCGGGTCTATGGGCTCGAGAGCCTGAAGGACCTGTTCCCCAACCTCACGGTCATCCGGGGATCACG
This sequence comes from Mandrillus leucophaeus, assembly GCF_000951045.1. NCBI lineage: Eukaryota > Metazoa > Chordata > Mammalia > Primates > Cercopithecidae > Mandrillus > Mandrillus leucophaeus. Next base: position 1,193,624 of record NW_012102410.1, read on the forward strand.
ACTGTTCTTTAACTACGCGCTGGTCATCTTCGAGATGGTTCACCTCAAGGAACTTGGCCTCTACAATCTAATGAACATCACCCGGGGTTCTGTCCGCATCGAGAAGAACAACGAGCTCTGTTACTTGGCCACTATCGACTGGTCCCGCATCCTGGATTCCGTGGAGGATAATTACATCGTGTTGAACAAAGATGACAACGAGGAGTGTGGAGACATCTGTCCGGGTACAGCGAAGGGCAAGACCAACTGCCCCGCCACTGTCATCAATGGGCAGTTTGTCGAACGGTGTTGGACTCATAGTCACTGCCAGAAAGGTATGCTGGGGATACAGGGTTCTAAGCAGTGTCTAGTGCCTTGTTCTAGAAAGCTTAAAATGTTTATAGCTTAAAAATGTTAAATGGACATTAGGTAGGGGCCGGGGAACAGTGGGTGGTGGCATTCACTAGCCCAGGGAGTGGCAGACTTTTTGTGTAAAGACTCAGATAGTAGATAGTTCAGATTTTGCAGGCCATATGGTCTCTGATGCAATGACTCAATTCTGCCATTGTAGTGGGCAAGCAGCCACAGGCACGCATAAACGTGACTGTGGCTTTGTTTCAATAAAACTTTATTTACAAAAACAAGTCGTGGGCCGGATTTTGCTGGAGGACAGCAGTTTGCCACCTCCTGTGCTAGACAGGGAATGTTCTTCTTGCTTGGGAGAGGAAAAGGAGTGGAAAACTATAGTTTTTTTTTTTTTTTAAATAGTTTAGTTCTTATCTGATTATATAAGTGATATTGTTTATAATAGACATTTGGAAAAAGAAACGTGTAAACGAAAAAAAAGCAAAACATTCATCTTATTCCACAATGCATGTCACTGAGAGTACTTTATTGGGGGTTGTTCCTTCTAGTGGTCTTCAGGAATCTGTTGTGTCTACTAAAGGTTTCCTTAACCATTTCTGTTATTGGGCATTAAGATGATTTCCAGACTGGGCCCGGTGGCTCACACCTGTAATCTCAGCATTTTGGGAGGCTGAGGAGGGTGGACCCCTTGAGGTCAAGAGTCTGAGACCAGCCTGACCAACATGGTGAAACCCTGTCTCTACTAAAAATACAAAATTAGCCAGGGTGTGGCAGTGCACGCCTGTAGTCCCAGCTACTTGGGAGGCTGAGGCAGGAGAGTCACTTGATCTCGGGAGGTGGAGGTTGCAGTGAGCCGAGATTGCGCCATTTTGCACTCCACCCTGGGCAACCAGAGCAAAACTCCGTCTCCAAAAAAAGATGATTTTGGCTGGGTGCGGTGGCTCACGCCTGTAATCCCAGCACTTTGGGAGGCCGAGGCGGGTGGATCATGAGGTCAGGAGTTCAAGACCAGCCTGGCCAAGATGGTGAAATCCCATCTCTACTAAAAATACAAAAAAATTAGCCGGGCATGGTGGCATGTGCCTGTAATCCCAGCTATTCCAGAGGCTGAGGCAGAGAATTGCTTAAACCTGGAGGGGCGGAGGTTGCAGTGAGCCGAGACTGTGCCACTGCAGTCCAGCCTGGGCGACAGAGGGAGACTCCATCTCAAAAAAAAAAAAAAAAAAAAAGATGATTTCTAGTTTTCACAAAGAAAGTGATGAACATTTTAGAGTCAAAGCTTTATCTAGCAGTTATTTCTTTAGGCTTGCTTTCCAGAAGTGAAATTTCTGGGTCAGAGGCTCTTGGTGCAGATTGCCAAATGGTGTTCCGGAAACATTTTACCAACGGCCGCTCCTCCTAGCTTTGGAGGAGAGGGAACACCTTGGCCAGCTTTGAGTGTTATTTGAAAGATCTTTCATAATTTACTGCGGGAGGGAGGAGCTGATGTGTTGTCATTGTTTCTATTTGCATTTCTTTGATTGCTATCGGGGCTGAACCTTTTAAAACATGTTTATTTGTCATTTGGGTTTTCTCTTCCTGTTCATATCCTTTGCCCATTTGTCTTTTAGTACCTCAGTAGCTTTTGCAAAGTTAATCTGTATGTGGTTTTCATCAATGAAGGCTACTAACCCTTTGCCAGTTGCATTTTATTGTTTTTGTTGCTGTTCAGTGGTTTAAATGCCCTGGGATTTGTTTTGCTGGAGAAGCTTAAAATGTTGATGGAGTTCAGAGCTGGATTTCTGTGTGCCACTTCTGTACTTTACACTTAGAATGTCTTTCTCTACCCATGAAAGGTTTTTTTTTCCTCTACATTTTATATTTTAATTTAGTTTTATTTTTTTTGAGACAGAGTTTCACTCTTGTTGTTCAGACTGGAGTGTGATGGTGTGATCTCGGCTCACTGCAACCTCCACCTCCCGGGTTCAAGCGATACTCCTGCCTCAGCCTCCCGAGTAGCTGGGATTACAGGCACCCACCACCATGCCCAGCTAATTTTTGTATTGTTAGGAGAGACGAGGTTTCACTACGTTGACCAGGCTGGTCTCAAACTCTCAGGTGATCCACTCACTTCGGCCTCCCAAAGTGCTGGGATTACAGGCGTGAGCCACCATGCCCAGCCTGTATTTTAATTATTATCACCTAAAAAAATTCAGCCTCACTGCTTGAGATCTGTTTCTGTGATTCAACGGGTGTTTCTTTTCTCTTCCAAATAGCTAATTGGGGGCCTCAGATAGCTATTGATTATAGAAATCGACCTCTTTGCCATTGCTTTGGAGTCTGTTTCTGGTGTGTCCATAGATTTGCCTCTCCATGCCACAGAGCCGTGACTGTTCTGATCATGGTAGTTTTATCATGTTTTCATGCTCAAGGAGGCAGTTCCACATACACACATGTTACTGGTTTGTTGTTTCATGGATGGACTTCTTTCCACGTTTCCCTGGGAAGAACTAGGGAACATGCGATGGAGGTGGGAAGAAGTTAAGTAGGTGGCTTGAGGGTTGTATCACAAAAGATAGAAGGGAGGGGAGAAAGGAGGATCTTCTTATCTGAGCCCAACGCTCTGGGGAAGCCACTCAGAGTGAGTTGAGTCCTTAAATAGATCTAGATAGAATCCTTGGAATTGTCTGTGAGGACTCCCTTGGAGCCCCTAGAATGAGTCGTTCCATGGTACATGTTGGATGGTTGGAAATGGGGAGTGGGAGCGTTGAAAAAAGAAGATGGGGTAGTGAAGGGAGGTGGGAGAGGGGACCGTTATTATTGTACTGTGGAAAAATCCTGAGAATATTGTAGGTCAGGGGCAAGGAGAAGCTAAACTATGACCAGAGAGGTTACTTAACTTGCCCAGGGCCACACAGCTAATAAAAGACAGAACTAGGGTTTGCGCCAAATTTATGCAAGACATACACCAAAATAAAAACTATAATTTTTGGGGGGAGTGGGAAGGATGTCCCCTCTGTTTAGAAACAAGTGAGCTGCTTCCAACTGGGACACCAGGGGAAACAGTGAACATTCTTTTATTCTGTTACTGAGTTTCCCAAATGTAGGTGCTTGTTTGAAATGCTCTAGGCTTGCCTGTCTTGAGATATAATTTAAGACATTCCTGTATGGATTTATTTTTGGATCTGTTTTAGACAAAATATCCAGAATGGTGTTATCTGCGATTGAGTCCCCTGCTCCCTGATGGGTTTTTAGTTGCTGTTGTTGTTTGCTTGTTTTTGAGACAGAGTCTCGCTCTGTCACCCAGGCTGGAGTACAGTGGCGCGATCTCGGCTCACTGCAACCGCTGCCTCCCAGGTTCAAGCAATTCTCCTGCCTCAGCCTCCCAGGTAACTGGGATTACGGGTGCCACCACATCCGGCTACTTTTTTTTTTTTTTTTTTTTTTTTTTTTTTGAGACAGAATTTCGCTCTTATTGCCCAGGCTGGAGTACAATGGCATGATCTTGGCTCACGGCAACCTCTGCCTCCCGGGTTCAAGTGATTCTCCTGCCTCAGCCTCCCGAATAGCTGGGATTACAGGCATGCGCCACCACGCCCGGCTACTTTTGTATTTTTAGTAGAGACGGGATTTCTCCATGTTGGCCAGGCTGGTCTTGAACTCCCGACCTCAGGTGATCCGCCCGTCTTGGCCTCCCAAAGTGCTGGAATTCCAGGGGTGAGCCACCGCCCCCGGCCGACACCCAGCTAAGTTTTGTATGGTTTGGCCATGTTGGTCAGGCTGGCCTCAAACTTCTGAGCTCAAGCAATCCTCCCGCCTTGGCTTCCCAAAGTGCTAGGATTACATACGTTGGCCAGTGTGCCTGGCCGTGCCTGGCTGTGCCTGATGTTTTGAGTGAATTAAAAATTGCTTTTTTTTTTTGAGACGGAGTGTCGCTCTGTCGCCCAGGCTGGAGTGCAGCGGCCGGATCTCAGCTCACTGCAAGCTCCGCCTCCCGGGTTCACGCCATTCTCCTGCCTCAGCCTCCCGAGTAGCTGGGACTACAGGCGCCCGCCACCTCGCCCGGCTAGTTTTTTTGTATTTTTAGTAGAGACGGGGTTTCACCGTGTTAGCCAGGATGGTCTCGATCTCCTGACCTCGTGATCCGCCCGTCTCGGCCTCCCAAAGTGCTGGGATTACAGGCGTGAGCCATCGCGCCCGGCCAAAAATTGCTTTGCTATTAAGAACCAGGCTTCTCGTGCCCAGGAGGTCGAGGCTGCTCTGAGCCCTGTTCATGCCACTGAGCTCCAGCCTGGGTGACAAAGCGAGACGCTATCTCAAAAACAAAAGAAAACAAAAACAAAAACGAACACAAAACCAAAGAGTGAAAAGAACTGGGCTTGTTTTTCCAGTACTGGGGGTTTTGTCACCCGGAGAAGGTGCGAGTAATACTTCCCCGGGTACCGGGTTCCTGGCGTGTGGTGTGTATCTCCGCCACCCATTTAGTAGCAGTATCCCCAGGGAGCCTGCCATGTCCTGATAATAATGTCAAGAAATGATTGTTTTTTGAACTGTCGCCCCTGTCTTTGGAGAACAACTCAGCTTCAGCTTTCTTTCCCTTCCTCAATTTCTTTTATTGTGGTAAAATACACATAGAATACATTTGCCATCTTAACCTTTTTTTTTTTTTTTTTTTTGAGATGGAGTCTTGCTCTGTCACCTAGGCTGGGGGGCAGTGGTGCGATCTCGGCTCACTGCAACCTCCGCCTCCTGGATTCAGGTGATCTCCTGCTTCAGCCTTCCAAGTGGCTGGGACTTACAGGCACCGGCCACCACGCCCGGCTAAGTTTTGTATTTTCAGGACAGAGGGGGCTTTGCCGCGTTGGCCAGGATGGTCTCAAACCCCTGGCCTCAAGCGATACACCCACCTCAGCCTTGCACAGTGCTGGGATTACAGGTGTGTGCCACCGTGCCTGGCCCCATCTTAAGCATTTTAAGTACACAGTTCAGCGGCAGTAAGCACGTTCACGTGGTTTTGCAACCAATACCACCACCATCTCCCAAACTTTCTCATCCTCCCAAACTGAAACTGTGTCCCCATGAAACGCTCACTCCACCATCTCCCTCTCCCAGCCCCTGGCACCCACCATTCCTGTTTTCTGTCGCGATGAATGTGATGACTCTAGGGACCTCCTGTGAGTGGAATCAGACAGGATTTGTCCTTTTGTGCCTGGCTTATTTCACTGAGCGGGATGTCCTCAAGGTTCATCCACGTGGTAGCCTGTGTCGGAAATTCTTTCCTTTTTAAGGCTGAATCATGTCCATTGTATGGAGGGAGCACATTTTGCCTGTTCATTCATCCATCCATGGGCACTTGGTTCCTTTCACATTTCTGCCATTGTGAATCAGGGCTGCTCCCGTTTACACATCTAGCTTTTCAATGCCTGCATTAACCTTGTTGCTGAGGCTTTAGGAGACTTATTTTTTTATTTTTTGAGATGGAGTTTTGCTCTCGTTGCCCAAGCTGGAGTGCAGCCGTGCGATCTCAGCTCACTGCAACCTCTGCCTCCCGGGTTCAAGCGATTCTCCTGCCTCAGCCTCCCATGTAGCTGGGATTATGGGCACCTGCCACCATGCCCAGTTAATTTTTTGTATTTTTAGTAGAGATGGGGGTTTCACCGTGTTGGCCAGGCTGGTCTCGAACTCCTGACCTCAGGTGATCCACCCACCTCAGCCTCCCAAAGTGCTAGGATTACAGGCATGAGCCACCTCACCTAGCCTTCAGAGGCTTATTTAATGTCTGATGGGATTTTTTTTTTTTTTTTTTT
>NW_012102410.1:1199884-1203287 GCF_000951045.1 Mandrillus leucophaeus
AGCCTCCTGAGTAGCTGGGACTACAGGCGCCTGCCACCACGCCCGGCTAATTTTTTAGTATTTTTAGTAGAGACGGAGTTTCACCATGTTAGCCAGGATGGTCTCAGTCTCCTGACCTCGTGATCCGCCCGCCTCAGCCTCCCGAAGTGCTGGGATTACAGGCATGAGCCACCGTGCCCTGCTGTGATGGGATTTTGGAATGCAGAATAGATTGAACCTTCAGAGGATACTCCCCTGTCTTAGGTGTCAGAAATGGGCTGGAGAAAACTATCCATCAACCCCTCTTTTCCCCCAGATTCTTCTCAGATCCTTCCGTGAGCACCTGTAATTGCTGTTTTTGTCTTCCACACTTGGCAGCTTCTGGAAGCATCAGGGGAATGGATCAATATTTAGGATGAAGATGCTGGTTTGTCCTTTGGACCTAGTTTAAGCAATTCCAAGCAGCATACACCCCTTCTTCTATCTGTCCCTTAAGCAGTGATGCTTTTTACAGAAAGACCAAAGGAAGGCTTTCGATAGTTAAGGGGGCCGGGTGTGGAGGCCCCACACCTGTAATCCCAGCACTTTGGGAGGCCGAGGTGGGTGGCTCTCTTGAGGTCAGCAGTTTGAGACCAGCCTGGGCAACATAGTGAAACCCTGTCTCTACTAAAAATACGAAAATTAGCCAGGCGTGGTGGCGGGCGCCTGTAATCCCAGCTACTCAGGAGGCTGAGGCAGGAGAATCACTCGAACCCAGGAGGCAGAGGTTGAAGTGAGCCGAGATTGTGCCATTGCACTCTAAACTGGGTGACAGAGTGAAACTGTTTTTTTTTTTTTTTAAAGAAAAAAAAATGGTTAGGGGAATTAAAAGAAAAAAAAAAAAAGAAACATGGCATGTGCTAATGATCCATAGCCTGGACAGGACACCCTCTCTCCATTATCCTGCGATGGATTTGGGGCGAAGATACCAGAATAGGTCCAATGCACGAAGCCCTGCGTGGGAAGAGTGGAGACGGGGTCTATGTAGCTCGTTTATTGATTGCCTACTAGGTATGTTCTGGGGCACTCAGGGCATAGGAAGAGAGCCAGCCTTTGCCTCCTCAGAGCAGCCAGTCCAGTGGCAAATGCAGATGTTCACGATCAAACCAAGTATCCTCAGAGGAGTGGGAGCGTTACAGGGAGATCTACATTAGTTCAACCAGCCGGGCACCGTGACTCACGCTTGTAATGCCAGCACTTTGGGAGGCCGAGGAGGGCAGATTGCTCGAGCTCAGGAGTTCGAGTAGAGAAACCCCATCTCTACAAAAAATACAAAAATTAGCCAGGCGTGGTGGCAGGTGCCTGTAATCGCAGCTACTTGGAAGGCTGAGGTGGGAAGATCGCACGGGCCGGGGGCTGGAGGTTGCAGTGAACTGAGGTCGCACCACTGCACTCCAGCCTGGGCGACAGAGTGAGACTCGGTGAGACTCTGTCTTTAAAAAAAAAAAAGAAGTTGTTGGAGGCAGGCAGCACCGGCTTCCAGTCTCGTTTTACCATTGACTGGTCACAAGCTGGCTCAAGCCTCACTTTCTCCATCTGAAAAATGGGCGTCATTATGGGACCTGCTTCTTAGGGTGGTGGTTTGGGGGGGTTAAATGAGATGGTGCAGGGGGAGGCACTTAACCCAGCCTCGGGTGCTCCGTGAGTGTTCTGGAAGCTTCCAGTCAGTAAGCACCATGGGCCCACCCTATCTGGGCAGACTAGCTTCCAGGTGAATATCTACCAGGGCTCAGCCTCATTTCTGACTTTGGTTTTGAGGCAGGCAGAGGAACGTGCATCGTGTGACCTGCTGATGAGGGGTGGGTGCCACACCTCCAACCCCAGAGGGAAGGCCACCCTGATTTGTCAGGTGCCAACAGCGTGCGATGCTCTGGAAATTCTCAGCTCTGGGCATTTCAAGGAGACCAGAAGCCACAGGGTTTGCCTGACCAGCTGCTTTAGCCAAATCCACTGGCATTTTCTGTCTGGGAGGTCACCCCAGCTGCTTACTGCCAGCCAGAGGGGTGGGTGAGGTCGGGACATGCTGGGTGCCAGGGGAAACCAGCCCGAGATGCCACATATGGACGTCGGCACCAAAGCAGGAGGCGGAGGCCGAAAGCAGCAAATCCCTCCTCCCTGGGTCTGAGATTACGGCTCCGAGTCAAAGTCTCTGAACGTGTGGTATTCTGCCTACCACATAAAATATCACGTATTTAAATGTACTAGGTTAAATGCATGCTCTTGGAGGGTTTGATTTTTGGCAGAATTTTTAGCTGCCTATGGAAACTCTCTGCTTTTTTTTTCTTCTTCCATTTAAAAAGTTTGCCTTGACAGTTTATTTTTTTACATTTTTATTTAGTTTTTAATATTTTTAAAAATTGAGATGGGAGTCTTGCTATGTCGTCCAGGCTGGTCCCAAACTCCTGGCCTCAAAGGAATTCCTCCACCTCAGCCTCTCAAAGTGCTGGGATTACAGGTGTGAGCTGCCACGCTGGGCTTACCTTGATTTTTCTTTCTTTCTTTTTTTTTTTTTTTTGAGACAGAGTCTTGCTCTGTTGTCCAGGCTGGAGTGCAGTGGCATGATCTCAGCTCACTGCAACCTCCGCCTCCTGGGTTCAAGAGATTCTCTTGCCTCAACCTCCTGAGTAGCTGGGATGACAGGCACGTGCCACCATGCCTGGCTAATTTTTGTATTTTTAGTAGAGATGGGGTTTCGCCATGTTGCCTGGGCTGGTCTCGAACTCCTGGCCTCAAGTGATCCGCCTGCCTTGGCCTACCAAAGTGCTAGGATTACAGGTGTGAGCCACCACTCTGGGCTTGTCTTGGTATTTTAACAATCGAAATTGTCTTTGCAACAAATGCTGATTTCATGCCAGCCATGGTTCTAGGTGCTTTCATTAGGATGTTGCATCCCATCTTCCCAACAGTCTTATTTATGGTTGAGGCCACTAAGGCTTTGAGAGGTTAAGCAACTTCCATTTCCAACACCACCCTGCCCCACCACCACCCTACCGAGTGCGCGCGCACACACACATACACACACAGACACACACACAGACATACACAGAGACACACACACACACAGACACACACACAGACACAGAGACACACACACAGACACACACACATGCACACACACACACAGCTACACACACATACACACGGGTAGTAAGTAGTGGAGATGGGATTTGAACCTGGGTATTCTGGCTCAGAATCCAAGCTTCTTACCATTGTGTCTTATAGATGTCACTGGAGGAAGTTGGTGAAATGCAGGAAACTGTAAAAAAAAAGGAAGGAAGGAGGGAAGAAAGAAAAGAAAAGGAAGGAAGGAGGGAAGAAAGAAAAGGAAAGAAAGGAGGGAAAGAAGGAAGGAAGGAAGGTGGGAAGGAAAGAAGGAGGGAAGGAG